>NC_065525.1:20679329-20850385 GCF_006386435.1 Epinephelus moara | reverse complement strand
GGGGGCAAACACTTTTTCACACAGGGCCATGTAGCTTTGGATTTTTTTCTTACTCATTAATAAAACCCTTCATTTAAAAACTGCATTTTGTGTTTACTTGTGTTATCTTTGACTTATGTTTAAATTTGTTTGATGATCTGAAACATTTAAGTGCGGAAAACATGCAAAAAAGTAAGAAATCAGGAAGGGGGCAAACACTTTTTCACACCACTGTATATGTTTGTGCACATTAGGTTTTGGCAAAATAATTTTGTTTCAACATAAAATGTATGTGGTTGTTAAAAACAAAACAAAACATGCACTTAGAACGGACACAAATATCCTTCCATAAATCAGTACCACGAAGCTGTATTTCACATTCATTCAGTAAACCAACTTAACTGCAAGTATTTGAACATCACACCATTTTATTTAACCTATGCCGTTGTACAGTTGGCAGTTATTAAAAGACCTTTAGCCTGCCTTTTTCATCTGTTACCTCCCTAGCTATAATAATTTTGTAATACTGTACAGAGTCATATCGAAAGGTCTTTCTAGACTTTCACAGATGTCACACAGTGAATATAAAGCTCTCTGTTCAGGAAACTGCAACATGGTGATGTTTAAAAAATGTGAGTGAATATATTCATAATAGGCTACGCAGCAGCATACAGGCAGACCTAGGCTGGCCTGTAGCACATATTATGGCAAACTTTGCCACTGACCCAGAGAAAAGATCAATATGTTCGCCATTGTGCACTAGCAAAATAAACATTTGGTGACAAATAAAGTTTGAGGCCACAAAGACCTATAAAAGAGGTTTTTGTGACCCAAATGTTGGACTTGTCAATAAATACCTGAATGTCAAACTGTCAACCACCTCAGTCTCCTGATCTGATAGGACACGTGTCCCACACGTACAACTGATCTTGTGAAGTTGCCAAAAGGCTCATTTAAGTGGCTGTTGAAACGATAGGACGCTGTGATTGGTGGTTGTTTGGCCTCAGAGGTGGGGTTTATGAAACATCAAGCCCAGTCACATATAAATGTGGCAGCACACATAAGTTGTACACTTAGGGACAGTCCAGGTCAAACTGCTGTGAAACCATGGCAAAGCGCTGCAGGGTCACCTCTTTGGTGGCACTAGCACTGCTAGGATGCTTAGTTGGGACTGAAGTGAAAGCTCAGGGCTCAGCGTGGTCTGCACCATCGATGAAAAAGGGCGCTCCACCTCCTCCACCACAGGTTCTTCCGCGCCCTCAAGTGCCACAGGTCCAACCTCCACCACCACCGCAGAAGGCTCCTCCATATCCACAAGCCCCACAGGTCATGCCACCACGAAAGGTTAATGTATATCAACAAGGACCAAAAGTGCAACCAGCTCCAGCACCAAACGTTCCTCAATATCAACCACCGGTCGCCCAACCAGCTCCACAGCCAAAGTATCCTCAATATCAACCGCCAGTCGCCCAACCAGCTACACCACCAAAATATCCTCAATATCAACTGCCGGTCGCCCAACCAGCTGCACCACCAAAATATCCTCAATATCAACTGCCGGTCGCCCAACCAGCTGCACCACCAAAGTATCCTCAATATCAACCGCCGGTCGCCCAACCAGCTGCACCACCAAAGTATCCTCAATATCAACCGCCAGTCGCCCAACCAGCTGCACCACCAAAATATCCTAAATATCCTCAAGCATTCCATGATCAGGAGCCGCAGGACCCTCCACCGCAGCAACCACAGCGACCACAGGTCCATGCAGTGCCACAGACACAGTCCGCTTCAAGTGTTCGAAATCAGTCTCCTGTTCAGAGTTGCGAGGTGCAAGCAAATGTGAGAATCTCGTGTGGAGCTTCTGATATCTCTGCTGCTGGATGTGAAGCCATAAGCTGCTGCTTTGATGGCCGACAGTGCTACTTTGGAAAGGCAGGTGAGTTTCTGAAAAGACTGGAGGATGCAAAAAAGGTATTTTACATCTTTATGTACTTTTCAATCTACCAACGTCTGTTTCTATTCCAACAGTGACTGTCCAGGCCACCAAGGATGGCCAGTTCATCGTGGTAGTAGCAAGAGATGCCACTCTGCCCAACATTGACCTCGAATCAATCTCACTGTTGGGACAGGGTCAAGGCTGCACACATGTTGACTCGAACTCAGAGTTCGCCATCTACCAGTTTCCTGTCACAGCCTGTGGCTCCATTGTTATGGTAAGACTTTCATTTTCTTTACTTTTCAACCAATAAAGACAACTTAAAATAGGACCTATGCATGTTTTTACCCCACAATTCCAATTTTGTTTGTTTTTATAGGAAGAGCCTGGTGTTATAATCTATGAGAACAGGATGGTTTCCTCATATGAAGTGGGAGTTGGACCTCTTGGAGCCATTACCAGAGACAGCCACTTTGAGTAGGTCATCCTTGCTTAAAAGATGTTTGTGCTGTCAAAATAAAAGATCTGACCAAGCAACATAACACCAGTTTTCTCTTTACAGATTGCTCTTCCAGAGTAGGTACATTGGCACATCTATTGAAACTGTGGTCGTAGAAGTATTGCCGTTAGATAATCCTCCTCTGCCAGTTGCTGCTCTGGGACCCATAAGAGTATATATGAGGTTGGCAAACGGACAGTGCAATACAAAGGGTTGCAATGAAGGTAAGTGTATATCAGCCTAGCAGCACTGCTGTGTTTGTCGATAATTTTCTACAACTGGCTGTCTTACTAACTAATCTCTGTTCTTGCAGTGGAAGTGGCCTATAGCTCTTTCTACACAGATGCAGACTATCCTGTGACCAAAGTACTGAGGGACCCTGTGTATGTGGAGGTGCAACTCCTTGAAAAGACAGATCCCAACCTTGTCCTGACTCTTGGTCGTTGTTGGACAACCACAAGCTCCAACCCTCACAGTCTGCCACAGTGGGACATTCTGATAGACGGGTAACTATGACACCAACTTACATGTTTTACATTGCGGTCAGTTTGTCTGCTCGTTGTGAAGACTGATTATAATCTGATGAAAACTAGAGTCTGATTGAAACTTACATAGTTTTGCCAATGATAATAAAAACCTGTCAATTTTGACATTCTAGAGTTGAAAAATAATCTGCTTCTAAATGTTGATGTATTACCAGGTTGAAATGACAGATACTGACTTCCTTACTCAATTTAATTTCAGTGTCATTGCCTCAATATCATATTCTTTTCCCCCAGGTGTCCATACAGGGATGATCGCTACTTGTCCTCACTGGTTCCAGTCGGTCTCTCCTCTGGTCTGGGCTTCCCCAGTCACTACAGACGTTTCATTTTCAAGATGTTTACCTTTGTAGACACCAATTCAATGGAACCCATGAAGGAACAGGTAATAAATATATCTGTTGATGATAAACAACAAAGCAACCAAATATTGTTATTTTGCTCTGCTAATGGTGTTTTCTTGTTCAGGTGTACATCCACTGCAGTACAGCTGTGTGCACTGCTGCTGCGGGTCACTCCTGTGAACCATCGTGCTACAGAAGAAGTAAGAGATGAATTTATAAACTGCAGAATTCAGAGCAATATGCACTTTAATCTAACCATCTTTGTATGTCTGTCTGCAGAGAGAGATGTCAAGGATGTGGACCAGAAGAAGGCTGAGCCAAAGGTCGTGGTTTCTTCCGGACCAGTGATCATGAGTTCCCCTCAGCAGTAAACAGCACAGTGTCCAGCTCAAGAATTTGGCCATGAACATTTAGTGAAAGATCTGGAACATTAATATGATTCACTTATTAGTCATATATTGTAATGTATGCAAAAAACTTAAGAGTCAAAAGTGTGGTGCAGGATGAATGAAATGGATCCTCAAAGTATTGTAGTCACATTCATATTAAAAAAAAATATTGGCTTTGATGAGTTGTAAATATTTTCTGATTATTTTTGTGCATGATTTACTTTTTAAAAAATTAAATTGGCAGTAATATTTATGGTTCCTCTAAAATAAAACATAATACAATTAACTTTTCTGTAAATAATTTACTGTAAATAATAAATAGTGGCTATTCGATTCTTCCTAATTGTCTTGATTTGATCTCAGAATAAATGTAAAGCCAGTCGCATAAAATTCATGTAATTTTACCAGTACTATATCTGTGTCACCTTGATCAGCCCAAACATTAAAACCACTGACAGATGACGTAAATAACACTGATCCTCTTGTTACAATGCAATGTTCTGCTGGGAAACCTTGGATACTGACAGTCATTTGGATGCCAACTGTTACACACCACCTACTGAAACACGTTGCAGACTAACTAAAACCCCTCGTGGCAACAGCACTCCCTGATGCAGGACAATGCGCCCTGTCATACCGCAAAAGCTGCTCAGGAATGACCCGGGGAATGTGACAAAGAGCTCAAGGTGTCGACCTGGCCTCCAAATTTCCAAGATCCCAATCTGATTGAGCATCTGTTGGACATGGCGGTACCCCAGAGGTTCCATGTCTGGCCCAAGGTTTACTAGCAGAACATTGCATTGTGACGAGATGATGAATGTTATTTAGCTGTCCTGTGGTTTTAATGATTTGGCTGGTTGGTGTAAAGTCCTATTGAATCAGAACATTTTAGAATAAATCTTTAATACTACTACTACAGTACTACTACTACTAATAATAATAATGGCATTTAAGATCGCTTTACATCACATAAAATTTGTAACAAATCATACAAAAAACTGTATAACTTGTAATAGGTAACAGAGAGCAGAGAGTTAAAATGGGCATTAAAATAAGATGCTGTTGTTGCAGTTAAAGTGAGTAAGCCATTTAAAAAAGACAGTTTTGAATTCTGTAATGGAGCCCAGTATACGGATGTGAGACTGAAGTGAGTCCAAGAGTTAGGGTGCAGCATAAGAGAAGGCCCTGGCACCCACTATGCTGAGGCTGATGGCTGGTAGTGCCAGTAGACCTGCTGATGGAGGCCGCAGGAAGGGGGTAGGGGTGTACCTCTGAGAGAGGTCTGAGATAAGCGGGGGAAAGATCTTTTCAGAGGTTGTAAAACGGCTATATATGCTTATTTTATGTGAATTTTTTGACAAAATATTTGCAGTTTTAATTGTATTTAGTGTTTTTAACATTGCACAAAGCAACGCCGATGCTCCATAAAAATTGTACATCACAATTTCAAATAAATACTGACCACAGCATCGCAAAGATGTTATCAGCTGTGCCATTTTTTTTTTTTAATTTTAATAGTTCTTCTTGGAAAACATCCCTGACTGATGTTACCAAAGGCCACTTATCTTTTTGTTTTGCAGAGTGTTTTTAAAGTAGTGGCTCGGATGTTGTTCATAAAGTTTTACATTTACAGACAGAGCAATACAGTAATAAACTCAAGAACAACTGAGATACACACAAACAATACTGAAAAGAGTTGTTCTGAAATGCCTCTTCAGCACTGGTGGAGGAAAAAAACAGAATGAAGATTTCAAAAACATGGGGGGAAAAAGCACAGTGCAACTTGGAAAGAAATGTCCCACAAATTGCCAAAAAATAATAGATGCAGAAAAGTATAATTTAAAAAAGCTAGGTAAAAACTATATTTATTATTTTGCAGAGTTATTATAAATTTTAAGCATTTTTTCAGGTCATATTCTTGTTTGTTTCTTTCCCTTTTTTTCACTAATTTTCATGTTTTGAATTTTCTCTTTTTCCTAATTTATGGGATCATTTCTTCTTTCGTTGCTCATTGCCTTTTTTCCAGGTCTTTGAAAGAAATGAAGCCACTTTGTGTAGATTTCAAAGGGTTAAACAATAAAAATTATTCTCTAAAAATTTAAATAATTTGACAAATCTAAAACTAGAGCTTAAACCTGTATACAAGTTTCTGAAAATGTACAGATGAACTAAACATTTTAACGTTATTTAAGACAAAGAGTTTAATTTGTTTTTTAGTTTTACAGTATTGCAAGTTTTCGTAAGAATTATTCCACAGTGCATACAGCCTTCAGCATATTTTTTTATTCAAACAACTTCTGAATATAATATTGCCATGTTTCAATAAATTCTCATCGTTCAGCAAACTTCCAAACATTCTGCAACACTGATAAAAGCTCTGAAAGCTCAGTTCTGCATCAAACAAGACTTAAATGGCATTTTACAGCAAAAGGTAGATTTACAAAAAAGGCCTTTCTTATCTAAATGTACAGGTTTGTCAGCTTAAAAATGTACTTGACACTTGAAATTCAGAAAGTAATGTCAGGAAATCCAGCC
This sequence comes from Epinephelus moara, assembly GCF_006386435.1. Taxonomy (NCBI): domain Eukaryota; kingdom Metazoa; phylum Chordata; class Actinopteri; order Perciformes; family Serranidae; genus Epinephelus; species Epinephelus moara. The sequence continues at coordinate 20,844,161 of NC_065525.1, read as the reverse complement.
ATCAGATTCCTACAACAGTAAACACAGTGACACTGAGCAATATGGAGGAGCGTTAGGGTTGAGAACTGATGCTTTGAGAGATTTATGCCCTTATGAAGCTTCTGTGTCCGAAGGAGAGGTGCTAACATACTTTGATTTGGGTGTGACACTGACGAACATGTCACAGTAAAAATCAAAATATATAGTTATCCAAAATAACTGTCATGTACAAAATGTCATTCACTGAACATGTACTCAACTAGTTTAGTCATAGTGAATCAGTTAACACTGTGAATGAAAATGAAGTTCATTGCAATCAAAATACTCTGAATTTTTCATTGTGAATCAGATTCTGTATCAATAGTACAAGTCACCTCCTACTGAGGTGAGGATGTAACCACCAGAGGGCGACGTGACTGCAGAGGAAAACCAGTTCACCAGTGAACTCTTCACAACCAGCAGCAGTGATGGGTGAGACCGAACAAACTAATTGAATCAAATGACTCTTTTTAGTGTCCGGTACGTACTGGGTCAGCCTGTCAAACATTTGAGTGCTCATGAATCCCTGATTTTTAACACACACTGTTATTGTAGGGTTCTGATCACACAGCCTGCTACAGTGAGTGAACAAGATGCGATTGAATCAGACTCGAGTCAAGACTGCGCATTCATGTGCCCCTCAAATGCTCATTCTTCTGACTTTGGTGTATTCATGCATTTAAGGTGTATTGTGGAAACAAAATAGATGTTACAAAGAAGATGTGTTGTTTTTTATTGCTCACCAACACCTTGATAGCAATGAGAAAGGTAAACGGACCAGATGAGCCATAAAACATGATCAGAGAACGACTTCATAGCCTACCTACATACAGGTGGATGATTAATGCATTTTATCTTGATAAATTTAAACTCAATGGCTGGTAATGCGTTGAAGATTTTTGTGGGGCGGGCAGCACTAGCTGTCAAACGTGCATGTCCTATGATTAAGTGTCATGGAGAAGCTGACACATTTTCGAAAAAGTGTCAAAGTTCAAAAGGTTTGACACATTTACACGCATCAACTCAAAAGAACCGATCCTGTGACAAGAGTCGGTCTGCCCATCACCAGCCAGCAGGTGGTTTTGATATTAAACTGGACTTTACTTGTCAGATCACATCTTTGATCAGATGTAGTGGCTCATTTGTGCAAGCGGAACTGAGCAGAGAGGTGATTAAGTCACACTGGACGCATTTTCTGATCCATGTGTTTGTCAGTTGACAGTGAAACACCTCCTCATCAGTCGGAGATCATCATCGATCAGTGATTGTCTTGCAATTTGAAATTTAAGTGCATTTACACTCTGAGCTTTTCAAGTTAACTGATGTGACAGGTGCAACAGTTTGCAGGGAAAACAGTGTCGTCGCTTCTTATCAAAAATGAAACATTGACATTTTATTTGAACATGTTCAGGCACTGGTGATAATGGTGTAATTCCTTTAACAACAGAGCAGGAGAGTCTTTGTTAGTTCTTGCTTTGTGGGTCCGAGCCACATTAAGAGTATGAATGTGGGTTTACCAACAATCACTTTCAAAAACAAAAACTAAAAGAAAAAAAAAAAACACAAACACCCCTCACCAAAGTGTGTATGCTAAACTTTTGAGTCCTCTGTTGCTCTTTGCCGGCTCATGAATGCTAACAGGCACAACACAGTGCGAGCCATAAAACCTCAGCTGTGTGCGTTCACTCTCCTCCCGCCATCAGTCGGACTTGTCCTTCTTTTTGCCTCCCCCTCCTCCTATGGGAACTTTGCTGACCACTGCAGAGCCGACAGCAGACACTCCTCCAGCAACAGCAGACACTCCTCCCTTAACCAGGCCCACTCCATACCCAGGCAGAGCGGCTACAGAGCTGACGGTGGTCTTGGTGAGGTCGAGACTCTTTCCTCCTATCCAGGTCACACCGCCCACCGTCGCTCCTAAGGCTCCCTTGGTGGCGCCATACAGGCCCCCCGCTACCCTCCCGAAGATGCCCGGCTGCGCCTGAGGATGGTCCTTGTTGTTGTCATCTGGTTTAAAACAACAAGAGCAACATTTGAGCAAAAATATGTCACTGGAAAATAAGTAAAAGGACAGAAATGCTCTAAACTAGGGCTGCAACTAATGATGATTTACATTATCAATTAGCCTGCTGATTATTCTCTAAATTAATTGTTGGGTTAATAAGCATCATCAAATAATGTAACACATAAGCAGTAAATGCTAAAACTTGAGAAGCTGGAACCATTTAGCCTTTTGCTTAAAAAATGACTCAAACTGAGCAATCTGTTACTAGAACAGTTGCAGATTTCTGTGGATCGACTAATTGAAAAATCAACTCATCAATTCAGCTCTACACCAAACCGCATCCTCACAAGCCTTTTCAGACAGATACCCCCAAAATATGAGATAAGATTCTGCAAAACTGTCCGTGACACTATGGATGATTATTTATAATACTGATTAATCGGTTCATTCTGTTTTTGCCCAATTGAATAATTGCTTGTTAAAGGTCCAGTGTGTAGGATTAAGGGAGGATATATCTGCAGAAATGGAATAAAATATAATACATTCATTTTCTCTAATCACCTGAAAATAAGAATTGTCGTGTTTTCGATACCTTAGAATGAGCCGTTTATATCTACATATGGAGCGGGTCCTGGTCTACAGAGATGCCCCTGTCTCTACATTAACCCAGAACGGACAAACCAAACACTAGCTCCAAATAGGGCCATTCGCTTGTTTGCGTCAGCTACCGTAGTTAGCACCCAGTCTATAACGAGCAGTGTCAGGAAAAACACTGATTTGTAACATGACACTGCCACATACAGTGTTTTTACTGGTTTTAATCACTTGGTCTGTTTGTTTTTAAGAGGAAGACACCTCTGTGGATAATTCAGTTCCCAGTAAAAACTTCCTGATCAATGAACACTGAAGGAATTCTAACCTAGAAAAGTTTCCGCTGGTTGCAATCTGCAGTCCTCACCGCTAGATGCCACTAAATTCTACACACTGCTCCTTTAATATGAAATGTCAGCAAAAAATGTAAACCACAATTTCCAATCGCTCAAGGTGAGGTCGTGAAATCATTCAGATATTCAATTTAAAATGGTTATAAAAAAGAAAATCATTAATTCTCGATTTTGAGAAGCTGAAAAAGTGTAATATCTTTGTTTTAAAAATGACTTGCATGATTAATCAATAATCAGAGCTGTTGCTGATTAATATTCTGTCCATCAAAAATTCAATTAAGTTATTTAGTACTTAATCAAAAAAAGTTTCTTTTGTTTCCTTACTCAGTTTAGATGTGACACGTTACAATACACCACACCTACAGTCAGTAACCTAAGACAACAGCATGAATTTGAAAAACAAACATTTCTATGAGCCAGAATCAGTCGTACGGGGCTGCTAATAATGATTATTTTATTATCGCTAAAAGAGCTGTTTTTATTCTCAATTAAATCACTCATTTGTTTGGTCTATAAAATATGAGCCATAATTATTTAAAATGAATCCACACAGTTTTCTAGTGTCCAAAGTGATGTCTTCAGATTGCTTGTTTTGTTTAGTAATCAGTCCAAAAGATAATCAGAGTTACATTATTATTATTATTATCATTATATATTCAAAGTAGGGAAAATCTGCAAATCAGAGAAGCTGCTTTGAGTTTTACATGAAATATGACTTTAAACATGAATTAATTATCAAAATAGCTCACGGTTAATGTTCTGCCAAATGACTGCTCACTTAATCTTCGAATTGTTTCAGCTCTACAATCCTTTCCTTTTTCCACAGCTTTGTCGAGCCCTTTCAGTTTAATTAAATTTTCATTGTATGAGCAGGTGAAATTAAACATTATTACACTTGTGCCATCATTCAAAACTAAAAGCAGCCATAATGTGTTGAAGCTGTAATCTGTTACAGTTAAAATGTCTTTGGTAAAGAAAGGACACGGCTCTGTCTTGTTTGAACACAAACATATTGAGTCTGCACACGTTTACCAGAAGCGGATTACTGCACAAACAGCTAATCACAATGTAAAATCCATAATCTGCATTTCCATATCTGCCCCACGTCTAGTTCTTGGACTGAAAACACGATCTCAAAACATTGAACACAGAGAAATGTAATGCTGTCTAATGAGTTTTACAGCTGAACTTACCTGTAGCTACTGGCTCATCGTTGAGGTATGCAGGCATGTCCTCAGGCACCTGCTCCGCCTGACTCATCGCTCTGGGAAAATAAATGACACAATTACCAACAAACACAGATAAATGGGGCAGGGTGCTATAGGGAAAGAGATTCAGTCTTGTTTTCATGCTTTCCTCTTGCCATCCTCAAGTAATTTTTGCCATGGTGTAAACCCTGGTAAAAATCTGAGCCTGTGCTTATATGTTAAGAGCGCAACAGCAGAAACAACTATGTGACTTTTAGGAGTTTTTATGCCGTAAAATTTGCACACTTAAGTATGATTGTGTCATGGATACACACTCTGAATGTTATTAAAAGCCTTTATCCAAATAGACGAAATGTTTGATATGTGACAGCCTACAGAGGAACCCTTAACTTAAGTCAATAGTTAGGAGCAAACAGCACGTAAAGAAAATAACAGGAGCTTGCTTTGGGTGTGCTGCTGATCCTAAAACAAGGCAGACCTGTTCACAGTCAGTTACAGAGCTGTATAACAGGTTAAAAACTATGGCTGTGTATTAGCAGGAATCTGGCAATACAACATCAATCACATATTGCTATATGTTGCAATACTGTGATTTCTTTTTATATAATTTTAACAAAACTGTCACTGTATAAAGAACATCGGATCTGCATTAGTATTTAACAGTCCCTGTAACATTCAACAGCTCATGGCACTACTTTTTGGATAATTTTAGCAAAAGGAAGTCACGTGTTGAGGAAAAATATGAACACAATTCAAAATCAAGATACTCAAGAGTATCATTAAACACCTCCCGAATCCAGTCACACACACACATTCACACACACATCACATTAGCAACAACTGGACTGGACTGTCCAATTTTATTTTAATTAAATTCTGATTTCTATTTATGCACTTATTTTAACTTGTTTTATTTGATGTCTATTTAATACCACTGTGTTGTTGTCGATGAGGGGAAGTGTTTTCTGTCTTTTATGAGCTGCTGGAAATTTCCCTTTGGGGATGAATAAAGTTTTTCCTATTCTATTCTTCTTTTTCTATTATTTTCTCACACCCCTAGTGAAAACATATGACAAGGGCATAGTTTACAAACTTAAAACAACTGATGCTGAAAACCAAAAATGTTACATATTTGGGTAGTTTGCTGGACTTTGGGAAACACTAACAGCATACACTGACAGTTTATATATCATGTTATCAGTTTGCTATAACTTTTATATTATTTTCTGTATGTTAATGTATGTGTTTTGGGTGTTTTCAGCCTCTTCCTGCGATGTAAACTATTTATTTTTGTCATTTTTTTGTGATCTAACTTGTGCAAAAACATAAAACAAACTCCATATCCCCAAAGTAGACATGATGTCACAAATTGCTACCTACATTAAAAGCTTTGCTGGCTGCTTTAATGTCATCTGTTAGCCTGTAATGTTATTTCTGCTCATGAAAATAAATGGTGCTTTGTTAGGAAGTCATGAAATCAGCTCCGGGGAAAGTGTTATTCAGTCATGGCGTTTTATTAGGTCAGAGATGAACAAAGGGACGTGTTTAGCAGCTGTAACTGCTCAGTAAACACCATTATCACCGTGTTAGGTTAGCATAACGTTACAGTAGCAGTTGGCTAACGGCCCCACCATTGAGTACCAGTGTAAAACTTATGCTAAGTGACGTTAGCTAACCGTCACTGTTTGTTTCGTGGCAGACCGCGTTAACTTATGCTAACCTAGAGTTAAAAACACGGACACTAGCTTAAAAGTTGGCGACTTACTTCGCAATTTAACTTTACAAAACGGTTTCCATCTCACTTTTAAAGCTAAAACATATCCAACTTGTCTTTAACACGCCCAACTGTGTGGTTGTTTTGCTTTTAGTCGCCATAATTAGCTTATTTGTTCAATCTTGTAGCTGAGGCATCCAGACACGTCACGTCTCCCCCAAAACACTAAACATCACTTTTTTCACACTTAATCATCGACATTTATTGAAGTTTCCTCCTCTTAGTTACAATAATAGTCGAGAGGAGTTTCTTTGAAGGTGGTTTAAAGGATAAAATGGCTCGTTTTTTGTTGTTGTGCACAACTTCTCATGGCTGACACCAACTGAACCCCAAACTGTAACTGAGCACTTACCTTGCTTTGTGTCGTTATCAAACTGATCCAATGTGCTGTGCAGTAACGTGAAGGACCTCAAACTACCTGAGTTAAAGAGCTCCCACGGCCTGTAATCATGGAGCTGCTGCTGGTGGAGCTGACTTGTGTTGTCTGTCTCTGGCTATATTTTGGAGGAGGACCTCAGTCTCCACCCATATAAACACACAGAGGTTCACACTGTCCGCGGGATGGAGCTCCAGCTGCTGGCTGCCTCTGCTATTTATGACCACATGAATACACATTAAAGTAGTTATTACTGCCTGGGTTATTGTTTTATTATTTAATGTTTTAGTTCACGAACAAACACGAGGATTTTCTTTTTTATTTATACATGATTGTAATTGTTTTCGTGATAATTAGGAACCGTTTTGGCAGGATGTTACGGAGTTTGTGTAGGATGTTGTGATGCATGTGAGGATAGAAATAAAAGGATAACATATGATGAAGGTTAATTTTGTTTGGGGTCCCTAACCGTCACTTTGGCGGGAGATGACACTGATCCAAATACCCCCCAAAAAAACATCCGCCCCTCAAAGCGGAAGTGACGTCCATCCTATTGATCCTAAATCAAAGATCGTTTCTTGAAGAAGGAGACGTCACGTTGTAGTATTTTAAATAGGCCAATATCAAATACCCCGGTAGAAATTACAAGTATTTTCATGGGGAAAGCAACAAATAAAATATAATAAAATAAAAGCACGTAGACAAGGCTGGGTTTGGGCTGTGGTAATTTTATTATTTGCAGATAATTTTGGGCAGCATCACTAAGGCACTTCGAAATGGTTAGTTCCCTTCATTACTACATGTATTGACTACTAGTTGTATAGAGCAGACCTGTGTTAAAATGTAAATGGTGCATATTCAGTATTTATATTCATATTCAAGATGCAAATTTATGTTAAACCAAATGAATATAAATGAGGGCATACAGTCACAGCAAATGCAAATACAGTGGATCTCCCATCCAACAAAATAGACATTCGCTTAACGTTTTAAATATGATGACAAATGCTGTCACATCTATCCATCCACCCATTTGTTATCTATACCCTTTAATCCTGTACAGGGCTGGGGAGCTCGAGCTCACACTGGGCAAGAGGCAGGGTAAATCCTACACCTGACAAAACTGACATATTAGGCAGTTTTTGGAGTGGTTTGCAATGAATAGTCACATTTAAAAAGTTACTCAAATATTATGAGCTGAAGGGATGTCGTGGTCTCACTGTCTGGACTTGCACATTCTAGTTCTGACCTGATCTTAATTTTTAGGGTGCCATCGTGCACTGAACACCTAATGTAGTGCGGCAACAACAGCACTGAATGAGTGAACAAGGACCAATTCAATCAGACGGAAGCGAGACCTCCGCCAGCCAAGGTTAATGGTGCATTCATGTGCTCCAAGGATGGTCATACTTGTGACCTCACTGTGTTCAAAGCCATGCTTGTATGCTTGGGGTAAGAAGAGGCCTTGTCATGATGTAAAAAAATATTGCAGTTGTTTGTAGAATTTTGTACAGCCTGTTCTTCCATTGTAAATATTTGTCATCTGCAGCTGAAGCTTTCATTTCTACGTTTTGTTTTAGCCTACTGCTAGGAAGCTGAGGTTTTCTGCTGACTCATGAGTTACTTTGAACACTGTTTTTAAAAGCTGTGAGTGATGCTTTTTTTCTTTTGATGTGTAGAGAATCGTTGTCCTGTTTTGCTGCATCTGAAACTGGTAATTTTGTTCTTAAAAATTGGATGTGCTTAATGTTTAATGTGGAAGCAACATCAACACTTCAAAGAAGATGTGTTGTTTCATTGCTCAGAGTGGTTACACAAAATGTTAATAAGGGAAAGCAAAGGAAACAGATGAGGTGAGCAAAGAAATATGATTGGGAATTCATTTTTCAAATTATTCTGACACCACATGAATACAGCACCAGGCTGCGGAGGTAACTGGGACGTCTGTTACTTGCCCATAGATTTTAATACTAACTACATACCCAAGATGGTGCTTATTCATTTCAATGGAGTTGCTCACCTGGCACATACGGCAATATAATTTTCTAGTTTCCAGGTTTACTTCCGCGGTATGCAGCCCACTGAATATGCACAATAATGTTTCTCCTGCGAGTTACCGCTCAGCTCATGAACATTACATTGTGATGATGTCACAGATTTTTAAATCACTTTTATAAGGTTGAGAAAAGTTTTACAAACATAAAAAGTGTTGAGAGTCATAATTGACCTTGTCTACAGTTGGATGTGTCTTGTCAACAGTTTTACAGACGTCTCTTTTACAGTGGTGGTCTATGGGGAAAATGCTTTTTGTGCCACAGGTCATTTTTTTGCCGCAAACCCGCAGTGGCCACTGGGAAAAATTTGCTGCAAGGCCGAGCAGCTTTCCTGTTGGCCTGTACTTGCCCCTTAAACAATGCCAGATCATTGGTCAGTGACTTTTCTATAACATTGTATTGAGCTTACATAGCCTACCTACATACAAGTGAGAAGCTGATTCAATGCATTAAAATTAATAGAGTGCTTCAGGGATGATGTTTTTCTGTAGGCCAACACGGGAGTTAGCATCACCCACCATCCTTCATCAAAAAGCCTGTGGGAATTTTCTATTGGATTTTGGATCACTGCAGAAAATAAGCTCTGTGGCAAACAAACGTTTATGATACATGTGATGTACAACACATTCTTGGAACCCATTGGCTGTATTCGGCGTCTGACTTCTGGCAGACGGCGATACGGCCTCTGGGGGCAGACCCCCGATTTTTTGGCATTCCGGTTTGATTTGGGCGGAGGAGGCGAATTTCCGTTTCCGACTTCCGTTCATATATAAGTAAATATGCTGAACCATTGCGATGGATTCAGAGTTTGCAGTGACGCCAATTATGTTCCACCTCGTTAGTTCACCGCACGGACCGTTTAACCTGGCAACAACTGCAGCCGGCTCAAATGTGATTGGTCAATATCACGCGGACTACAAACAGCCTACAACAGGAAACCAGGGCTCTTCCGCTCTTCTTCCGGAGGCAAGATCACCGGGGTTTGCCTAAAGACTCTACATTCACTGAATGTAGAGTCTGTATATAAAGACTATGAACAACATGATAATCTCCACAAATAAACACCACTTTTATGACCAATGTTGTATGACTCAACGTCAGCCGTGGTTGGGGTGATGACGTTCCATAGTCTCAGTTAGCAACTTAATAGCAACCGCCATTAAGAGTCATAAAAGCTTCAAAATAAACGAGTGGGGCACTGACTTATTTCATGTCAAAAAACAACACGTGAAAGTCTCTTAAGCTTGTGTGAACCACAGACCTTATTTCAGGTGTCTAACCAAAAACCCATTGACTTCATGATGAGAGAACCAGGAGTGGTAAGATGCTTACTCATTTCCAGATTTTAGGACTCATTCCTGAGGCACTCTATGTTTTATCTTTAATAATGTTAACTTATAGGCCTATATGATTACTGGTAATGCATTGCACAGAAGTTTTGTAGGGAGGGAAGCACTTGCTGTTGAACCTTCAGGTACTATGACGGACTCTCCTGGAGAAACTGACCATATTTTGGAGAAAGTATAAATACTTGACCATTTAAAAAGGTTTAAAACATTTAAATATATCAACTCCATGGAACCAACACTGTGAATTTACTCTGTCTCCCCATCACTGAGTCCTATCTGACACTGGGGGTGCGTTCTGAATCGCATACTTTTTCTTTTTACTTTTAGTAGGCTATATACTGCAGCTGCCCTTAAAAAGTATGCACTGTTGCGTGCAGTATGCACCCAGTTGACCATACTAGTTCCTCATACACTCTCTTACACCCTGAACTTTTACCCTCTTGCTCATATATCCGTTACCATGGGGATAAAACAAAGGATTGTGGGAAAGGATAACCAGAACAGCATGCTGACTTGCATGCTGCAAAATCAGACCGGATGTAGTTGGACATCCTGGCATTTTTGGCAAACTGCATTTGACATACTATGTACTGGGACGTACTAAATCATTTTCTGGCACACTATATAGTATGGTAGTATGGGTACAGTGGGTACTGGAAAGCGGAAACAGAGCACCACGTGACTCCAGCTCTTGTTTCCCGCCTGTATTCGTAATGACTTATTTAGTACCCGGAAACAGCAGCAGAGTGACGTCTCTTTCCCTAAAGCTCACCCCTCCAGGCTGCATGTAGATAAAGTGCATGTGTCTGAGAAGAGGAGACACTGTTACTGCGACTGGAGCAGATGTTTCCTGACTGCAGAGGCTCGTAGATTATAAGAGTTTAGAGATTAAGACGTTTGGTTTCCTTTTGGATGTGAAACAAACCGAGTGGCCCAACAGAGTCTGCAGTGTGTCGTCGCCGTCTGGTCAGCATTCAAAAGTTCCGCCGTCTAGAGAGACAGGTAGCTAATAGCAATATTAATATAACGTTAATGTGTTATTATTATTATTATTATTATTATGATTAGAGGTCTGGGGATGTGGAGCTCCACCGTTTAATAACAATGGCAGTGATTCCTGCAGAGCCCCCCTACAGTCAAATATATGTTGTTCTTGTTGTTGTGTCACCTGGGGGTTTGTGCCTCACTGCAGAGGGGTTTGTGTAATACAGCTGCAGTGATAAGTCATTTAATCGATTCGTTGATAGACAGAAAATGGGTAGCAACTATTTTAATAGTCAAATAATTGTTTTAGTAATTTATTTAAGCAAAAAACCAAGTATATGCTGGTTGATGCTTCTTAAATGTGAGAATTTAATGCTTTTCCTTGTCATACATAATACTCAATGGAATAGTTTTGATTTTTGGACTGCTGGTTGGACAAAATCTACCATATGAAGAAGTCACCCTTGTCTCTGGGGAATTACACAGGGTATGTTCGCTTTGTGAAACACTGATTGACATTTTAAATCATTTTCTGACTTTTCATTGACAAAACGATTGCCTGATTAGTTTGACACTAGAGGACTGTTTCACATTTAGCTACTGAAGGTGAAAGTTTGTTTGTACTCACCTGAAATCCTTGTTTAAGAGGTGTAGGTATAGTAAGAGCAGGATTTGTGACATCACAACTAGTTTGACAGCCAGTCATTGTTCAATATGCAACTTAAACAAGTGTGATGTGGATACTTAAAGCAACAGTTCACCCCAAAATCAAATATACACATTCTCCTCTTACCAGTGCAAAACCACTCAAATATAATGGAACTATGTGGACCTCGGCTTGTGGTGCTGAAAGCACCAAAACAATACATTTGAAAACTCAACAGGAATGTCATTTTCCAAAAATCAGGAACTGGTTATGTAAGATAATCCACAGACCTTGTTGTGAGCAGTTTCATGTAGGAACTATTTCCTCTCTACTAAATAACTCCCAGCAACTGTATCACCGTGCAGAGGGAAGCTCACCCAGCACCACTGAGCCAGCTAACGTTACAGCTGAGCCGAGGAGGACGCCATTAATGTTTTCGTCTTGCACTAGATGCACACTTCCTTCTGCGCAATTCTTCAGTTAGTGGGGGGTAGTTCAGTAGAAATAAAATAGTTCCTACATGAAACTGCTCACAACAAGGTCTGTGGACTATCTTGTGTAACCGGGTCATGTTTGCTGGAAAGAGACATTGCTGCTGAGTTTTGAGTTCAGATGTATAGTTTTGGCACTCTGAGCACCACCAGCCAAGTGCCATCTAGTTCTATTATATTGTAGAGAAAGCAGACATCTCTATGGCCGATATCTCCGACACTGCAGCTCACACCAAAACAATCTAGATTGATAAACAGCACCACAGGTAAGAGGAAAATATGTACTTTTATTTTGGGGTGAACTGTCCTTTTAAAGGCTCTAGGTCACTGAGAGTGGAGGGGAGACATCTTGTATTTTCATAGATTCTGGATTGTAAAACATGTCTGGAGGGGATCTTTAGTATAACCAGATCCAGTAATGCTTGTACTCATTAAATGTCCCAGATGCAGATGGTTCTCCTAATTCAGTGGCTTATTCAGTCTTATGAATATGTATAAAATGTTCGATACCGCTGTATGTGATGTTAAAAAAACAGACTATGAGGTCCATCACAAGACTTATTACTCAGTTTAATCTGCATCTAAAACAACATAATGCTAGTCATTTTATAATCATTTACAAATGAGAAAGAGAAAACAAAAATTCTACTCAGTTATAAGATTTCTAATTAACTTTCTTTTGATCTGTCCATGAATGAATCTACTTGCACTTCGGTAAACTGATTTATAACAGATTACATGATGAATGGCTCCATCCTATGTTAGTCTGTTACAGTTAGCACAGTGTATGGGTTGATAGTTTTCGTGTGCATGGCCTGTGTGCAGGTCCTTTGAAGTCTAAAAATGTATCAAATTCAGTTTTATAAATTATAGGCCTTAAAAGTTATTACATTTTCTTTAATTTGAATTTGTGAGGTCTTAATTGACACAAGCATTATATATTTAATGTAATTTATCCATCTTTTAATTTATTTTTGTCAAAATGAGTCAAGCTGTTTTGTATGAAAGTTCACATTTACAAATACAGATACAAATCTTCAAAGCACTGATCCTAATACTGGCTTTTTACTTTATAGTTGCACAAACTTGACCTAACTTACTCTAATAATAACCATATTCCTACATAAAACCTGCCTCTGCACAGGACCACATATATGCTACTTACCTTTATACTTACCTGCAATATTTGAATAAGAAAAAGATGATTTGTTCAAAAATCTGTCTTAATTTCGGTTCAAAATTATCTCGTAAAGGTCTTAAAAAGTGTGCCTGACACCTGTAGATACCTTGTGTGTAATGAGATTTTGGTCCCAGCAGGTGCCAGTGTAGCCTCACTGTTAGTAACTCCTCTGTGAGATCTGAGACTGACTGCAAGTAATTCTTGCAGCTCTGCACAGCCAAAAGTGATTCTTCTTCTTGTTTTTAGGTCACACACAGTTAGACACACTGATGTGTCCTCAATGACATGCCTTGCTAACAGGCTAGGTAATGGCCCATTTTATGTTCAATTATTCATTCATTCATTCATTTTCCATGAGCCCTGTGATAGTCTGGCGACCTGTCCAGGGTGTACCCTGCCTCTCCCCAAATGTCAGCTGGGATAGGCTCCAGCCCCCCTGTGACCCCATTTTACATTTAAAAAGGTTAAAACTATTGTGCTTTCTAAAGGCCCATTCTTTAAGTATAACTCTTTGATTAGTCGATTAATCATTCGATCAACAGCTAAAACCCATCGTCAGGAAACAATTTTGGTAACCAGTTTGTTGTGATAAAGCTGTATTTTGTAACTTTTATAAAAAAATGTTTTTGTCACAGTTGTTAAAAGTGTCACTGTTTTCACACAGAAAACAATCCGTGACCCGGCGGCCATGTTGAAAACAGTAGAGCAAAAACCAAGCGCTGCCACCAGGCCGGAGCGGTACACTTAAATATGTTTCTGAAAACATTTATAGAGATAGGCAATGCAGCAACAGAATCTTGATTCATATGCCTATTTTGACTGCAGTTCATGAGTCAGTGATTAACAGCAAATGCTATCAGAATCACTATATAAGGAGGAGGAAGAGGAACATGATGTTTTTCACATGTACGACTGTGTGAATATAGTGACAGTTTCAGCAAATATGACAAAAGGTTATTTTCATAAAAGTTACCAACTTTAGCTTTAAAGGCATTTCTCAAACATAAATGACCAAAACATTTGCTGGTGTCAGCTTCTCAAATGAGAGGATTTGTGAATTTTACTTGCCATATGCCCGTGATACTGAACTTGTGGCCCACAGGCCAAATGTGGCCCTTGGGTGCTGGGTGGCCCGCTGACCATTTTTTAATTCTCAACAAAAATGAACTGATTCACAGATTTCTTTTGGTTCTTTTATTGTAAATGGGGTGCCAGAGTGCATTTTTAAAAAGCATCAACATGCAGCTTGTTTATTTAAAAGAATAAAGTACCAGGGGAGGATCCCCCCGATCCCCCGACAGAGGTAGCTATATTATTCATATATTAAGTATTGTTTATTTAATAACTGGCCCCCATGCAAAGCAAGTTGAGCATCCTTGCTTTATACGATTGCAATATATATATATATATCAATAAATATCAGTGTGTTTTACAAAACAGTCAACATTTGACATTTTCTAGACTAAACAGTTACTTAATTTATTAAAAAATTAGTGGTGTGATGCAGCCCTGAATATCTTTAATTAACTGGGCAGCATATATTTTTTGTTTTCTGTTTCTTGTTCTGTTGTATGTCTCTGTGTAGTTTTAGGGCAGGACAATATATTATTATCATATTATTTAGATATATCTTAAATATTTTCATCTCCTGGTTTTCAAGGCTGCATCACAGTAAAGTGAATTATTTTTCTGAACTTATCAGACTGTTCCACTTAGTCATTACATCCACATTACTGATGATTATTTATCAAAAACCAATAGTAAACCTTACAATATTGTGACAATGTTTGGTCAAAAATATCAACATAATTGATTATCTGCACATCACTCAGCCCTTTCTAGTATCATGAGTTGTGGCTTGACATTTTTGTCAGGGTGAGAGTGGACCTGTGCTCAGTGTCTGTTTTTCAGATCCTGTTCTCTCAAAGAATCTACACGGTTGTACAAATAACATCACACCCCATTATTGTTAGATTGGTGTTTAATTTGGGGCTGGTGAGTCCTTCGAGAAGTAACAGGACAAGAGACATTAGTTAGCCATCGACCCACTGGGCAGCATTAGCTCTCCACCACCCTCCTCCGCCTCCGTGTGAGCAAACAATAAACTAACACAAATTAGGACTCGCTGCTTTGTGTCAGATTGAGAGTCCAACAAAGATGCTACACAGAGTGATATGTCATTAGTGAGCAGGTGGGGAAAGACGACATAGAGCTGTTGCCTCTCCAACTAAGTAATGAAGAGGTTTCCTTGGCGACCGGGCTGCCTGTTGCCATCCGTGTGTTGGGGGGGGCAGCAGAGATCAAAGTCAGCTGTCCTCAATTCTGCTGTAAGTGGAGGGTTAAACGCCGGGGTTGCAGGGGAAAAGCCCCTCATTAAACTTAACCAAATCTCCTTTAAGACACAGCTGACATGACGTGTTAGTCCAGAGGCAGCAGGTACATGGTTTTAACTCTCGAGACGGGACTGTCCACAGCTTCAGGCTGCTGCTGCTGACAGTGACAGAGGGTTTGGATGTGTTGACTGTGTATTTCAGTTTAGTAAAGGGTTATAAGTTCATAGCACTGGACCACACAGTGGAAACAAATCTCTAAAATACTGCTTTTGTTGTTCAAATTCTAGTTTGTTTTCATTCACAATAAGCAGACCTGTTGAAAAAAAAAATAGATGAGTCAATTGACAGACAATTTATCAACAACAATTTTAATGATTATTTTAGTTTTTCTCTTTTTTAAAAAATATTTTGTATTTTGAAATGCAGTGTTATTACATTCGCAGTCAATACAAATGGATATACAAGCAGTGAAAAAAAGGTTTTTCAGAGATAATGCTTTTGTAATTTTAAATAGTTTTATATAATCCCTCAGCCTTGGTTTCATTTAGATTGACGCGTAATTTATTTCTCTCCATTTTCAAGAATGACTATGAAAAAAGTGCTATAATATACTGTAAGTACACATCCAGAGAGGTAGAGGTAAAGGGGAAAAAAATAATAAAATAAGTAAAAATGCTTGTAGAAGTTTGGCCTCCCATAATTGCACATTACATTAAAATATGTAGACACATAAGAGCGTACAATAAGGAAAATAATAAAAAGCCAAGAATGTCCTTTTAATCAATTATCTTAAAAAACTCAGGTGTCAGAGGTTTGACATGATTATTGAAGTTTTTCAAAGCAAAATATGCTAAAAATTGCTGGTTTAAGCTTCTCAAATGTGACAATTTGTTGCTTTTCCCCTGTTTTATTTTATTATGAACTAAATAACTTCAGGTTTTGGATTGTGGGTTGGACAAAACAAGTAATTTCAAATTTTCAAGACATCACTTTGGCCTTTGGAAAGTTGTCATAGGCATTTTTTACTGTTTTCTGACATTTTACAGAGCAAATGTTTAGTTAAAAAAATAGTTTAATTTAATTTTAAAAAAGTCATTCCCATCAACTATATCAACCTGAAAAGAAAAGAGTTTACAAACAGGAATCATATATTGTTAAAGTTATAATATGTATCAAAACAGTTGTTTTCAAAGTAGAAATTATATTATTTAATTTATTTGTCTCATTTTTAATTTTTTTTATTCTGGGCTTTTTCCTACGTCACATTATTGTAACATTGTTCCTCAGTGAGCAGTAAATGTTGAGGAGAATCTGCTGTCACATTTTTGTTGTTTTAACACCAACTTTCCTCCCACTGCTCTTCGCTGGTGTTTGTCTTCTGGTCCCAGCCTCTGGAGCTGTAAAGGGATTATCCATTAGCCTGGCTTTTTGGGGGGTTACTGGTGACCACTGAGGTGTGCCCTGTGTTGTAGGACTGTCCTAATTAGATAACTGTAACCCTCATATGAGCAGCGACACTGCTGGTGGTCCGGTACTGGTACACACTCAGCTTTTTGACTGGGGAGAGCTGCGAGAACAAGCAGTGTGAAAGGCCAAGTAATCCTTTTTAAGCCTTTTGTCATTTATACAGGGATTTATTTGTCATTAAAGAATGATAATGGTGTTTGTGGCACAATTAGGCCTCTATCAGATAAAAAAGTGGGCATTTAAAACACTGAAAAGCAGTTTGATGTTATAAAAAATAACTTTTGTGCACCTGTGCAAGGGATGATTTTTTATTATAACTTTAAATCATTTTAATTTGTTTTAGTTGCTGAAGTGTCCTCCATTTTGTCAACAACGTCCTTTCCTGTTTTGACTGTTTGTAACCCTGCTGCTGCCGCACCACAGTTTTCTGCAGCCACACTGATTGTTAGGTTTCTTTAGACTTCTTTTATGTATCTTTGTGTACTTTATTTTTTTATTTTACGTCAT
Organism: Epinephelus moara; assembly: GCF_006386435.1. NCBI lineage: Eukaryota > Metazoa > Chordata > Actinopteri > Perciformes > Serranidae > Epinephelus > Epinephelus moara. The sequence continues at coordinate 20,826,825 of NC_065525.1, read as the reverse complement.
TTGTGTGCATGACTTTTTCTTAAAGTGTAATTTCTCCAGATATGATTAGAAGGCATTTTAACCAGGGACGTTCCCAACAACTAATCTCTGATTAACCTTTTGAAACCTGAGCAAATTGGCTTGATTTGTTCAAAAACATAGGAACGAAAGAAGAAATGACATAAATTGGTAAAACAAGAAAATTAAAAACAACAAAATTAGTTTATATTAAAAACAAACAAACAAAGGAAACTAAAGTTAAAAACAAACAAATACAGAAAGGACCTAGAAAAGTGCTTGAAAATTAAAATATAAATAAATTACTTTAAAATGTAATTATAAATGTAGTTTTTCTGCAGCTTTTTTCTTTTTCCCCCTAGTTTTTTAAAATACCTTTTTAATATATATTTTTTCAATTTGTGGGACATGTCTTGTCTTTGAAAGAAATTGCACCAATTTGCTCAAAGTTCAAAGGTTTAAATACTTGTGAAAGGCGTCTGAAAGCAGCACAAGTAAATTGATGTTGCTCCAGGTTTCAAAGGGTTAAAAAAAAGTTCAAACTTTGACTAATGGAGTAGTGTAGAAGTAAGAAAAACTCAGAAAAGAGAAAAAATTCTGCGCAATTTAATCAGTAAGATTAAACATTGTCCAAAACATTACTGCATTAAAGTGCCATTTGAAATCACGTTTCAGTAACCAAAATCGTACTTTAAATGCCGCTGAAATGTGCTACACTTTGCACTGTGCATTATGAACACTGCACATAGTCTTACAAACAAGACAACAACTCACTAAATAAAAGTTAATGAATAACATGAACTGAAAATGATATTCTTTAGGAAGAGAAGTCTTTCATTGGGTGAACACAGTCACATAAAATAATAGTAGTTTTAATAATAAGTTTAACCAACTAGTATTTCTGGTACCGACTAGTCAGAGTAGCAACATTAATCGACTAGTCAACTAATCGCCCACAGTCCCTAGTGTTGACGTACACTGCACCATCTGTGTGAGACCTTAATAACTGGGCTGGTGATTTATTGCCTGTACTCAGCAGTGTCTTTTTGAGAGGAGTCCAGACAAAAGCTGAGACCCTCACCCTCCCGCTGTTTTTAATAGTTCTTTAGGATGTGCAGGGAGAAGAAAACAGTAGTAATGTGGGGGCTTCAGCCTTCAAGGAGGCAAAGTGAGAGAAGATTGAGTGCAGAAAATGAAAGTAGTTTGGAGAATGTGAGATTTTTAAGATGGTTCAAAGGGTCATCTACCATTGTTAGAAGCTTGCATCAGTTTTAACTTGGTAATAATACTTTTTTTAGAATGTTAATGTTAAAGCTTTAAGGTGACATCGTCCCAAAGGCTACTATGTTTTTTTTTTTAATGTTTTTGGCTGCTCTGTAAGCCTTCAGTGACCCCTCTCCTCCTCTCCCGTCCCCTCCGGAGGGCGATAAGGTGCTGCTGGAGAAAAGCTGGTCTTATCTCCCTGCTGCCCTCTGAAGCAGTCATGTTTTATGGGTTGTAGCTCTTTTGTTTCCTTGTCCGCTGCCTCTCCCTGATCACTCACACTCATTCCTCATGGAAGTTGTTTGAAGGCCTAGAATAGCTTTGGAAAAGAAGCCCCCCCTCATCCTCTTCTTCTTCTACTCCTCTGTTCCCTCTTTATTGAATCCCGCCTCCGTATCATTTATCTCTGGACCCCCCCTTCTCTCCCTTTTCCTCGGTTTGAGGGGGCCGTTAGGGGGCATCCTCTTTTCTCTCCCAGCTGGGTTTGTTGACACACAGTCAATCTACGGTTCCCTTTCACCTCTGCCACCCCTCTTTTTAACTCTCACACCCCCTCACCCCTCTGCCTTACCCTCCACTTTCCCTCAACAGTAAAGCTGCCACAGCTGTGGACTGTATTAGCATAGCTGCTGAGGAGCAGAGGGGGGGTGCTAAATATATTGCAGCCATTACCTTTTGTTCAACAGTTGACAGTTTTAAAACATTGCGGCCTGTCTATGTGCAAAGGGAGCGAAGAGAAAAGGATGATTTCAGTGTAACAGCTTTTTAAATATGGGACAGAGGCAGAGCAAATCACTGAAAACAAGTCGGTATATAATTAATGCAGTTTTAAAAAAAAAAAGGGAAATTAAAATATTTTCTATTTTGCACAACAAAAACATGTTTTCATGTCTGACATTTAAATGTCATTTGGAAACAGTCTCACTTTGTGCTGATAGCTCAGAGGAAAGGAAACCTGTTTTACAGTGATTGATGTTTAATTTAGGCTGAATGATTTTTTTTATTCCTGCTGTCAGCAGGTGTGGGAATGAACAGGTCCAGGTCCAGGATGACCCGTAGCTCCAGCTCTCAGACCAGGCACAGCGACCCCGCAGAGATCCAGGAGGACTCTGGGTCGGGTCCGTATGGAAAGCAGCGAAGGAAGCAGACAGACTCTGCTTTGGCCCAGGACCTCAGTCAGATGAGTGTGAGTGGACAGGACGGTTTACCCATAAGGTGCGGACATATTACAGTAACCTTTACTTGATTTTTTAAAAATGTATGATGTGAGAAGATGAATTAGAGCAGGAGGTCACACTGTAATATCAAGATCAGCGATTAACAAACATAAAAAAACACGTTTATCATTATTATTAGTAAGTACATGCACATACGTATACACAAATACCCACATATACGCACACTTGAACATACATGCAACAAAACATGTCTTGGCTCTTGATCCTCGGGCAGAGGTCTTCTGCTTGTCCCAGAGTCCAGGCTGAGGACCAAAGGGGACAGAGCTTTTGCAACCAGGGCCTCAAGGCTCTGGAATGACCTGACCGAGGATATAAGGCTGTCTGAGTCACTGGCTTTGTTTAAGTCTCTCCTAAAAACATATCCTGACTTTATCTGAGCTTTCTAGTTTACTGCTATCTTATTGATTTTATTTCCCATTTATTATCTTGATTTTACCTTTGGCCTTATTTTATCTTTTACTAGCTGACATTTTATGACATGTTATTTGTTTTATTCCCCTTGTGTTTTAAATGTGTTAAGTTTTATTATACAGCACTTTGTAGCTGTGTTTTGAAAGGTGCCATATATATATAAAGTTTATTATTATTATTATTATTATTATTATTATTATTATATTTTTTGGCGATTTGAGCCCCACAAGCTGAGAGCCATCTAGTTCTGTTATATTCAAGAGAAGGCAGACATCTCTATGGCAGATATTTCCACCACTCTGCAGCTCGCACCAAAACAATCTAATCTTCATCTGAAAAAACTCTTTGTAAAGAGATTATGTCTCTTGGTTATACATAAACTGTTTAATATAAAATCATTTTTGTTACAAGTAATTTTGTCAGGTATGTCACATATGCATCAAGTTGTGTTTATGTGTCTTTACTGTCCTGCTCTCCAGTGAAGGACAGATGTCTGAAGGTAGCAGTGACCCTGTTCTGGCTGTTCATTCCTCTGGGTCCACCTCTGGTCAGGACAGTCCATCTGCGTTAGCTGCTAAGTCCTCATCCCGGGGTGGTCTGGCCTCTGTGGCCCGGCTGCTGAAGCTCGGCCGCTGTAAGAACGTGGTGGTGGTGGCCGGAGCAGGAATCAGCACAGCCAGCGGCATCCCAGACTTCAGGTTGGTGTCTGTCGAATTTTGTTCTCTCTACGCCCTCCTCTCCATCGTCGCGTTACTATTGCTGAGTCTTTTTACCTGAAGTGTAAACCTGTTCAGTGAATACAGAAACCGTCCAGACTCACTGTTAGCTGCTCTTTACTGAAAGCATCACCATAATGTCTCTTCACATTTTCAGGACTCCAGGAACAGGTCTTTACGCCAATCTGGAGAAGTACAACATCCCTTACCCAGAAGCTATTTTCAACATCGACTACTTCTCCAACGACCCGCAGCCCTTCTTCTCCCTGGCCAAGGCTCTGTATCCCGGACGTCACCGACCAAACTACATACACTACTTCATCCGCATGCTTCATCACAAAGGCCTGCTGCTCCGAATGTACACTCAGAACATCGATGGACTGGAGAAACGTGAGTGAGATTTTAAAGGGAAAAAATACACTAAGAAATTAAACTCTGTAATGTAAATATGATAGTATTCCTATGTACAGTATGTCTGTGAACGCACCACCAGGAGGCATACTGGATTTGTGCAGTGTCTCTTTTTCATGACCAGTAGTTGCACAACTTGACACTTCTGTTTTATTTCCCAGAATTAACTTTCTTGTTTGCTCTTGATGTCCGTTATAATATTCAATATCTTTTTTCACAGTGTGTGGCATCCCAGATGAAAAACTTGTGGAAGCTCACGGTAGTTTTGCCACAGCTTCCTGTCACCTGTGCTATACTGCGTACCCTGCAGAGGAGGCTAAGGTATGTCTGACTCCTTGTTTAAAAAAAAAACATTCTAATTCAATATAATAATTTGCAGCATTTGATGTTGATGTAATGCTGTCTTCATGTGTTTGTTTCGCAGCATGCCATAATGAACGATAACGTCCCCATATGCACATTCTGCGCTGCAACAGTCAAACCTGATGTTGTGTTTTTTGGCGAGGACCTCCCTCAGAAGTATTTCCTCCACACTAAAGACTTCCGCAAAGCCGACCTGCTGATAATTATGGGCACATCTTTACAGGTAAATATTTGTGGTATCTGCATTCAGTTCCTAAAATGGGTTCTAGTACATTTTGTGAGCAGATAAACCCTGAGCTCAAACAAAAATTCACTGTTTCAGATTGAGCCATTCGCCAGCCTGGTGAACACAGTGCGCTCCACTGTTCCACGGCTCCTCCTGAACCGACACGCTGTGGGTCCCTTTGAGAAGGTCCCCTTGCGAAGAGGAGACCGCGTTGAGCTGGGTGACCTGGAGGATACAGTGCGGAGGTTTGCCGAAATGCTCGGCTGGAATGATGAGATTGAGGAGCTGATGAGGAGTCAGGAAACACTGGTAGGTTACATTTAAACACTTGGCCTTTAACACTAGGTTATACAAGAATTTACAAACTATTAATCACTTTTTTTCCTACCTAATTTAGTGATCATCACGTCTCTCTGTAGTGGAATTAACATCATACTATGCATGCATACTCCTATCGTGATGGTCCACCAGCAGATGGAGACATGAAATACTTTTCAATGTATATAATATTCACTCATTGTGCAAATTTAGAAAAAGCAAGTTGGCCAGTTCTGATTCTGTTTATTTTAAAGCCAATATCAGCCAATACCAATGGCGTGCTGATATTATTGTGCATCCCTAATAATTTCATATGTGGCAGCTGAACCTTTTTGGCTTCATACACCACTGAGCAACTGTCAGGAATGAATGGGTCCCTGCCTCCAATGCTGTATCCACGTCTCTTTATACATCCACAGTGACTATGTAGCCTCGAGCCGCTAACATCAACCAGAGATTAGAAGCGGGCCACAGAGGTCTGGCAAGCACACTTCTTTGTAACTCCACACCAACACTCCGTCTGTAGCCACAGAACGCTTTACACAGCTAATATGCAATTGCACTCCCCAACAGACTTCCCTGTGTGAAATCTGTGGAGTTCCTCTTTCACTTTCTCTTGGCTCTATTTGAAAACACCTCTGCTGACTGTTGTAATAATCTCTCTCTTTGCAGAGCGTCCCTTCATTGATAAGCAGCCCTTCGTCAGTGAGTGGACAGACAGCTTGCCAGAGCAGAGGAGCTCCAGAGCCTGTAGGTGTGATGGAGACATCCAGGTCCAGACCAGCAGGTCAAAGAGCAGCCAGCAGCGGCGGCGAGGAGACAGACTCAGAGACGGACAGCAAGAGCTCCGTTTCATCCAGCCTGAGCAACTGATGCTGAATGTTTTACTAACGATGGCACTGGAAAGGTTTGAGACGATTACTTCTTTCCTTCGTTAACACGCGTTACTTTTTATCTGGTTATTTTCTTCTTGCTGCAAAATGGTTTTCGTTGTGTGCAGTGGAGTGAAAGTACATCTTACCCCAGAAGAGTGTATCATGTTCATATGTAAATCAAATTATCAGTTTATCAAGCTACCGACGAGCATATTTAAAGCACTTATTATAGAGGGAGGGTCCATTCAGAACACTAGTAAATAAATATCAGAGCCCTGTAACAAATGTTTCTTCAGATGTTTTATACGTCCCATGTCAGTTCACTTGTTAATGTTTTATATCAGCACAACACTGTATTTTAACAATATTTAATAAAAGTATTGTGTAATGTTTGCATCATTTGTCCTCTTTTTATAAGGTTAATGTAGTTTACATCCAAAAATGACAACTACTCTTATTCTCCAGTTTATTAACGTATCAGTGTAAATAAATGTGGTGCTATTTACAGTATGTAAAGAATGTGCAAAAACAAAAAACAGAATTACTGTAACATATTCTTTCCAGATGGAGAAGTGATCAGCATGCAATTTCATTTATCCCTCTATGATTGTGGAGGAAACAGAAGGCGTTACACAGGAGCACACAAGTAAACAAAAAAATATTATTCTACAGATGCATGACAAATTTTAAGGGAAAAACCTAAAGAAATGAGCATTGAGACATAAGAAATGGTGACTAAACAGTTTGGAAAGTATTAACGTTTTGCGAAACTTGTGCTCTGGCCTTTGTAGTCATCAGACTTCTATTTTAAAGGGCACCAAAATTGTTCTGGAGGCTTGTGGTGGCGTAATACCTCACTGAAACACTTAAAGGGTAACATTGTGTTTTTAAACCTGGACCTTATTTTCCCATGTTTTTGTGTCTAAGTGACTAATAGGAACAACATTTTTTTATTTTGGTCCAGTATTTAACGAGAAGTCTGCAGCCAGCAGCAGTGGAACAAGCTACAATGTAACCACATGGGGCATTTGTGCACCATCTGCATCAACATAGAGCCTACGTCGTACCCTACGCCAAAACTTGAGGAGCACCTCCCCAGAAATATAACTACACCTCATGGCAATGCAGACCATCTGTCTATTTTTGTAAGCTGAAACCATTTCCCTCAGTGGAAACAAAGCTTTTGTTTACTTTTATTTCACAGATAAAAAGCAATACATTTTGAAGACAATAAAGCCTCAACAAAATAGCATTTTTAAGTCTCAGGTGTGATTTATCCTAGCTTCATATGAGCGGAGGAAAAGCCCGCTAGCGGCTAGGCTAATTTACACAATGTAAAATGCGATAGGCTTGTGCTAATTAACGTTAGCATGTCGTATTTATGGGGAAAATGTGCCAGATAAAGACAAATGGTTTGTCTGTGTATACTGCGTGTTATAGTGAAGCCAATTTGTGTACTCGTGTTTGGAATAGTCACTATTAAGACATGTTTAATGTGTGTTTTGAATCAACTAAACTTCACAGAAAACCTGCCACCGACCAGTGTTTTGGAGGTGTAGCTGCAGAGTGACACAGACAAACTACCGTATAAGTATAAATGCTCACGATGGCATAGGCCACGTCGTAGACTCTGCATAGAGCTGACGTACAAGTATAAATCCTTCTTAAATGTCAATCAACACTATGGAAAGGACCCTTTTTGTCTAACCAGGAACAGCCTCGTAAAAGAAAGAAACACCAATTTTAGCATGTATAGTGCCAACATATTTTCAAATCTAACTGGGTGATTCAGGGCTGTGTCTGGTTAAACAAATAGGATCTTCATCTAAACAAAAAGGTCCAACTTTGCAGGGATACTTCCCATATTGTTGTCAGACATGTAGAATAACAATCTGAGGCTGTCAGTGGCAAAAAAACAGCACTTTTGGAGAACTTAAACTGACTGTGTGCAATGCACCGAGTGGTTACACTTCAGCCTGCTTTGCCCCTGCTGGCTGTCGCCCTCTCACTATACTGGACCAGTTTCAAAAACTGTTGTTCCCATTAGTCACTTGTACACAAACACATGACAGAATAGGGTCAGGTTTAAATATACGTAAGTTAGCCTTTAAAGTTGGTTTCCCCTTTAATTTGTGACTCATCTATATATCTGACCTTTCACAACTTAACAAGTAGGAAAAAAATTTGTCACATGTAATTCAAAAGGTGACTCAAAGTCTTCTGTGCTTGTGTGAGGCCGACTCCAGACAATTTAAACATTCCTTTTAATCCACTTATCTGAGTTACTGTGTGTGTGTGTGAGTAGGCAGTGGTGGTGACTCACAGGTCAAGTGAAACAAACGTGCTCATCATGATTATTCACTATTAATCCAGTGAACTGTCACCGATTCCCGTAATAATGACACATGTTCTCTGGGTATAGTAATATTCTATTTCTCTGGATTGTAATCAGCATTTTTTTTTTTATACATCAAACGTCAGTAATCTGAGGCAGGGTTTCAGTTCGGAGGCCAAATCTGTTGTGTAGTTGTAGCCAAACATGCAGCTTGTTTCAGAATTGGCAGCTTTTACATTAAATTAATGTTTTACCAACACAAAGAAATATTACTCAGTTCATACAGACACTAAACATGTGGATTTGTATAAAATTAGCAAAAATTTCAATCTAGAAAAAGAAAAAAAAGAAAAAATCACATCACCGAAACCTGATTTAACATCATGCACATTTGGCAAAAAATAAAATAGATTAGAAAACAATCATTGTAGTTTAGCCATTTCTTTGTCAAGAGTCCACAACAGGCAGAAACTATCTGTTTACTATCATCCAGCACAGGAAAATGTTGCATCGCTCTAATCAAATTCCTCATTTTACATGAAAGGAAGTCCTCTCGTCTGAAACACCTTTTCAGTGACAGTAAACCTACAAGCCCTGAATTCAGAAGGTTTCCTTGGTGACTAACTGGTGTGCAACATTCATGATAATTACACAACCAAACACAGACTCACTGTGAGCAAATTAAATCTATCACACACCGACACGGCCCCATTTCTAAATATACATCAATCCTGTGGTCCATCTTGGACAGGCCCCATGATTTTAAACCAACAGTTTTCAATGATTTTATGTTTAAATGTGTGTGTGTGTGTGTGTGTGTGTGTGTGTGTGTAACGTGCACTTGAATCATCTAGATATACAAAATCATCATGTCGCAGAGAAAAACAAAATCAGATAAACATAAAAAAGTGTAAAACAAAAAGCAGAGGTGAAGGAATGATTATTCAGACCCAATGACACTTTGAACAAACTATAATAACAGTGCTTTCAGTGAGATACACATGATCCAGCAAAGAATTATATTATTACCTCTATTTCTTTTTTTTTTTTTTTTTCTTAAACTCAAGGAGCGGTAAAGTAAATGAGGAAGGTGCAACAGTAACCATGGAGGCCTTCAGCCGTGCATCAAGTCCACTTCCACTGTGGTGGTGAACGTCTCACTGCTGCGACAGGGCCTCATGATGAGCTGTGTCCCAGTTCAGGGCTGGATCACCAGAAGTCATATTTCTAGATTGAGTTAATATTGTGATACCAGGATTTGAACTTTGATTCCAGTATAAAAAATGACACTTAATGCCTCTTTTGATACCACGGCAAAATGACAAAAGCTCATAAACTAGGATATTTTTTTTCTTTTTTTCATAACCTTGGATTGAAAACCTGATTGTAGATCTGTTTTTTGTCACTTTGGTAATTTTGATACTATCAAATGTGTAATTAACGGAGATCGTATTGTCTGAAACACTTGCTATCGATAAAGTATTACAGTATTTATACTTCTGACAACCGTACGCGAGGTTCACACTGGATGCCGAAGCACAGCGATTTTCTGTGGAGTGCTGCCCCCTTCCTTTCCGTGCTTATGTTCAGCGATTAAGCTGTTCACACAAGATGCACTGTGGCCCCGAGCCCCACAGCCAGCTTGCGATCTGCAGCGATAGTTTAGGGCATCTGGTCTATTTTTTCCGCAAGCAAATCTGGTAAGAAAACACACTGATAATCTAGTATGAACAATATAAAGGATATATTAGATATAATATAAAAGATCTGATACTTACTAATTATATAATATACAACTCATGCTCACTTACTTCACATATTTGTCAGTTGTGTCTGAACAGAGAGCGAGAGAGACGATCAGACACACACACAAGCAGACAGAGAGTTTTATGTGTAATTAGAAAAGAGCAGATTCGAAAATTTGCTTGCTGACCGGCGCTGAGAAATGCGCTTCTGGTTGTGAACATGACAACTCAGAGTGCACTTCTGCATCAGTGTGAACACGACGAACATGATAACAGACTAAATACATTATAACAAGCCAAGATATTGTATAAGTAGACCTGGCATAAACGTACAGATGAATAGAAGTTACGTGGATACCTTTACCATTAACCTGATACACTACTTGCCAGCTGTGCTGCATTTGAAGGGCAACTTCCTGGTAGTACGAGTTAAAAACCAGATCCTAAATTCCAGCATTAGTTTGAGTGTCAGTGAGACTGGTCCTGACTCTAGATCCACACACTGTGCTTATATCTACCAATTTAAGTTTAAGTTAATGGAGTATGAGTTATTGGGAGGTATCAGTACAGCGCGTGTATCTACTGACTGACCATTGCTACCTCTGCTCAGTTACCGTAAACAGGTTCAGCCATCTTTAAACTCCTCTAAAGGACCCATCTTCATGGACACCTTCCTTCAAAGGATCCAGACCTTCAAATGGGACACAGCTCCAGATGTGTGCGGGCCAAGTGGGCTTCGCCTGGAAAATGTGGCCTAAATGTGCAGTGCACTAATCAGAGTCTGATCCAGAGTCCTCGGGTGGATCACAGAGTGTTTCTTCGAGAGGTGCTAACGTCCCGTCAGGCCTGACCCCCATCGGGCGGATCACATTCTGCCTGTGGACACAAAGAGAAAAACATCAGAGATGCCTCTCGCTGGATGGAGAGAGGTTAGATAGGGAGGTAAACCAAAGAACATGCAATCAGTCATTTATTTGCCCCATGGAATCATACAAGGTAAAACTGTGTATTGAAATTTAGTCCTTTTTTTGCCTCTGTCAACAATGTAAGCTGCTGCTTAATAACGGTCCACACTTTCGGATGGTTCTGGCAATCCATGGTGTGGAATGATTTAACTGTAGTGTTGGGTACACCTGCTTCTGTTGCACAAATTAAATTCATCAGTCAGTGAATTCATCGATGTAATCAGTAACATCAATGGTGTCCTCGAACTCCAATTGGCTTTGGAGGAGGCATCGTGGTCCATCCACACATCCCGACCCCCAACAACACTCCTCCCGAATACGAGCGGCAACGCTCTGTAGCCACCTCTGCACGGCACACAGCAGTGATCCAGAGCAGGAACAGGACAGCACCTCACATTCCCACTGACACACCACTCCTTTTTTCACCATAAAACACACACCTCATCCCCCTCTTTCATTAGAGTCCTCTGCTCTGTCAGATCAGCATTTAGGAAAAGAGTCCCCTGGCTAAATGGCACTGTCCAGGATTTAGCCAAGTTTTGGTGAAACAAAGGACGTAACAGTTCCTGACATCCTGCTGGAAGCTGATGCGGCACGTAGGTTGGTGAGTTTATTATCCAACACCAGTACAGCGGCTAGCAGGATGCTAGTTCCGCTGGTGCCCATCTTCTCCACCTTTACTCAATGTTTCTACATTTGAAAACCTCAACCTAGCTAGCTAGTAGAAGTCTGAAGAAGGAAAGGTTACAGACTTGTGAGTTGATTTCCTCAGCCCAACCAGTGACTCGCAGTCACCACCATCCAATGCCAACCACAACAAGCACCACCAACACTTACAAAATAGACCTAAGAGCATAAATTTAGCACGAATTCAGAGAATCTGCACCTATGTCAAAAAAATAGTGTCTGACTGTCTTCATGTATGTTTCCAATTAAAATAAAACTCAGCACCCAGGACCCTTTGTATCCACGAACAGAGGGCTTTCACTTGTACATCTTTACTCTCTTACATCCAGAACTCAAGGACCCTCACTCTACAACCCCCCACCCCGCTTCATGGACACTTTTTGCCCCTGTCTGACCATCCTCTTACTCCCTCTCCCTCTCCCCCCTCTCCTCTCCTCTGGCAGTTTAATTACCGGATCAGCGCTCAGACTAATCTCCTCAAAGCCACGGCTGCCCCTTCATCCTAATCCAATTATACCTGCACTGTGTGTCACCACTCCCTCCAAGATGATTTATCAGAGAATTATCCGCCAAAGATTTAAAAAGGACCCATTTGCATTCATTTGAGGAGAGATTCAAATATAAATGGCCATGTAAGTCCTACTGATTCCCCCAATTACATTTAATTTATCCTGGGAAATATACAGGTTATGTAAGTTCATTAACAAGAAGGTGGAGGGGACCTGTGGTGTGGTTATATCTGAAAATATTTAAGCATTTTCTCTGTGATAAAACCAGCAAAGAGGCACCACCTGTCCACAGCCTTGTATCACTGGTGAAAGTCAGCAGGTACAGTGAGGACTAACAAGACACAACAAACAAAAACATGAAACATCATCTCTCCCAATTAGTGTAAAAATAATCCCTCCTCTCCTCCTCAGCAGTGACGGAGGACTGGGGGTCTGGCAGATGTAAGAGGGGGTGGGTGGAGGTGCAGAATATGTGCTAATTGGAGGACCAGTTAAGCAGTTAGGGGAGCACATTCTTCCAGGGCTCCGACTGATCTCCTTAGAGTCTGTACTGAGGGAGTACCTCTCCCGTCATCATCACATCTCCTTCACTGAGCAAGAGAAGAAAGAAGATGCGGCCTCGGAAAGGAATCTTCCTCTTCTGGGCACACGTGCCTCATTACAGCTCAACCCCCTCTTTGGCTTAACAATGACAAGGTCAGGTTTCTTACGTCCGCACATTTGTTCGCCCCTGTCTCTTCCTTTTTCGTCCACGTTCCACCCAAATTGCTTTGTTGTTAGTTGTGCCTCTGTCTCAGTCCACTCCCTGCCTTGCCAATGACTGGCTCCTCAGAATGACAAGAATAAAGTCGGGACACATGTTATCAAAAAACCTGAATGCGGCACATAAAAGGAACCAGGACTCTGTGTCCCAATTAGGTGATAATTAAAGGAGCGGCGGTAATCATGCTGCAGTGGCGTGCCAGTTGCTTCCATTTACTCCAGCTGAATGCTGCGGCGTGCTGGAAGTCCGGGCCTAATTGAAGCTGCTGCTAACAGCAAGAGATTCTTCCTTTGATGAATCGGTTGGCAGGGAGCGAGCTCACTGTTACCTTTGTACAGGTATTGTGCTTGACTAATGTTAGCCTCTGCTCACTAGAGAAAGGTCAACACAAATACAGCGGGGCTCTCTGCAGAGCAAACAATGAATAATATGAATAATTTGAGAGGGCAAAGCAACAGTTGTTCAAACTGAGAAAGTTAATGATCTTAGTCAAGCCTTTGATAAACAATGAATTGTGTTTCTTTTGCAAAGACTCCTGTGGCTTTTTTTTTTTTTGCTGTTTAACGATCTTTCTTGAGAAGCATCAATTGTGAAATTCTGGGCCTACACTGAAATTTTAAGGTGCAGTGTTTATGATTTAGGGGGATATGCTGGCAGAAATGGAATATAAAAAGTATGTTTTCTTAGATGTATAATCTATATTAAAAAAATAAGAATTACTGTGTTTGCATTACCTTTAAATGAGCTGTTTATATCTACATAGGGAGCAGGTCATCGTCTACAGAGATCGCCATGTTTCTACAGTAGCTCAGAATGGACAAACCAAACACTGGCTCTAGATAGGGCTATTCGTTATCTCGATGTTTTAATGTGAAACTGCTTTATTCAGTGTTTTTACCAATTTAAATCAGCAGGTCAGTTTACTTTTAAACCGAACATTGTCTAGGAAACACTGATTTGTAATGTAAAAGTACTTCATTCAGTGTTTTTACCGGTTCAAATCACCTGGTCCGTTTGTTTTGGAGACAAGAGATCTCTGTGGGTAACTCAGCTTTAAGTAAAAACCTCCTGAACAATGAATACTGAAGGAAATTTAGCCAGAAGTTCACGCTTGGAAAACTGGAGAAGATTCAGCTGGTTGCAATCTGCAGTCCTCACTGCTAAGTCTTACACACTGCTCTTTTAAAATAACAATGTAGCTGATAGCTGAAGCTGATGTTTTCTTGTTGTTTATACATCATACTGTCCTCCTCCAAATATTAATGAAAAAAAGGAAAAAAAATCTGTGGTGGCCTACTTCGTAGTAAGATGCGTGTTTTTCTTTACAAAGATGAGCATATCAGCCTTGTTGCAGCTCTATTTCTCTTCTCATCCAAGATATGACATGCAGAGCTTTACAGCTGCTCACTGAAAGTAAATGTGAAAACAAACCGCACGTGTGCACAACAGTTGCCTTTTTACGTCATGTCAAAGTCAGGTCCAGCCAGTGGTGAATCAGCAGCTTATTTGTGATGTAACTGTCTTCCAAGTCTGATAAATGACAGCATCTAGCCTGCGTGAAATTAAAGTGACATAACATAAACATCAGCCACTGCCATTGGGGACTGTCATCTTATTTGCCAATAGGTCGTTAGAAGTCAACAAAGTGAATACTGGCAGATACCAATGTTCGCCTGATGAATCAGTGATGCTGAAACAGCCTATCAGAGGATCTGAGGAGAGCTCAAAATACTGATATAAAACTAAAACCTATCCATTTAGTCTGGCTGTTATGAGGTGTTTTATAATTTTATGGCTTTATTAGGGTCCGGGCAGCTAAGCTCCCAGGACACTATTGTAATCCTAGGTATTCTTTTTCTTTCTTCTTCCGAGGAAATCATACTTCCCATGGGTGAAAACTCACCAAACTTTGCACAAAGGTCCAGTCTCATGCCAGATATCCTCAGCTGTAAACTCAAGCCAATAGTCCTGATGGTGGCGCTACAGCAAGCGTCTCAAGTTCAAAAATTTGAAAATTCACAACAAATCAACCATACGTGCTACAACTTCACAACTTTCATCAAACTGTAGCCCCAATACTGAAGAAACTTTTGTAACTTTAAACCTATTAAAATTATGAAGTCCATGACATTGTTTTTTTCAAAAACTGTAAAATTTCTTAAACCTATCTTTTCCCACAATTTTTGCTCAATTGACACCAAACTTGCTACAGAGCATCTTCAGACTGTCCTACAAAAACTAAGTTCCTCAGATTTTTGATTTATCAAAAATTGAGCCTACAGTGCATCAAAGTGTTTGACTGTAAACGGTTCTGTAAACATATACATGCAAATTCTTGCTAAATAAATCTTCAATGTTCATGAAAAAAAATGAAAAAATTCTAGAGTCATGGTCGATGATGTTTGGCAAATTTCAGAATTTTATCTCAAAAACTGAATTTTTGACAGCATTTTGAATTTTGCTCTAATGTGAACAATTGGAGTCAATGTAAAAATGGCAATTTTAAACATCAGTTTTTCACTTATGGAGCAAATCAATCATTGTTACAAACAAATTACCAACATCTCCATGCTGTCTAGATGCAATATGTGTATTTTCAGATTTTTGTTTCGATAACTGAATTTTTTACAGTGGTTTGAAATCTGCTTTTCCATGCATGGACGGCTGCTAAACCTGCACGTCTGGCTTAGTCAATTTGTGAAGCTACACATGAATTGTCACTGACTAATTAGCTCAGTGAGATAGAAATTGATTCTTAGTCTCAGAGGTTGTGAGTTCAAGCCTCAGCTGATGCAAAAGGCAGATTGTGTTGCTAAATTCCTAAATGTCTTCCAATTCTTCTGCTTGTTGCTCAGAATTGCCTAAAAACGCCCGGACCCGACCCATCGCTGCGCAGCAGCTATAATTACTTGTTTATCATCATTATTTACTTTTTCATTTTTGTCAAAACTTTGTTGACCATTGTGCTTTTTTAACATTCTACCATTTTAACAGCCTTTTAGTCAATCGCCTGTACAGCACTTTAAAGTGCACTGATAGGTGCCATATAAGTTAAGTTTGACTGATAATAAAAACATTTTCCAGTTTACTATATTTACCTTGACAACTTGTCAAACATATTGACAAGTTTCTGGGCTTCGTACTCCTTCTGCTCCTCCGTCATCTCTTCGATGGGGTTCGGCATTGGCTCCTCCACGTGACCGGTGATGGGGTTAATGCTGCAACAAGCAGACGAGGAAGCTTAATGTAAAGCTGCAAACAGATTCATACATTATCAATGCGTACACATTAATGTGATATACAAGCTGACATCAGATTGTCAGGGCTTTATTTTAAGACTTGTGCAGAGCACTCACAAGGGTTTTGCAGATTTGTATTCCTCTGTGTCTGAGTCTTCATCTTCAGAGTACTGAGTCTCTCCTCTCCCTCCTGCGAGAAGTCCTCGAGCCACAAGGAGCCCTGCTGCGTTTCCATATCCTGTATACTTCAACAGGTTGTCCACTACAAGACGACACCACAAATACACAAGGTTGTGAAGTTAAATATAATAATTTAAATGTGTGATGCTGAGCCATGCTGAAGTCACAGATATGCAGTAATCATATATCTGACAGTGCCCTCCTTTATCAACTATGCCCAACTAGAGATGTCATTCCTGCTCTTTCACTCTCATGCTTTCTCATCTGGTGTTCATGTTCTTCCCCTGACCCGACCACTGCTCACCGCTTTCTTTGCAGAGGACAAAGAGAAACTCTGCAGCCGTCTGCTTCACACCCATGTCGACGTGTGTCATAAGGCGAACCAACTTGTTTCTGGTGGTGGTGCCAATTTCTGGCCTGATCTTCACATCTTTCAGCGGGGGAAGTACCTGTACATACAGACATTATAAATAGTTCAGATTATTGTTTTTCCATCACTATAACCAAGCTCTGACACCTAGTCACTGGCTAATGAACACACACATACACACACATTAATGGCTTTAAAGGCGATTAAAATCTGGCTGAGATGTCATTACTTTACTCAGACATTTGAGGAGGGCAGCTGCTCGCCTCTCACATCACATATTTTAATATTATCTCTGTTTAAACCTGCTACTGTACCTGAGCTTTGATATATCTGCGGATCTCCCTGTGATGTCTGGATCCTTCAGTCAGAAGGCTGAGCACCGGAGTCAAACCCTCTTTGTAGTTGGAGCCCTGCTTGGAGTGACACAAACCACAAACACTTCACAAGCTGCACAAGCTGGAACAGTGGACTGATTTTAATCTGTGGTGCACAGATGGGAAACATGAGGAAGGGTGGATGAGAAACTGAATGACATGCACTACAGCACTGTCATGAGTGGGTGTATTTAAAGGGTACAAGGTCCAGCACTGCTTTTAAATATCAGCGCACCATAGCTGGCTGGATGTGAGTGTATCTCTGTTTGTAGTGTAGTTTATACATAAGCTCAAAATATTTCTGTTACGTCCCGTAGCATCAACAACAGGTGTAAATTTACTCCACTAGTGTGATGTATTATATTTCACCATTCATACTAGTTTATTTTAGGGACATATTAGAGTATTAGATGAACCATTAACCACACATAAACAGATATTTTGGACAAGTAACTTTCAGTGTGTAAACAATGCTGCTGGTTCTTCCTGTATTCACCACAGAGGATGAACTTTACCTTGTCCATCCTTTTCTCCATGAAGTCTATTAACTTCTGGATTGCATCCATGTTTTTCCCACCATATATCTCCAGTCCTCCCTGGACAGGCACGTCGATTAACACGTCCAGGCAGGACACAGGCAGGTTATTCAGCAGGTTGACAGCATGGCTGCAGATTAGAAAACAGAAAAAAACTCTGAATATTGTAGATCTTTACGAAATGTTTGATATTTTACAGTGGGGTACATAAAGGGGAGATATTAAATCAGCAGGGTCTGTGAGGCTGAAGAGGTCCAAGTCCCAAAAAAAAAGGTAGGTTTAAGAAGTGAAGTAGATGATTAAAGGATGAAAGCTCTGGAACATTTTGCCTGAGACAAGTTGTTCAAAAGTCAAAGACCCCTCGTGGCAAAGGACCAAATCACCTCTTGTTTTTAATCCACATTTTGGAACAGCTGATGGGGAGCTGCCAGATGACCTCAGGGTGCGATCTGGCTTACACGGGGTAAACAGGGGCTTTTAAGTGAAGAATGATTTGATTTTACTCCCACCTGTGCCACATTGTTTAGTCTACACAAATCTGTGTTGTCAGGACAGCAAAACACAGAAAATAAAGTTTTATAATGAATATTTTATCAAGATAATTACGTCAATCCCCAGCTAGAAAATTCTACCCTCTAAAAAGTTGGCACATTCATCAAGGCTGCCCGAGTTTTGAGATTTATCTACTTAGTCTGGATATCGACTAGACCTGCAACAATTCAATTAACTGATTCGTTGATCGACAGAAAATTAATTGCCAACCATTCTGATTATCAAATAATTGTTTTAGTATTTTTTTAAGCAAAACAGCCAAAAAAATATTGATTTTAAGTTTCTTAAATTTGAGAATTTGATGCTTTTCTTTGTCATACATGATAATTGAAAAGTTGGGGACCTTTCATGTTTCACTATGACATTTTGTTAATAAAACAATTAGAATGAAAAACAGTTGATTTTTTTCTTTCTAATTAGAAATAAAAAATAAAAGGCAGGTTAATCGATAATAAAAATAATCGTTAGTTTGACAAGTTATTTAACAATACAGCCAAGAAATTACATCACTGTATTGGTATATATATGTGAGAATCTGCTGCTTTTCTTTGTCAAGTTTAATAGTAAATGAAGAGTCTTTAGGTTGTGGACTTTTTTTTGACATTTTATAGACCAATTAATCAATTAATTATGAAAATTATCAACAGATTAATGGATACTGAAAGTAATCATTGGTTGTAGCCCTAATATTGATGTTACTACTGTCTAAGAAGACTTGCAATAGCTAATCAGAGACAAATAATGAGGGTAAGGTAGGAAAGAGGACCTAAATAGTGAATTTAAAAAAGGATGTTTGTGTTTGGTGAGGAAAATCTGAAATTTCTTCTTATATTCATGATGCACACTGATTTTAAAGCTGGTTCTGATTTATAAAAAGTCAAAGGCCTCAAGGCCGTTTTCTATATAAAGACAACTTTACCCGTTTACACTCCCCCACTCCACCTGTCATATAGTTATATTCAAACAAAGTAAGGTTGGTCAATGGGCCAAACTCCCACGACCAGTTGAGCCACTAACTCGACAGGTCAAGAGAAACATCAGTCTCTTTTACATGACACTATTTAAATTTCAGTTTCTGACCACAGATTCTTGGCATTCCTGCATTTAATTACCATGAGAAGAAGATACTGCTGCAGTGTTAGGATAAGAGCATCTAGAGGATGATATCCCCCAACAAGGCTCTGGCAACACATGTCTGTTTTTGCCACAAGTCACTGCAGTCTGCTATCGAACCGTAAGCTATCAGTCTCAATTTGTGGCAAGGCTAGTCTCTCACTCACAGCTGCTCTGTGGACACAGTGCTTGTCCAGAGGGGTGCTTATATGCAAATCACAGCAGGTGACAGCAGTGCATGGGTTCAAGTTAGTTTGCTGAGTGGTGGTGGAAGCACTTTGTCAGTCTGTGTGCTTTTCAATGCAAATCAGTTTCAAATAGTTTGACCAGTTTCACAGGTTGCAAAGTGCAAAGCGCCTTTATTCAATGTCCACGTTTTATCTTACTAAAGATTAAAGAGTAACTTCAGTATTTTTCAACCTTGACCCTCTTTTCCCATGTTTTTGTGCCTAAGTGACTCATGGGAACAACAGGTTTTTTTTAAACGGTCCAGTATTGCACAAGATGGCTGCAGTCAGCAGTGGCAAAACAGGCTTCGATATAACCAGTCAGGGCATTTGTGCACCATCAATTTAGATCTATTAAAAGTGCTCATTTTGCCACTGACTGGCTCAGATTGTTATTCTAAGTGTCTAGAGACTAGAGACAGAGACAGACCTTTTTGTTAAAAAGGGATCTTCTTTTTGATTAACCAGAAACAGCCCCAAAATCACCACTGCCAAATTATCAGACACCAAAGAGGTCTATCCCTGTAGGGCCCTTTAAAGCAGTGGTTCCCAACTGGTGGGTCGCTGTCCAAAGTGGGTTGCGGGCCCATTCTGAATGGACT
Organism: Epinephelus moara; assembly: GCF_006386435.1. NCBI lineage: Eukaryota > Metazoa > Chordata > Actinopteri > Perciformes > Serranidae > Epinephelus > Epinephelus moara. Next base: position 20,806,810 of record NC_065525.1, on the reverse strand, counting down.
GCAAGTGACTTGCAAACATGTCAAGTTTGAAAAACACACATAATTTTAAAGTACAGTAAATTTCCAGCACAGAGCTTTTGTTTTCAAGTGCCGTTTTCTGCTATAGAGTGAGTGACTAATTGACAGCTCCTTGACAGAGACAGCAAACTAGCTCAATGACATGGCCAAACACAAGTATGAGGCTGAATGTATTGAACTGTGGGACTTCAAACTAATAATTAAGGAGAAATCTGGACCCCGTGGCTGGACCAGTTGGGAACCATTGTTCTAGCAAATGTAACTTAAAGGTGGACTAAAGCCCTGACTGGTTACATCGCAGCCTGTTTGAACCAACTTCAAAACCTTTGGTTCCCTTAGTCAGAAAATATGGGAAAATAGTGTACAGGTTTAAGTTACCCTTTAAAATACTAAGATCAGTAGAGGTCAGACTTCCCACCTGTGTGCTTCCTCTGTTTTCTCCTCTGTCTCAGTCTTCAGCATCAACAGATGACGCAGGATGGCAGCAATGAGTCTGAACTGGTGGTCATCCTCCTATCAAATCAAAGATGTACAAAAACATGAATTCCAAGCAGACACTTTGATCGTTAAGAATTAAAGCAAAACAACGTGGGAGAAAAATACTCAAGCTACAAGGACAGGGACCTAGAAGCTCAGGCTTAACTGCAAAAACAGCCGCATCTAAATTCAATGAGGCATCACATCCAGTCTAAACTGTAAACAGAGGAGCTCTAGGAGAGCTTTTTGTCTAGATTTCAAAAAACAGGATGAGGAAGAGGAGTCTTCTACAGTATCGAAGAGGAGAGCAGGGTCAAACTTAAAAACTACAATCTCAATTTGGTGTCATCAAGACTTACACTGTCAGATGCAGCCTTTGCGGTCATGTGTCCCCTTCAGTCCAAATTGCATGAAATGTGGCAAGACCGCTAAGTTTAATGGTGATTTTCATAAATCAGCTGTAGCTACAAACTACTGCATGATACCTACATCATGAATGGCATCAATCAAAATCAAATACTTGCCATGCGGTCCAAAAGCATATGTACCAAATAGCGTCCCATTTCATTCACAGGATATAATGACATTGCTTCTTGGCCTCTGTGTGTCTGTAGACCTTTGAGCTGCTTTAGTTTCAGGGTCCTGGTGTTGTGCATGCTGGCTCCCTGTCACACTATCTGGGATATCTGATAGAACAGAGCCACTGTAGATGTTATCAGAATCAACTGTGATTGTCTGACTATAGCATGTCAAATTGTCTGCGGTAAAAAAGACCTATCTTAAGTTGGACATTTCTGACAGTGACTAGTCTGATTTACATGTGACACACTGGTTATTACACACCCTCAATATGAAAGATAATAAAAAACAAGCACATTTTGGTGAGTGCAACCTGTCTAATCATGTCTGTGATTTCCAATTAACTGTGTATTTCATGATCAAGTTGCAAAATAAGTTTGATATGGATGAATATAAAAGGCTTCTATAAGGATGGCTTTAGGTCTGTCACGATTTATTTATTTATTATTTATTAACCTTTATTTAACCAGGAAGATCCCACTGAGATTAACAACCTCTTTTTCAAGGGAGACCTGGCCAAGATAGGCAGCAGCAAGTATGAAGCACAGTTACAAATTACACAGATAAAACACAAACAATGTTGTTTCTTGGATACTGACCCCAGCAAAAATCACATCATCATCATTTTAATATTTTCAGTGAAAATTACCTTTTTTTTTTGGCATTTTTTGCAGCCCTACTCAAAAGTTGGGCTGATATGAGGAAATGTTACATTGCTGAATATCGTATATATTGTATGTTACTTACTTAATAAATAAAAAGATATTTAAGTGTACTCAGTTCTGCCTTTCTGCCGCTTTGAATTTACTGCTAAAACACAACAAATTATTATATTAGAAAAATGAAAGGGAAATATTTTCAACATTCTTTTACTGAACAAACTGAACTGAAAGCAAAAGGCATTGAATAAAAAAAATAATGATGATGAAAAAGAAAGATCTCTTTCAACTAACTCAAAAAATTCCTGTGCGCAATATTGCAGTATTTCATGATGTGTTTATCACGTAAGTTGACATCACAAAGCTGCAGCCCTACTCAGAAGACCATTTTGAGTTGTCATTGACAGAAAAGCACAGGTGTAAAACATTAATATTAACAACAACTATGTACTGAAACTGGCACACCTACACATGAGGACTCCCCCTACACACCTGATACTGATTTTGTCACCAATTGTCTCACCTGCTCTGGCCCTTGAACTGGTCACAGCTTATCACGAATTAGATGAATGTCCCTGATGGTGTGTAAACTGACATGTAATGATTATCTTAATGACGCAGTGCAGAGCTTGTGCATTAAATTTGGAAGTATCTTGAGCTGCACTGTTTTAATTAAGATACTCTACACTGTATGTCACATTTACACTGACAGTAAATTACTAACAGGTCAATTGTTTTCTTCAGAGAGATGTAAAAAGGATAAATGGTTCGTAATAGATATAATTTGGCTGTTGTGGGGAGCAGGTATATGATCTCTCTGGACAAGGACAGTCTGTAATTGAGCAAATGATAGAGCCAGAAACATTTACGTTTCTGGTGATGCATACTTGATCCTCTCTTAAACCCTGTGCGCAACAACGACTGAGAGAACAAACCCAAATCACTAGCTTGCTGCAAGAGATTTAAAACATATAACCACAACACACTCACCTCACCACCAGAGTCAGACAGTGTGAGGTTGAACAAGGCCTTGAGTGCCTCCATTGCTCGCTCATTGTCCTCAGCAGGCATGGGCAGGGCCTGCGGATCTGGACGGGCAGCTTCATAGGGACCAACCCAGCGCACATCCAGGGTGTGCTCCAGCACCTCTGTCAGTAGTCTCACAGCATGCCATTCTCTCCTCAAAAGCCCTCTCACATCAGGTCTCAGTGCAGACAGCAGGAAGAGAAGGCGCAGTGTGAACAGGCCCACCTCATGGTGCCATGTGCGGGCTGTACGCAGGCTGGCACAGAGGCCATGAGCCAGCTGCACATCTACACTGACCTGCTGGGCAGCAGGACTGTTGTACACCACATTGCATAGGCACTTCAAGGCCTCCACCACCACCCTCTCCTCCTCCTCTGACTGGGTGTCTTCCTGAGAGTTTTTCTGGTTGTCATCTCCTTCCTCTCCAGCATTCAGCCTCGCCATGCCTCCCAGGATCAACATGCCCTCCCTGGTGGCTACAGGTGCGAGGACACGCTTGTCTCTGGACAGGATGCGGAGTGTCACCAGACATGTTTGCTGACAGCTGGGCTGCACCTGCCTCCCGAGGACTGACAACACACTCTGACACAACTTCTGAAATGACACAAGCGACAAAATTATAGATTACAACATAACTGAGCTGCCCTGATGACCTAATAACCAGCTGCTCGTCTAACTAGTACTTACACTCCGCAGGGTTTCTTCCTTTGGGTCAAAACTGAAGGTGTGACTGTTCTGAAACAGATAAGATGCTCATTGTGGACACCAAACAACTCATATCACAAACACATATTAAACATGCCTTATAACAAATAGCCCAAAGCCCTAGCATCTGTGAAATGGATGTGATTATTTCCCAGAGATCTCAATGAATTAGCATATCTGTGATTATATTGCTACGTAAACTCTAACGCTGGGTGTAAGTTAGTAACATGGTTTGTGAGCAGGCAGTGTTAGCATTATCAGCACTACGTTGGTGTAAACAACGTATCCAGGTCCTGTTTGCCTCATTCATATGCTTGGTGTAATATGTTTAACGACACATCATATGACAGTGCTAACACGTTAGCTTATTCGGCTGCTAAGATGTTTAGCTAACTCAAAGCGAGCTGTTTAGCTAGCTAGCTAACGTTAGCGTCGCAGTTTGTTTTGGTTAACGTGAAAACGAGTACAGACGCCGCTTACCTCTCGATTATACTGCTGCAGAAGCTTCTCGATATCCTCTTCGTTGGCAGTTTCAAGCTGCGACACGACGGTATTCAAATCCATGTTGGATATCTGATGATAGAGTAGTTAGCTTGGTTTAGACGTGACCAATGGGTGTTGTGCAGCTAGCTAGCTAGCTGACAGGCTAGCTTAGTGGGATAGTGTCAGTCAGGTCTGCTGCTGCTGTCAACAAGGAAACTCCCCTGACTGTCTCCATCACCGGGCTCACTCCCTGTACTACAAATACATGTGCAATACAGTTTTTTTTTGTTTTGTTTTTAATTATAGCATCTAAATACTCCAATCAGCAGTCTGGTTATTGACACTGACACTGTGTTAAATATATATAAAAACAAAATGCAGTGATTTGCAATTTTTTTTTTTCACTTGATGCTGCAACATGCTCCAAAAAAGTTGGGTCAGGGGCATCAAAAGACTTGGAAAATTGTTGAATGCTCAAAAACACCCATTTGGATCATTTCACTGGCAAACATTTTAATCAGTAAAAGATTAAAGTGTCATGATTGGGTATGAAAGGGACAACCTCGAAAGGCTCAGTTGTTCAAATGCAAGACTTGCATTTGAACAACTGTGGGCAGAACTGTGTGGGCAACCAGTCCAAAAGTTTAAGAAAAATGCTTCTCAAAGCACAGTTTCAAATAATTCAAGGATTTCACCATCTGTAACCCATAATATCATTAAGAGATTAAGATAATCTGGAGAAATCTCTGCACATATGGAGCAAGGCTGTAAACCAACACTGAATGATTGTGACCTTTGATCCCTCAGATGGCACTGCATTAAAAACTGATATAATTGTATAAAGCAGTGGTTCTCAAATGGTGTGCCGTGGGATTTTGTGGTAACCACACATTATTATTGCAATAGTGAACTGGGCCTATACAAAAAGTTATCAACAATTTTTTTGTTGACTGTATCAGTATGTTTTGTGCGAACTAATTTCTTAATAAAGATGAAAAACTCCAGCAGAGAAATGTAATTTAATTCAATTTAATTTAGAAAAACATTCACAGGGAACCTATCTGTCACATTCACGCATAGGGATTATTGGTGTGTGACATATCAAAAGCCCTGATTGGCAGCCAGTGTGAGAGGTGATAACATTTAAAAGAAGATTTCTGAGAGTGGGACACTGGATCACTTTATTATACAGAGCAAATTACAACAAAGCACCAGCGAAGACAACCCTACCACCAAAAGAAAGGAGAGTCGACAGTATCACGAAAGCTACCTGTCTTATTTTTTCTTATTTTTATTGTCTTATGTCGTGATAAGAGTGATAACACACGTAATAGAAGCTATTGTGCACAGATATAAATACAGGCGTGCCTTGAGACTTTGGCTTGCCCTTTGGTGTGTCTTGGGCACAAAAAGATAAAAAAACAAAACACTTGTATAAATGATATTAATATATCAGGAACACTTTGGAAAAACACTCAGTGCACACAATTCGTCACAGCATCTACAAATGCAAGTTAAGTCTCTACAATGCAAAGTGAAAGCCATATATCAACAACATTCAGAAACATCACCGACTTCTCTGAGCCTGAGCTCATCGGAGATGGACTGGCAGAAAGTGGGAAAGTGTGCTGTGGTCTGATGAGTCTATATTTAAAATTGTTTTTGGAAATCATGGACATTGTGTCCTCCAGGCTAAAGAAGAAAATGACCATCCAAATTGTTACCAGCTCAAAGTTTAAAGCCAGCATCTGTGATGGTGTGGGGCTGTGTTAGTGCCCATGGTACATACGGGTTTTGGAGAAAGATATGCTGCCATCCAGATGACATCATATTTCCATCACTGCTGATCGAAGCTAATCGGAGCTTGAGCCGAAATATATCTGTGACTACTGCAGAGTCATTTGTTCCAGCAGTGAATGCAGATTGCAACCTTTCCCATTAAATACAAGAGTTGGATGTTAAGTTGTAGTTATTTGTTTTTTTGTGCAGTGGAGAAGGGGCTAAAGAGATGCAAAACCACAGGGAGATTTGTAACGACTAAAAGGAGATGCAAAACAACAACAAAAAGACGCTACACAACTATAAAGTCTTGCTCCTATGTTGGAGAGATGGTGTGGCCTTCTGCATGCCTGTGCCCAGTGCCCCAGTGTCTCGTTATCGGCCCATGCTTCACAGAATATTATAAGATGTCCTTCAGAAGACTGGGTTACCACACACACTGATGTCAAAATATCTTCGTATGAAAAAAGGCTTGCATACAAGTTCTTATTGAAAAATTAACAAACATGACTTTTTGCATTGGTTTAACTCGTAAATATCATGTTGTGTGTCACTGGGTCAACAGTGTCAGTGAGACGGAGTATGTAGCCAATGAAAACTATTTATTAATGGAAAACAAATACTGGAGTGTTGATTTGAGCGTACAGAAAAAAAAAGTTGGGAAGCTTTCTTACAAAGACTCAGACTTGCTGGAGCCACTTATGTGACTTTGCAGACATGTATGCCTCCTGATGAGTTATTGATGAATCAGTGCCACTTTCAATGTCTTTAAATGGGTTTAGGATATTTGATGGTTGCAGTTGGCTCACATCAACAAACTCCAGGGTTTGAACCTTAGTTTGTTTTCTCTTTGTCTTTGTAGTTTTCCTTCAATAGTTCAAAGAGAGGCACACAAATTGAATACTTTAATCTGGGACGATAAGAACATTGACCCAGTTTGAAAGTTGAAATAATATGTTTTTGTAATTGTTGTTTTTCCTTTTTAGTTTCATACAAATAAATGATAGATTGAAGAGGAAATATGCTCAAATCAAAGTGTGATAGACTCATTTTAAAGCATATAAAAAGGGAGGTACATGTTGTATAAGCAGTGTCTTGGTGATTCCAGGAATGAAACCTTCTGGTCAAGCAGCACGTTTCTCACAGCTGACAGTGACGTCCTTGTGCACACCCAGGATCACCAATCTTCCTCTGAAATCTTCAGCACATATTGATATTGACACTCAGGTCAGATGATTAAACCACAGTAGCGGGTCGCCATTTTATTTTGCTCTTTACAGGTTTTTCTGCATTCAGAGTCTTGGTCGTGAATCCTGCAGCATTTCAGAGAGACACAACACAGAGGATCTATGTTCCAATAAATACAAATCTTGGCAGGGGTCAGAGGTCAAAGGTTACGGGACTGAGGTGCAATGACCCCAGCACAGCAGGACATTCTCTCTATAGAAATGTAATTCTTTCTGCAGTGTGGCCCTTGTGCTACTGGCCCAACCCCCCACTGTGTTGTCACCGCATGGGGAGAGGAGCAACAATCAGCTCAGACGGCTTCAGAAAATGTTTTTGCTTTTCCAACACCGGAACGTAAACTGGTGATTTGATGGAGGGTGAAAGTGGCATGATGAATTTTCAAAAGGTGACACATGTCAGTAGTTATAAACTCAACATATTTAGCACTTTGGTGACATGTAATTAATTCTATTTTAACTTGTACAGCTGTCAAGCATGGAAAGTATAACAAGAGGAGGGCTTAACAGATCAAAATGATTCAAGACTTTTCTTCAGTGCCTTCACTGATTATTATAAGTATTATTATGGATACAGTGATGTGTTTATTTAAAGGAGCAGAGTGTAGGATTTAGTGGCATCTAGTGATGAGGATTGCAGATTGCAACCAGCTGAAACTTCCCCCATGTGCCAGACGAGAACTCCCGGTCAGGATTCCTTCAGTATCCACTGTTCAGGAGGTTTTTACAAAGAGCCGAATTATCCTTCGTCATTCCTTTCCTCTCCAAAACAAATGGACAAGGTGATTAAAACCAGTAAAACACTGAATGAAGCAGTTTCACGTTATAAATCAGTGTTCTGCCGATGCTGTTTGGCATGTCACAGATGGGCTGCTAGCACCTGCTGTCTGCTTACGATAACTTAAGATCCAGACGTGTAGGAAGTTTTAACCGGGAATTGAATTATCTGCAGAGGTCTCCTCCTCTCCAAAAAAAAAGGTCCAATGATTTAATTAGAACATTAAGAAAATTAGCGTTCTTCCAACATAGCAGCTTCTAACTTCGGTGGCATGCATGGCCCTGTCTAGAGTCAGTGTTTGGTTTGTCCATTCTTGGCTACTGTAGAAACATGGCGGTGCAACATGGTAATCTCTATAGATGAGGCCCCGCACCCTATGCAGATATAATGAGCTCATTCTAAGGTAACATGACAATTTTCATTTTTAGGTGATAAGACACTATAGAAACACTAATACAGAAATATTATTGTATTCTATTCCCTTTCGCTAATGCATCCCCCTAACCCTACATACTGGACCTTTAGTTTTGTTAATATATGGACATGTTTGTGGATGGTTTCATGAATGGAAAAAGAAGACAATTTGAGAAAGATTTTAAATTGTCACCACAGACGGTTTCCAGTGCTTTTATTTACAGAAAAGTGACTAGACTTCATGTTACTGTACACTTTGATAATTTCCCTTTTTATAAATACCCATAGGGTAATAGGTCCTCAGTAGCTTTGAGTGCATTATAAAACACACAACCCTAGGTTAATGCGTCTTTCACTAACCATACAAAACAGAGAACAAAGTACCAATTGTAACATAGAAAATAAAGGATACACCATGTTACAAAGTTACAGAAAATACATACTATATATATATGTATATATATATGTATAGTATATAGTATATATACATATATATATATATATATAAAATCACAGAAAAACAGCAAAAAAGCTTGCGACAGAATACACTCGCACAGTTGTTTTGAGTCACAGCATTCAATCATTTAAAAAACACTATCCAAGATGGAGACACCTTAACACACTGATCGAGAAGTTTATATCTGTCGTTATGATGTTTTGGCTTTGTGCCACTGTATGTAACTGGTGTCCCAAATGAACGTTAAGGCAGTACAGTTCATCCACATCCTGCAGCAAATGAAGCTGCTGCAGCGAGCCCACGACAAGATGCTGCACAGTGCTGAGCAACAAGAGGAGACAGCGGCGTCACTGAGATTGTGTCAGTGACACAGCTTACAGCACATCGATCCGTCAGTCATCGACAAAACTGACTGAGGGTTGGTGGTTGTGTGCTGACTTGTGAGACCGGCGAGGGAAACAGAGGTGTACATTCCTTAAAACAAAGGCACAGCTTGGCAGCAGCATTGCACTCTTATAATGATTTTGCTGCAGGTTTTGACAATCTATATGATTTGATTTTTTTCCTCCAGCAGTGAGCAAAAACATCAATTGTTGAAGAAATTTCATTAAGCCTCCGCACAAGTTACACCACAATCATCAGAGTCTACTCAAATGCGTCCATACCATGATTCCTTATACCTTGCATTGGTACTCTCCTCTCTCTGCTCCTCCCTTTTTGATGCACTTGATTGGAAGTGTTCAGAGACTCTGCATCCACCGGTGTGGCAGGCCTGGAGCTTGAACACGGCTACCCAGAGCAGTGTTTACAGGCTATTTCGCCCAGCCTGTGGTGGCCTCTCCATTGATGTAGGCGAAGCCGGGGAAATGCTGCGAGTGTTCGTACTCTGAGTTCCTGCGTGGGCCCAGGGGAGAGTACATGTCCCCAGACGTAGCATAGCGGGATGAATGCATAGGTGGGCTGGTGTAACAGCTGTTAGCTGGCGACACATCTGGCCACCGGGGGGCGACAGGTGCGGGGTGCAACCGAGGAGTGCTGCCCATCAAGCAAGGCTCCATTCGAGACATCTGGCCGTTGAGCTGGTACTGTGGAAGAAGAGGAAAGAGGTTATGGTAATGCAGTAATGTCATCTATTGAGAGAAGTATAAAATATACAGTGAGTAGATGGAGCCTCAACTAAAGATTATTTTCATAACCAATTAATCTACTGATTACTGTCTCCATTGTGTCTAAAATTGAAATATATTCAGTTTACTGTCATATAAGACAAAGAAAAGCATGTTTTGTTTGAAAAGTGACTCAAACAATGAATCACTTTTCAGCAGAGGTGGGATCAAGTCATTGTTTTACAAGTCACAAGTAAATTTGAAGTCTTTGCACTTAAGTCCTGAGTCAAGTCCCAAATCTTAAACTTTGAGTTTCGAGTCCCTAACAAGTCATACACCAAATTTAATGCCATATTAACAAGAGATTTATATATGAAATTTACATTTACATCATGAATGCTTTATAAAATGTGTATTTATTTATCAAAACAAGTTTGTTGGAAGTTGTTGTGTCTTTGTGTACAATATTTTACCTGCATATGTTTTGCATATTGAAAATCTACTGTGTAGTTTTTATATGTGAATGAAATAATCTTTGGTATCATTATTCTAACCGTCACTTAGTAACAAAACTTTCGCTCGTCATGGTTCTCTCCTGCAACTTCACTGGGTGTTGTCAGGTTTAAATAACATGGATCTGGGGAGTTAAGTGTCGACTTGCTGGTAATAAAAAGCGTTAATGTTCGGTGATTCAGGAAATTAACTGATTCACAGCAAACTTTTTAGATAATATACTTATTAATCTTTGGGTTTGGGGGCAGGTATCAAGTATTTTCAAGTCAAAAGGCTCAAGTCTGAGTGAAGTCTTGAGTCACTAGAGTTAAAGTCTTTTTTGATTTTGTTAAGTCAAGTATAAAGTCATCAATTTTGTCACTCAAGTATGACTGAAGTCCAAGCCATATGACTCAAGTCCACTCACAAACAAAAAAGCCTGCCCATGACCTCTTAAAGTGTTCAACTTCATCATTGACCTGAGCTAACATGTGTTCATATGACACAACTTCCTTCCATTTTTCAAAATCTGGAGGGGATGTATTTTTCCAAAATAACATGTTTTTTAAATGCTGTGAGCAGTAAAATATAACACATATTCTTTGTAGTGTCCATGTTGTTTCCACATTACAACTTAAAGCTCATGAACACACCAAAGTCAGAAGAACGACCTCCCAACTCAAGAAATAAGACCATCTGAGGGGTACATGAATGCATCATATCAAACTAACAGATATGAGGGTGGTATGAATCTTCAGCTCAATGTAACTGTTGCAAAAAAATAAAAATAAAAAAGTGCATTTCCCCAAAAAAACTATTCCTTTAATGAGGGTCAACATGCTGCCAGGAATAAACTAGTGGAGAAATAATGAATCTTTTATAATCTAATTGTGAATCAGCCTATAAAATCACCACCATGTGTAACTTTCACATTGTCTTACATAAACTCACTCCAGGTTGCTGAAACCAATAAACTGCCAGAGCATTTACAGAGGACATGACCTCAGTGTCCTCAAAGGTAGCTATAACCCTGTTGATATCATATTTGATGCTGCATTAGCCCTGTAGCGTCGGGCGTGAACTGACCCTGCCAATGGTAATTTCCTGTCAGCGGAAATTACTTCACAAGTCGTACCACAGTGGTCAAAATAGAAAATTAAGCCACTTAAGAAAATTAGCCATCAGCTCAGCTGAAAAAGTGTTTTTCCTGTGTTATTTTTGTTGCCTATGGTGACTGAACCCAAACAGCTCTGACTAAATCTGCCTGTTGACAAAAATATTTTGGACAGATGGGGATCCGACAAGGTTTTGTGTTGGCCTCAGCTCCGTCCCCAACCTCTCACACAGACAAAGCGCAGGCATTGTGCCCGATTTAAGCTCAGACAGGCTTAAAAAAAAAAGTGGAAGTAGGACCCTTTTCCCTTTTCTCACTAAATATAAACACGACAGTCGAATCCATTATGAGGGATCACGGCATGGAAAAAGACAGTCAGTGCAGGTCAGAGAGCAGAACAGACGGCTCAGCTGCCTCTTGTTCACAAGCAGAAAAGAGACCATTGAATAACAATATTTTAATAAACGCCCCCTTGCCCTGCTCTGTGGCTACTGGCTCAAACAGATGAAGAGACTATTGAGAGCTGGAAAGAGGAGTAACAGAGCAGGGCCCCTCTTGGCCCCGGCCGAGCCACCTTTCACTGTCTGCTTCCGCTGTGTGGAGAGGGTGATTCGGGGACTTTTAGAAACACTGCGACCGCTGAGGCCCAGCTGATCTCCTCCCACTATAAAGGCAGCGGAGGCTGGAGGGCCCTTGACAGGAAATTACCATCAAAAGAGTAAACTCACACCAGTCGCTACATGGGCTGTAACATCAGCAACGCCGTCTCATCCTAACAACCGTTTTTCTCACATTTAAATCTTCAGTCTCGTATTTACTTTGCTGCTGTGCAAAGAGCTTCAAGAATCCCCACACATCATCTGTTAACATCCACATGTTCATGTACATGTTGTGTCTTGAGACATGTTTCTTGGCATAGTCATACACATACGCTTCTGGCAATGCAAATAAATAACAAAGCCCAGCTGCACACCGCTCTGTATTCTAGATACATACAATTTACCCATTAGTTACAGTTTAGAGACACACACACAATCATATTCACACACAACCTGCAGCTTTCACTGGACGCTGTTCTCGCCACTGAAAAGTGACTAAAAACATTTATTCAAGTACTCTAGTAAAAGTACAGGTTTGAGTTACTTGTATTTTATTTCAATATTTCCATTTTATGCTACTTTATCCTTCTGCTCCGTTACATTACAGAGGTGAATATTGGACACTTAACCCGACCACATTCACCTGACAACTACAGTTACTTTGCAGATTAAGACCATATGTCAAGGAGTTAAAACTTAGCAGCGGTGGAAGGTAACCAAGTACATTTTCTTAACTACTGTACTTAAGTACAAATTTCAGGTACTAGTACTTTAATCGAGTTGTTTCTTTTAATACCACTTTACATTTCTGCTCCACCACATCTCAGAGGGAAATATTGTACTTCACTGCATTTATCTGAAAGCTTAAGTTACTAGTTACTTTACAAATTAGGATTTTTTTCAATTAAAAAAAACAGTTTATGAAATATGATGTTTTGTTATAACTTAAACTACCCAACAATTTATACAAGAACAGGTGAAATTAAAAATTGATCTGCTGATTAGTCATCTAACAGAAAATTAATATCCATTTTAAATATAAACACATTATTGTTTCAGCTTCTCAAATGTAAAGAATTGCAGCTTTTTCTTTAAAATTCTTCAACATGTTTTTAATAATTTTGATGCTTGGACAAAACTATCATTGTGTAGGTGTCACTTTGGGCTTTGGGTAATTGTGACGGCATTTCTCAATATTTTCTGAATTTTTCCAGACTAGACCAAACAATTAATCTATTAATTAAAATTGTTAAAAAACGAGATTTTGCCTCAAAACCAAATCCTGCTTTCACACCAACGCATGATTAATAATAATCTAATGATATAATATATAATGGAAAAACAGTCACAGGGGACATTCTTCTGCATTGAGTACTTTTACTTTTAATACTTTAAGTACAGTTCCCTTAATATACTTACATACTTTCACTTAAGTACAATTTTAAATGTAGAATTTTTACTTGTTACAAAGTATTTTCACAGTGTGGTATTTGTGCTTTTACTCAAGTAAAGGCTGTGAATACTTCCTCCAGCACTCAAACTTAGTCCATCTTTACCAACTGCAACTTTACAAGTATGTATGTATGTATGTATGTATGTATGTATATACGTCGTAGGGCTGGGCAATGTATTGAAATTTTATCAATACTGTGATATGACAGTAGATATTGTCTTAGATTTTAGATATCATAAAATCATTATCTTGATTTTAAATACTGCATTACAGTAAAGTACATTATTGTCATATCAAGGTATTTTGTCAAAATATTGTGATATTTGATTTTCTCCATATCGCACAGCTCTGTTATGTAGTATGTATCAATAATAATAATAATAATACGTATAATAACACATGACATTTTTGAGTCAATTTTGCCGATAATATTAATGTTTGTTTAGTTATGTGTAATAGTGAGTGGAGGACTCAAATTCCCTAACTGATTTACATTCATTTTAAATAAACTCAGGATCTTGGGTGACTTGGACTGACCTGTGCAGACGACCGATGATAGGCAGAGTAGTGGAGGGGGGCGGGGATCGCTGGCTCATGGGCCAGACTGGGATACTGGCTCTGGATGGAGTGAGGATGCTGGTTGGCGTAGCTGCCATAGTTGTAGCTACCAGTGTACCTAAAATGGAGAAAGTAGGTCAAAACTCACCACAGAAACTCTCAAACAATATGAAAATGAATTTTCATTATAAAATTCTAATTACCCGTGCTCCTCTCTGTAGACAGGCATCCGGTGGGTGGAGGACGGAGGTGGGACTGGAGCGGTGCTCCTCATACAGGACAGCTGCTGTCCAGCGTCTGGAGCGGAGCCGCCGGCTGTTGTCACTGTGTATGTAAGGGACCAGGTATATGACTGAACAGCGCCTGGTAGACACATATATGGACACAGAGAAGATGTGTTGGCTCAAAGGAACTATGTGCGGTGAGACTTGTGCTCGTTTAGGATGTCTGTGTGTGACTGTGAGGCCTGTCTCACCTGTGGTGGTGGTGACTCCGGTGTACTCCGGGGACACGGCTGCTGTGGGGGAACTGGCCGAGGAAACGCCCACAGAGTGGACCGAGCGAGCGGGAGAGTAGGATCCTGGGGACGGGGAGGTGGGGGTGGTTTCTGTCAGCGTGAATTCCTCCTCTCTCTCTGCTGAGGGTGTCAAGAGAGAACAGACAATCAGACAATGATAAAATATGCCTGATATATAAACAGTAAACGTTGACTCAAAAATATTCCAGAGAAGCAAACGTTTTCTTTTATTTCTTTTGACAACAAACCATTTAAAGGTTTCTTATACTGCATTTATAAAGGTTTAGATGGGAGGTATACTTCAAATAATTTGATATAAGCATTAGATACAGTAGTGGGTACAATTCATACTGTTACTGCACTGTGTATGAGTGAGCTGTAATATTACAATCAGCATTTTCAGTCAGAGCAGCGGTTAAATGGAACTCAATTCTCATTCATATCAGAGATACACAAGTTCCAGTGTTTCTAAAATAACACTTAAAACATGACTCAAGACAAACCCATCAACTCTGATCCAAAGTTTTTATGGAAACAACTGTTTTCTGAGACTGACGTTTTATATGATGTTCCGGCTGTAAATGCTTGCAAAGTGTTTGTATTGTACTGTCTGTATTGTCTTTTAATAATTCCCTCTCCAGGGACTGAAGATGCAAATAAGCTACATAGCTAACTTTGGCTTGACACTTGAGTTGTTCATGGCCCCTGCTGTTAAATGAACACATATACACATATAAGATCAGTAGCTTGAGGTCTCAAGCATTACAGTAAATATCATTTTATACTTGTTTTCTTAGGAGCACCAAGAAACCAGTTAATTATTGAAAAATAGTAAAACAAAGTAGCTACTAACAATTGTTTTTGTTACTGATTATTCTTTTAATTTTCTCAATTATCATTTTGACAGTTTGGTGGAAAAAAAAGATTTAAAAAGTTGTTAAAATGTACATCGTGATTGTATATCTACAATTTTCTTGTTTTGTTGGACCAATAGTCCAAAACCATAGCTGTTAAGTTTATTTTCCTCACAATTTGTGAGCTGGAACTGTATATTTGGGATTTTTGCTTAAAAAAACACTTAATCGATTCACTTTTCATAATGTCTTTTGTGATTTGTGACGTTTGTTGTATGATTTTGTTGTTTGATTAAATGTTGTTTTGTATTTTTATATTTATAAGTATTTATCTGAAACAGTTGACATCCTGGGACGCAAGTCAAATTTCATATTTTTTCTGACAATGAAGTGAAATCAGATCAAACCAAATTAAATCCACAAATAACAGGACGTAGTTGTTGGAAACTTCCAATGACACAACCCTCTTATTCTGCTACTACACAAGCTAAGGTGCAGGTTTCATTTCAACACTGGGGAGGACACATTTGAAACTGGGCGTTTGGAGATCTGCTGCCAAAAACTTTGAGCATCAAACACTTAATCTGCATTCTGGTCATTTTTTATGCACCAAATTGTGCCTTTTCTGCAGCTATTTATGGTGTAATTGTTTTTAATTGGCATGGGGAGTGGTGGTACATACATGTTCTAAATATTGAGGGGGACGTCCCCCCTTCGTCCCCCCAAAAATCCACACCTGTGTACACAAGACATTTTTACAGTTATACTGTCATTAATTATTAATCAGACCTCCAGGTCGTGGTCTCACCTGTGCTGCCCTCTCCCTTCATGGCCCTCATGAGGTCGTTGGCTCTCTCCTGGCAGTGCAGGGACTCCAGCAGGTAAAGCACATAATCATCAAACATGAGGTGGATCAGGTGGAAGGACCCTGCGTACAGACAGACGGACAGATGGATAACAGGAAGTGTTATTTGTATCAAAGACTCAGAGGTCATATGGAAGTTTTAATGTGTAAAAAAATGCTGACACTGAGACTCGGATATGTGGAAAAAAGACAAAAGGGCTGTCCAGGTTCAGGGATAGGAGATAAATGATGATGAACATTGAGACTAAATCATTTCTGAAAGCATCTGAGTGATGACATCACATCCTGCACACTGACAGGAGGGCCGCTGTTATTAAAAAGAAGCGAGCGCGCTTGTTTCCGTGTACCGAGTCACTGCCAGAAATATGTCAGCTGACCCCGGGGTCGCACGGAAGATGAGACCGTGGCATGTGAGGGAGTGTCACAATTGTGTCATTGTGCGGGTCGCTGCCGCTGCCGTGTGCATAATAAACACTTGTGGCTATTCAGGGGAGCGGGGTGTAATACTGACCGGTCATAAAATGGAAAAGACAGGCAAACACATCGGGAGAGGGGAGGGGCGGCCTTTGTTAATTAGCTGTTTGTGCACAGAGACCTGCTTTATCAAAACACTGCGACCAGCTGTGTCTTTGATATTCACAGACAGGGCCAAAGGACACAAGCAGAGGAAAGAGAAGCCATTTTCTTTTCTTTCATTTTTACTACTTCACTTATTGGAAACCTTGGTGGTGCACAACAAGCTATTAAAGCAGCCATTTTACTTTACTCCTCCTCTCTCCTTGTTTCAGACTTGAGACCAAGACCCCAGAGGAATCTGGAAATGCTTATGTGGTTGCACTGAACCCTGAATAAAGTTTATAAATGTGCACCAGTTTTCACTTCAGGAGTGATGTGGACCTAAATGTGAGATGTTTTTTTGTGAACCTGTCTGAACAGCAGATCAGGACATGACTGGATTACTGATATGAAATCTTTGTCTTGTTATGATTATATTTTTTTAATTCATTCAGGGTTCCTTCAGCGTAAGGAGTTAGATTTAAGAGTTTTTAAGACTTTAATGTCACTCTAAAGTAAATGTAAGACCATTTTTACAATTGCCAAAACTGAAGGAAAAAAAACATCAATCACTTTGGGTTAGGGACCATTTTTGCCCAAATGTTTATGGTAATATAAAACATGAATTTGTATAAAAAAGTCATGTTTTATAACTTACATTTTTTTTGCATGAAATACTTTGCTATGGCAAAATAGCCAATTTTCGTTGAATTTGAACTTCCCCATGTTGTCCAGGGTGCAGCGACTAGCAGACAGTGGATCCTCTGCTCTGAGCATCTCGGCCAGCAACAAAATATGTGTGTTGTGTTTTAATGTGAGAGGAATCTGATAAACTGTTTTAAAAAAGAGAGAGATTTTACCAATTGTTTTGAGATTCTACAAGGCAACATCACAAAAAAAAAAAAAAGATTTCTTAAAATTCTACTTCCCATGTCTTAGTGTTATTAAGACTTTTGAAAGATTGGTTTAAGACATTTTCATACCAGTTAATTAATTAATTATTTTTAGATTAATATATTAAATGATATATTATCAAGATACGTGCGTCTCAATAGAATATAATTGTGATTTTAAACATTCTGCGATATACTGAGTATTGCGATAAAACATATTGCGACATTTTCCTTTCTTCAACTCCAAATCATGTCCCCATAGGAACTCTGCTTTAACTAGTAAGATAAAAGATTTCAGTCCATTCATCTCATTTTAATCATTTTAATTTTGGCAAAATGTATTTAATAGGCTGAAAAAGCGATTGATTTTATTATTCCTTGAGGATAATAAAAGTTTTATTTGTATTTGCAATAATAATAATTCATATAGTAAGTACAGATACAATACTGCCATGCAAAATATCACAGTACTATGCTGTATCAATTTTTCCCCCCACCCATACTTTTTAAGGATCTACAGGAACCCTGATTATTATTTTACAAAAAACAGTGAACAAATTATGATAATCCTTGTAAAAGGTTCCTCATGTATAAGGAAATATGGTCCATTGATATTAGGATAAATCTGAATTACAAACATATTGCCTCATGACAAAAATAAATTTTGCCTTTTGTGATCAGGATTTTAAAAAAGTCTAAGATCTCAGTGTGCACAGTCACATTCAGGTAGATTACCATAAGCTGCTGAAGACACATAAACAGGCAGGTTTAATGTTCTCCTTTGAGAGGAAAGACTGTTTGTAAGTCAGTGTCAGTATATAGTGATTTGAGGGCCACACTTTGGATGGATATTTATAAAGGGATTGAGTTGTGTTTTACGAGAGAAGCTTTTATGGTTGCAGATTTTATTTGTTGAGCCTTGGACTTTGCTTGTAATGGAAGAAGTTGTGTTTTTGTCTGACAAATGTTTCACCACTGCAACAGTGTATTTCGTATCTGATAAGTCTGTAGTATGTGCCCTTGTACGTGCATGACAAAATAACTGAATTTCCTGTACAGTCATTAGGCACTGCTGTGTGTTTCCTGTCTGTTGCATTCAGGAATGATGACAAAGCAGCTCACCAAAGCTGGGCGCGCTGTGGAGGGTCATATCCCGGATGACTCTGGTACCAAAACACGACCACATCAGCAGGAACTGTTGGGCCACCTTCTTCAGGCACCCGGGCCTCTTCCCTGCCACCTAGAGAGAACATTTCCATGAGAAAAGAGGGGGAAGGGTCGGGATGCCGGGGTAGAATTAACCCCTGGGTCCGCATTGGGGCTTAACCCTCAGGAACGAAAAACATGTCAACAAGTCAACTATTTAATTTGCCCCCGGGGACACGCCTTCCTATTGAACTATTGTCTGGGCAGTCCAAGACGTTGCCAGGGCGACCAAATTTTACAAGCCCATATCTGGCACATAATGGACGCAAATGGGAAGCTTGAAGACATCATTAACTGGGAGGATTGCAACGTAAGTGCCTCTGTGTAAGAAAGACACGCCGAGACGAGTGGCTTTCAGCCGCAGGTGTCTTTTTAAGGGGGAAGTAATCAGACTACTGCTGCGCAAACACTTGAGACATTTAGTTAAAATCACTGCTCAGCATCACACATGCTTTATCTTTATCGGTGCAACATAAAGAAAAGACAGAAACTTTATATAAAAACATGCTGAGTCAGACTGGGTTTAAACACCTGTTTTCCCAAGATGAGTAAAAAAAATTGTGTCTGACCTTGACGACACAGCGGTCCACCATCGAGTCCAGCCACTCGATGTACGCCTCAATTGGAGACTGCTCCTCCAATAGACGGTCAAACTCCTGATATACTGTGACAGGAGAGAACGTCAGGTTACATTTCTATTACTTGAAAACTAACAAACAGGAAAATCAGATGCACAAGGCTTCTTATGCAACAACTTCTCCGTATCTGCGACCTCTGATCCCGTCAGGACTGATTCAGAGGAGTGAGGCTGCAGTGAATTGGAGATGCTCCGCAGGGTGTTTCAGAGGAGAGTGAACTTGTTTAACCTTTTGGTCTCCATCATTAGTGCTTTGACTCTGCTGGTCGTGGGAATGATTGTCCCTCGGGGTGTTGTTTGTGTGGCAGTAAAGTGTAATTCTCCGTCTGGCCGGGTGTGTTAAGAGTGGCATCGGTTTAAAAGCGTGGACTTACAGTGGATAATAAGCTGCCTGTGCTCCTCTTGTGAGTCCTCCATGGTGTAAAGTGTCTGCTTGGTGATGCTGTTCAAGTCCACATTCCTCCAGTCCTCCAGCATTTGAAAGGTGATGTCGGCGCTGTTTATCACAGTCCTCGACGCCTTGGGACAGATAAATCGACAATATTACACACACGAGCATACCCATATCCCTTATCAGCTGTGTTTGTTCATATGGATTTTATTAAAAAACATTCAGAGCACGATAGCCACCTGACATAGATGATTTAATGACGTTTGCCGCTTTAGAATCTGAGAAAATCTCCTGGATACTGCAAATATAAAAGGACAAAAAATATGGTTAGTCCTGTTAATGTGTCAGCATTTAAACTTTCTTAAGATGTTAACCATTATGAGATGCAGATTTCACACTTACATTCAAATTTGATATTCCTCAGGTTTTCAGGAAGGTCGTGAAGTGCTATTTTTAGCCACTCATCAAGCTGTTTGGCAAATTTTCGGATAACCTGAGTCAAACTGTGTCAGCGAGAGAAAACAAAAAACACAGTTAATCAACAATGAATCAATTAGACACCATAAAAAGTGTCACAAAATAGTAAAAATGATGCAGAGATCCCAGAACTGAGGGTAACGTCTGCTAATTACTTCTTAAATATTCAACTGAGCAACCTCAGTCTGCTGAGGAAGAATGAGACGTGGTGAAAAGCTACAGAAAAAGCCAGTAAGTGGACCTTGAGTCAAAATCCTGTCTCAGAGCACAAAAATAAACTTTCACACCCGACACAGATATTCAGTTGACTTTCGTATGTGACACAGAGAAGCAGAAAATCCTCACATTTGGGAGGCTGGAACCAGAAAATTTGAGTCGATTTTGTCACCTGACTCACACTTAAATTTCTCAATTAGTTTAATTTTTCATTTTTCTTAAATCCAGACCCAGGTCTCCTACTCGTTTTCCATTTTAAGATTCCATACTTTTCCAGAATCAAATGTCCAGACTTCTCTGATAATTGTTCAGACCATATTTGACATCTGAGTGCAAATAGCTACAATCAATGACTTGAAAAACGTATATTATCAAAGTTGAAGGCATCTGTTCAGCCTTGTTATTCACTGAGATCACGGAAACAAGATGAACACAGCCATAAAGGTTTCCATATGCAGTAAAGACGACATCACTGCATAACACATTCACGTTCAATCAAGCCTAATATTTGGTTATTTGTGATGCTATTTATATACACAATTCAAAGATCATCTTTGGATGTCTGGAGTTGGTACAGTTAGAAGGCTGTGACGCACAGGCGTAGAGGCAGCGTTTGGTCGCCCGCCACACGTCTTGCCTTGCTTCTCTCACACAGTGGTAAACTGTTCTGGCTGAGCAGGCTGCCTGCTACAAACACCATGAAAAACACTCTGCTTGTATCATCAAAGACAGAAGGAGACAGAATAGGGGCTGTAGTAAACCCCCCAAATAAAAGAAAACATCTGCTGTTCGGTCAGTTAAAAAAAGAAACAATGCTATCCAGTTTTGGTAACAGCAGATAGGAGAATGGCATCACTTATTTTAGGAGTGAAGGTTACAGCAGGTGCTCACCTGTCAGGCAGTGCTTGCAGGACGGTGGGCATCAGCACCCCAGAGATGGCCTTGTAGAGGATGGAGTCGCAAACGCCGACTATGTTCACCACGGTGGGGGAGCCGAGGACAGGGAGCATGTGGGGCGGCATGCCCTGCCAGAAGTGCAGCAAGAAGCTTTGGACCTAAAAGTACCACACAAAACACACACACACACACACACACACACACACACACACACACAAAGCACACACACGACATTCAACATTACAGGAAATAAAAGCTACAGGAAAGAGTTACATTCAATCAAACTTTTTCTTTAAATAGATTTGGGTAAAACAGACATGGATCTGTGAAATGATTTCAAACAGACTTGCCTCGTCAAAGTTGGCTCGAATAACAGTGTCCAGTATCCTCTGACAGTGCGTTCTGTACATCATGATGAAGGTTGACACCTGTGGGCGACAACAGAGTATTAATCTAATTGCATCACAAACTTCACAGTTTTTTTTCCCGCCTTTGGGGAAAAGTACAAAACACAAAAACAAGAGAATAAATCTTGTACAAAGCATGTGAAGCAATAAATACATGTTACAGGTCTGGGCTGGAGTAATATAAAACGAGCTTTAGAGATCAGCAAAACACAAACCATTTAAAATCATGGCCCCTCTTTAAAAGCCGGACAGCTAGTGCCTGTCCTTTGTCCATTGCTAGATCTTATTATCTCCCCCAAAAGATTAAGAGTTAGTGAGGAGCCAGCACATAAATCCTCAAGGTCCTTCTCTAAATGCAAACCCAGTGAAGGTCCCGAGGCAGATAAAAGGCTGGAGCCAGAGGGGGCGCAGAGATGGCGAGATGGCAGGGAGAGGTGGGAGGGGGAGAGGTTGGCTGTAAGGATGGACTTTTAAAACTCCTGTTTACCCTCTCTTCTGGCAGGCTGGCGGGCAAATTTAGGTCTTTGACATTTGGAAACTCTGGCAGGAGCGTCCCCAGTTTGGAGCGCGGTGAATACGCCACTGTCTGCTTCGTGACCTCTTTCTTCCCCGTCTCGTTCACCCACGCCGCTCCCTTCTTGGAGTACATCACATCATAATACTGAGAGGTCTCCTTCACCGCAATGCCGTAGTAGTGGTACCTGAATGAGGGGAGCGGGTGAATAACGTCTTTAGAGTACAACTATAAACTATAGGAAACCGTGAAAAAAAAAAAACTTGGAATGAAAAATAATTCACACACACTTTATAAAGCAACATATATCTGTGTCTTTTTAACTAATACATGTATTATAATTTGTTATAAAGTAGTTTAAAAAAGTGAGTTTCATTAGATTACAGCTTTCTGTTTATATAAATCAAAAGAGCAAAATAATCTTATTGAAACGATCCTTATCAATTCGAAACTTTGCTGCTGTGAACATGTATAAATGTAAAATTTTAAACAGCATGTAGCCTAATCAACTAGCTACTGTCAGTCCATATGTATTTGTTTATTTAATCTTAATTTTTATTTTTTCATCTTCTAACGTTATATGCTTACATTCATTTTATCCCCTGGGATTTTTTTTTAAATATATTTATTTTAACTTTCAGGTTAACTGTCTTCATTCTTCAGTTCAAATGAAATAATGACAAAAAGGAGCTTGCAACCCAAAATTGGACCATATTTGACTTAGTTTTATCATTTTTTCTTCACTTCTTGGTTTAAAATGAAAAAAACAAAACAAAAAACAAAGATGGGACCCAGCCGCTTTTCTATTTACGGATTTAAGAAAGAAAAATGATTGAACCAAAGGTACACAGATTGAAACATGTACCTTGTACAACTTCTGATCTTTACTTTTATCAAATGTGATGAATGCTTTGTGACAGGAAAGTGTAGATTTCCTGTAATATAGGTAAAGAAATTGTTTAAACCTTTTTTTGGTAAAAACTCAGTCTCAGAAACTCAATGGAATTAAGAACCTCGCGTTTTAACAGATCTGGGGAAAACTGCAGTCTCCTACTCCGCACCATGGACATGGAACAATCTTCAAAAATATCTAAAAATAGAGACACTGATGAATTTAAGGGCATAAGAAAGAATGTGGTGACAGAGACATGTGCTTGTTTTCTTGAGAGGCCACTATGTTTGAATAGTTGTCGTTTCATTGTGGATTTTTGTATTATATGTTGTATATGTTGCATTTTAATGTGTTCTGATTGGCTGCTACCTTGGCCAGGTCTCTCTTGTAAGAGATTTTCAGTCTTAAAGGGACTTCCTGGTTAAACAAATTAATAAACAATTAAAACTTCCAAGTGTTGTTATTCTGTGCTGTGCTTCAATTTTAGGCTTAACAGCTTGTTTGTGTTATACGCTGTTTATAGTTTGTTGTTCCGTGCTCCATGTGGGGGTTTTTTATCGGAAGACTCTTGAGCTCTGAGCGCATCATTTTGATCACTGTCACTTTACCTTTGAACTAAACTTTTTGCACCTCTGTATATACATATTTATGTGCACTCTTGTCATGCCTATACATTTTGCTACAGTATGTTCCTGTTACATTCTCTTTATTTATGCAACTACTGAAATATACCACTTTATTTTAAGTTTTATTCATATTTTATCCTTTGCACTACTTTATATCCTTAAAACTTCTTTCTTTTTGTTTCTACTTATGTGATTTTATAATTATTATTTTTATTTTTCATACATATCTAACTGCATTGTTGGAGTCTATGACCAAAGTTTGTTCAACAACTGCTCTTACAAGTGTTGTACATTTGATTATAAATGACTTTGAGCTTTTGGGGAGAGAGATTGTGAGTGAGTGTCTAATATGTAGGGAGTTTATGACAGAATAAAAGCAAACCAACTTACTTCGACTGCCCTCTTGTCCCCAGCCTTCTGGTAGTTAACGCTGGAAACTGTTGTCTTATGATCTGTTCAGTGTAGGAGAGAAATAGTTCGTCAATGTGCTGTAACTAAAGAGAGAGTGGTTGAATAAAAGAAAAGAGAAAAAGAAAAGGAGGAGGAAACAGGTGACACAATGAACCAAAATAAGATCTTTATAAAATACTAATGTGTGAGTGTTTTAAAGAAAAAAAGTTAAGGGTAAAGTGTTTAATAAAGTTTGTCAGGAGGAAGACATGAAAGTCTCATAGCTGTATCCACAGGGAGGTCTGTGAGGACAAAAAAAGCTTTGAGAGCCATCCATTTATGACATCCAGGGGTATTACTTTTTTTTTTTTCCTATATCAACAGTCTCCCCTCATCTATCCATCCCCTCGCCATTCTCTCTCCTTCTCACTCTCTTTCTCTCCTCCACTCCCTCCTTCTTCCTTTCCTCTCTTTTTGTCCAAAGAGATTGGCTCCTTGGTCCAGCTCCTGGTGCAGAAACTTTAGCAAACAGTGTAGCTCTCCATTGTGTGGGATGAAAAAAGAGGCCAAGCTGTGAAGTTTCTGTCAGGCCCCGCTTGATAAATGAGCAGACAGGGAGGCAGTCCGGGCCCTCTCTCGTTTTTTTGTCCTGAATCAATGAAGCCTTCCTAAAGGACACCCCACACTGCTCCAGCCACTGATCTAACATTCCGCAACATCTCACCCTTCCAAATTTCCTTTAATTACACATTAATCCAGGCCCCTTCTCTTTTTCAATATCTTCCGACAGGAGCTGCGGAGGGGCGGGGGTGGGCCGGGTTGGGGGTTGGGGCCGGAGTCCAGGGTACAGGGGATGGCTGGGGGTAGGAAGGCTGAGGAACTTCTTGGGGTTGTGGGAACAGACGAAAGCACATCTCCTTTGGCTCTAGATTATGTGTTCAGTGAACGACCGCAGAGCTTTGCTCGCCTCACACTGAGCAGCAGTTGATATTACTTCAACAGCAGCCAGAGCTGCAGCACAACCAATCAAACCAGGCATGAAATGGTCAGACTAATGCTTACGGCTGATTTAGTGCGTGAGATTATTGCTTTCATACGCCGTCCAAATGTTGTTTAGTATCTTCTTCTATTGAGTCATTTTCGATGATTACCTACAAACACTACAGATGCTAGTAGCGCTGCAGCTAACAGTGATTTTAATTATCTATTAAATCTTTGGTCTAAAAAATGTAAAAAAAAAAAGTGAAATGTTTATCCCTAGATTCTCAAAGTCCAAGATGATGTTTTTAAATGTCGTTTTGTGAGCCTAAAATCCAAAGATATTCAATTTAATATGATATAAAACAGAGAAAAGCAGAAATTCTCCATATCTGAGAGGCTGAAAATGACATTTTCTGCCAGTTTTGCACAAAGAATTACTTCAACGACTAATAGGTTATCAAAAACTAATCAATTAGTTGTCCAATCATTGCAGCTCTACATGCTAGCGAGTTCATGACTTTCATGTGTTTTCAGGACATTTAAAAATGAGTGAAACTGGATGCAGGTGGGAATGATGATTTGCCAGACTGTTTAACCTTCATCTGCAGAGATGTTTAAATCTTACCTTTCCAAAGCTGGCCGCGTTCACTGGCTGTGTGTCGTGCTTTTCACTGAAGTCTAGGTAATGCATGTAGAGGGCACTTCGAGGGATACACACACCTTCAGCTATCTCATAGTTCTCTTCTAGCCTGTGAATGACAATAGGAATCATCAGTGTACAAAAAAACGCATACAGAAGTTTGAGCATGGTTAATATGAATCAGAGAATCACAACTTTAAACAGGCCTCCTATGATTGTGGCATCTCTGGTAAATTGGTGAAAAATTACATTGATGTCAGCAAAATTTATAAACATAGTGAAATCAGGCAATTAGATTATATTAGATTATATGATGTTTAAGTTTCAAGTAATCAGCAGGTATACAGAGGCACACAGCTTTACAATACAGATACCACTCATCTCACAATTACACAGACATCAACACCTGCTCCTGGGGGGACACGTGTGTAATAGAACAAAAGTACAAAATATATTTTTCCTTATGATATTAAGCAACCTCAACTCATTAACAGCCATTTTGAATAAATTCTAATACATTCTAGGCAGTGCAAGAGGTTTAATGTTTCAAAAAAATAAAATATCTGCATTTTTTGGTCTAATTTTTCTAGTATGAGCGGTTGTATTTCATTATATTTTTACAGCTGCTGTATGTTTTCAGGTTTTCTTTTATTGGTTTACAGTTCTTGCATGAATAAGGTTGCCATTTTCTTAAGAGTAGTCTTGCATGACTGTGTCTAATCGGTTCAAGTAATTTATGTGTTGGGAAAATAAATCATAGTACTGATTTGGAACTTTAAAGTCTCAATAAATGATTTAGGATGCACATCATATGTCATGTTGATGTATACTGATGTGCACTGAAATACTTAGACTCATTGACTACTTAAATCACCATATTTGACATCAACATTGAATCAAAGTACTCCCTGTAATGTGACCGGGTTGCTGGCACTGAAGATCCCACTGAGAAGCAAAACACAACTTCCTGCAGTTGTCAATGTCTTTAAATTGCATTTTGCAGTGTCAGCTGGACATGTATGTGTATGTGTATGTGCATGGAGGCAACTATTTGCTAACACATTAGCCATAATTAGCTGTCTGAAAGACTATGGTGGCATCAATGACGAGGCTCTGGATTAGTTTATCTCTTATCTGTCCAACAGGACCCTCTCTGCTTAGACATGCCTCCTCCTCTCATGCCTCTCTCTTTTGTGGGGTCCCCCAGGGGTCTTTTCTGGGTCCCCTTTTATTTGCCATGTGCCTGCTACCCCCGGGGCAAGTCATACGTAGACATAATATTGATTTTCATAGCTAAGCCGGTGATATGCAACTGTATGTCCCGGCAAAACTTGGTACCATGAGTGTGTCCTTAATCATGAACTGCCTTCCTGTAATTTAAAACTGAAAGTTCAAAAATATATTTGTTGTAAATGTTTTTAATCATTTTATTGTGCTTTATCTTTTATGTTTTGGTTTTTATTTACTTTTTGTTCTCTGTTTTTACTGTAGAGACCTTTGTAACTTGATAATCCATTAATATGTTAGTGCTTTGATGCTTTAAGTTTGGAGTATTTTTGCCAAAAAAAAAAATAAAAAACTTAATGCAGCTTCAAAGCCTCTTGTTTGTCAATAAAACATCTGAATGCATGTTGCAGTTTGCTAACACAAGCATGCTGACATGTTTGTCAGCTGGCTGGGAATTCTGATCATCACACACAAATTTAATCACATTATTTGCGTACAACTTATAAGTAACAACAAAATGTTAAATAAATGAGAACGGATCCAAATCTGAGCCTTGAGGTTCACCAGCATCACTACCAGTGATTTCTGATGTGGTATTAACAGTGCAAACATGTTTCCTGTTTGAGATGTGATTTCATCCACTTTTGTAGCACATTTTGATATCTATGTGAATTTGGTCTGAATAGTTATCGATGACTATAATGTGGCAGCCATGTTTGAAATGAGTGTATTTACCTTCTTCTTTTTTTTTAATGTTTGGGAGCTGTTCCAAACATCATCATTACTGCACTTATTTCGTGAAGTGATAAATCAATTTCTTTTACAGTAGGAGGAGCAATGCCTCCTTGTTAGTTCCAATTAATATAATTCATTCCTCCATTCTGTAACAATCCTTGGCATGTTAATATTCAACAGAGGAAACCATCATATGCAGAAGAAACACCAGGTCACTTCTCTTAAGGTCAGAATAGAAAACTAATGTTTAAATGGGCAACAGGTTGATTACAGAGAGGTAATTTCAGAATTGGAGTTATCAAACTGTTGAATCTTGCCCCCGCCTCACCTGCATCATTACTGAAACGTTTGTTCATGCATACAAATAATCTGTTAGTTTCTTGAATTGTTATCAGATTAATTTAGTACCACTGCTTCACTTATAAAGTTGCTAAAAATATTTTTCTACGCTTTTGTAGAAAGTCCTTTCTTTTCAATGATGTTTTTGACAGAACAACAGAACAAAAGAGAAGTTATTACATGTAACAATCAAAGACATGTTCACTGCCCTCTCTTTTTTAAACAACTATCTATTGAACGAAACTAAAGGGAGTATAACAGACCTCAGTCCACCAATATAGACATTTTACCCTAAAATTATCCAAGGCTGCACACAGACATTAAATAGAGCTTCAACATGAGACACAGCCGTGGATTAGAGAAAAACAATCTGAATCAACCAACTCCTCATATCAGGTGCTGTTTTTCTCAGACCTTAAAAAATGCTTCTTCGATTGAACTTTATTTTTATGGAAAATACGTATATGGCCACTCAAAGAGCGTGGTCCTGTCGTTTTTATGAGCTATAACTATATTGTTTCAGCCGCCACTGGAAAAGGATCTTTGTGACCTGACTTAGATTTCTTTTCACTCAGAAAGCTGTGAACTGTCTCTTGAATTACAGTCACAAAAGCATTATATAAATTAATGTTTTCAGTGGAATAACAAATAACTGCATTTTTTAAGACTGGTTAATTCACTTATGATTATTCTGTATTTTTCAGGTTTAAATATATAAACCTAATTTTAGTGACTTTTCTGAAAATCAAATGCAAATTATGGTCAAATAGTCCTGTGACCTAATATGTTATGTCTGGTTTAACAAAACCAAATCATCGTCATAGCTATAAACATAGAGATGTTGTTAACTTCTACTGCTTAATTCCTGCAAGTTAAATTTGTAGTAAATTTCACCATATAGTACCCACAAGACAAAACGGCTCCATATGCACAGTGACATTGTTACAGAGGCCAATTACAGTATCATTTATGTCTATAATGCTTGTCTTTAAAAGGTACGTTGACCCAGCTCATGTTCTTCACACTGGGTTTCAGCCCCCCACAGAGCAGCTTAAATCACTATTAATATTCATTTATGTGCTTTTTGAATGCTATTAAGGAAATGGTGTCATCGGTCATGGAGCTGTGCAACAGGCAGGCACATAAGAACCAGAGGCATGTGCAGGGTTTGTATTCTACACATGCGGAGGGTGTGACAGATATGTTGCATGTTGAGGCTGCTCTTTTTTTCAGTCTGTATGTCTCTACTGTTGAACGGAAGCTCAGAGTCCAAATCAAATGTCCCCATGAGGGTAAATAAAACATGAAATCTTAGCTCATCAGATTGTCATGATCAGATTTAAGGTTTCAAAAAAACACAAATGAGATTTTCTAAAATTTAGTGTCATCTGCGTGTGTCATATAAAACTATTCAGATTAATGCAGTCATTATATCACACATAACTAAAAAATAAAGGAAATTCTAGATTGAAATCCAGCATTAATGTTTTATGTTCCACATGGTGAATGTGGGCTTAAAGTGAAAAAAAAAAAAAAGCTGATAAAAAAACCTTTTTAGAAGACTGAATACATATATATATATATATATATATTTTTTTTTTACATTAATTCACAATATTTGCATTTGATTTCAGCTGTTTGACATAAAATTTTGCAATTTTTTTTCTTTTCACTTTTCTCCCAGTTATTTTTTTTACATACAACTAAAAGAAAGAATACACAAATTTATTTTTTTAGAACTCACCATTCCAGAGTAGCCGGTGTCGAATGTGGTTTAGAGGCTCTGTTGTTTTCTTTTTCTTCATCTGTAAAGTGCAACACAATTTATATTTTAAGGCAAAATTAAGTGATTCAAGTAAAATGAAGTCAACACAAACATAGCAAAGATGAAAGTTTGTATGATCGACACATTCATGTGCATAACACAAATTGATTAAAAACTGTCATGTGGTGAAATGTCATTAATTGTACTAAACATGACCTAGAAATGAGGTTTAACAACAGTGGAGTCAGTAGTTTTAGTATAACAGTGTTCGTCCTGCTTACGTTCATCGTTGGACATGTTCCCCAGAGACGTGTGACTGGAATATCGCTTACTCTCGCTCTCGTTGAGGCATCTTTCAATCCAACTCTCTAAAAAAATAAAAAACATGTTGCACCACAGATCACAAACTGTGACGCTGATATGATCCCTCTTAGCACAACATTTAGGAACACAATTATTCTAGACCTTTTGATTAATTGTCATTTACCTAAAACATCAGTTCATAGCAGTTTGATTTATTTCTTTGTGTTCATATTCATTGAAACTGTTCATTTAAAAACTCACTTTCTGAAGTGAACTCATTTTGTCCTGCAGTAGAAAAGAGCCAAAGCTGTATTTACATAAACAGTGCAAATCACTGCCTATACAGGACACTTTAAATGTCACTAATGTGACAGGGCGAGCGGACAACAATCGATTGTATGGGCAGCGGTGCAGCCATGGCTCTATTTGAGATGTTTTCACCAAGACGGCAGGAATCCAGCATTGTTCCCAGGAGACTACGAGCGTACACACTCGCTTAAAAGGAGCCTGTGCACATTACTGAAGCAGTCTGGTGGAATAGAGGCCATTGTCCTGTTTTAATTTCTACTTAGAAATAGCTCGACTGGTGTGCTTTCTGTGACCGAGCAGCAGCAAAACACCAAAGCTTTCATGTAGGAACAGCCCGATACAAGAAGGGGAAGTCCATTTAAAATGCTTGTACTTGTCTCAGGAAAGGTATTCAGTACTAGATAAATGTGTTTAAGAGGGACTTTGAACATATAAGTAATATCCTTTTGGATTATTTGAGTGCAACAAAGCATTTTCTGAGTTTCATATTTGTTTAATAATAAATAAGCTACAACATCTTCTTCACCAGACTCTTGTATGACTAAAAAAGTACAATATTTTCCATAAACTTAAAAACTTGATGTAACTAAAAATGGAAATGAGCAGTTGAAACTACCTTAAAAGTTTACACAGTACTTGACCAGTTGCTTTTAACAAAATAAACACGATATGTCTGTAAATTGTCTTAATCGTTTTTTTCCTGCATGTGAGCTGACAACAATCACCATAGCAGCTGTTGCTAGGACAGACTGTTGGCAGGACGACCTGTTGGTGCAGCCCATGGGGGGATTCAAGGGACGTCACAGATATTCAAAAGTTTTAGAAGTTTACACTTGATGAGGAATCTACACTGCGATGTTTGGCACGTGCTGATAGAAAAGGTCAGACTGCAGTGAGAGCAGAAACTGAAATCTCACGGCCCTCTCAACAGACACGGAAGAAGTTTTTATTTTATGCAAAATAATTTTATTATCCTGAGAAGCTCTTTAATGGTCTTTTTTACTCTGTTTATAATGATTATCACCACCTTTATCATTACTAACTGATTAATAGTAATCTATAATGCCTCTTACACAATTTAAAAAAAGCATTGCATTTGCATTTTAACTCTGAATAAAAAGCCACCACTGTCACTGACGGCCTTCTGACGTGTCTCATCATTTACCGACAGTAAAAAAGAAAACCTAAGGAAACTAAAACCTGCAAAAGAAAAAGTGAATCCACTGAAGTGAAGCTAATTCTCCACAGAGGCTCAGATCTCAAGCTTCATTTGCCACAGGAACAGATAAGTTGGGGATCTAAATAATTGGATTAAATTTGATCAACAAGTGAAACGGATGTTCACTCATTTATTAACACACATTCAGAGCTAAACTCCTCTGCACTGCAGCAGCATACCACCAATGTGAATTTCTCAAGTGATTCTAAAACCAATTTAACAAAATTTTATTCTATTAATCACCTTAACTAAATTTAACAAATTGAGCCACAGATGATAAATTGTTGCATAATTTGTTTTATTTCAATCTTTTAGTCAGATTGAACATAAATCATTATCTTTCTTAAAACCAAATAATGTAGTCAGAAATATTCTACTGATAAATTCTCATGAAAATTCAGTTCTTAATTTGAATAATAATTTTAGTTTTACAATTTTAGGCTAAAAAAACTAAAGAAAAAGCCAAAAAGAGCAGGTGCACAAAGTCCACCATGATGTTTTATTCCTCCACTCCACTGATGAATAGACATTTCAAAAATTGGTTTAACTAAAGACAGCAAGAAGCCACTTGACCGAGCAAATACTGAGAGATTTAAGGGCTGTTCCCTGCTTTCTGTGAGTCTTCTTTAATCGGTGACACACTCAAAACATAACAGCACATCTCATAAATGTGCGTGACCAAAAACACTCATTCACAAATAACTTCAGAAATTAAAAACTAAAATAAGTGATTTAAAAAAAAAAGGTAGAAAATCAACAGCCGAGCATCCAGACACTTCCTCTGAAGAGAAAGTTTGAGACTTCCAGAAGAGCAGCAGAAGACGCGCACACAATGTTTCTGAAACAGAGGCTGGTTTTCTCAACACATCCCGACAAAGCAAAGCGAGCAGAGATTAACAGGACTGACCTGTGGAATCCATATCAGGCTCCTCCAGCAGCCCGCAATGCATCCTCTTCCCATCAACGACACTGGCTCCTCCAAGAAAATGGCTTAGTGCACGTTTCCCCCACCTCGGCGGCTCTCCCCTTGTCTCGCTCTGTGTTTCCGTGACCACTGCCCGTCACAGGAGATGTTGAGGATCTGAGGTTCGCCCAGAGAGGGGTGGTGTTGGCGGAGGAGAAGGGGGGAGGTGGGAATAAGGGAGGAAAGGGGGGTAGAGACTCCAGAAATCCAGCGGGGGGAAAGCCAGACCCGTCAAAATGTTTGCTGATGTTTCATGGGAAAGGGGCTGATTTTATAGGAGCCCTGATGGGGACATGTCATTGATAGGCTTGGAAGGCTGATGAATGGCCCCAAGTCAGATGGGGATGTGGCAAGGCTCACTGGAAGTCTTTTGTGGGGCTGTTTTGAATAAGAAAAGCTCCCTCCCAACGAAAAAAAAAGAGGCTTAGATCTACGCAGTCCTAACACTGTGGCCTCCCCGTCTTCCATTATGGCATTTAATACGTTTTTATACACCCCAGAGCTCCATATAAACATACATCCCTACACAACCGCCGTTTCTGCCTCTCCGTCTCATTTTAACTCCCATTTCACATCCCACGGACACTTGTTGCCACATTTCTCACTTCATCCCACCATTAAACCATCTTTGTGATAACTTTTTCACAGACTGGACATATCACGGGCTCGGACGCACATTCAAACACGCTAAAAAAATGCACCCATGTGGATTTTTTGGTGGATTTCTCACCTGTTTTTCGCTCACTCTTTCTCTGTGGCAACCTTATTTTTGGTGTGCCTCTGAGAAGAGGGAACGGTCACAAAGGGGGGGAAGTAAAAGTGCAAAGCCCGAGGCTGGGAGGGCTCTGATGGAGTGCCTGAGAGCTGGAGAAGGGAAAGCTGTGATTAGAATATGAATGGAACCACAGGAGAGGGGGAGAGGAGAGGGGAAAGAAGAGGGGAGAGGAGAAAGGCGGATTATGGCTGAATTACTCACCACACCATGGATAGCAAAGGAGGACTTTCTCTACCAGTGCGCAGGCGTGGGCACCACTGCTGCCTGCTACTCACCGACACACACACAGACATACACACAACGTGTAGCCACCTGGGAGCACGTGTGGAACAGGGTGGCAGCAACATCTCATGGGACACTGTGCACAGGGTTTGTTTAAACACATCTGAGCATCCATTTAGACTCATGTAGGAAGAAAGAAGCTGCTGGAGTGAGCAACAGGTCAAAATGACTACAGAAAAATCTAAAAATAAAACTATCATCATAATATAATTTTGATAATTTTGCCATGTCCGCAAAGACTCTAAGTGCTTAGGAAAAGATTTAACAAGAAACACACTTAACGACCCATTAATGACACAATATTCAAAGGCCTAAATGGTGGCTGGTGCAAAGCCGTGACCTCAAAGGAGGATCTAATTAATTTCAGTCAAATAAGGAGAAGGTGGAGTCTGCGTCTCCCTCAGTCCTCAGTCCGACATCCCTTTTTTTTCATCCTGTTATCTGCTTATTAGAGCCTCATAAAAAAGGACAGGTGCAGCCACCAAAAGAGCCTCTTCCACCCTTCCAATTCTCACACACTCTGCCCGCACAAACGGATGTGTACTGCTTTTGTTCAGTGAAAAGGCCCCAATTGAGTTGTGTGTGTATGTGCGAGTGGGGGGTACGGTTACGCTACATACGACATGTTGGTGGTATTAAGGCTTCGGTTTAAAGGAGGAAACCATATGACTCAAAGCAGCCCTCTCTTCCTATTGACATGAATAAGGGTGTTGCTCTGTGTTTCTGTATGTCCGCACTGAGCTGTCTGCTCATCACATTAAATTCATATGAGAGTGGTCCTCCACTATCTACTGCAAAACATCTTAGTGTGTGAGTAAAAAATAGAAAACACCCCAAACAAAACTCCTTTTGATGGTTTTGATTAGTTTCTAATTAATTAGGCAGCAAATATGTGGAAACATTTTACATGAATATCAAGTTGAATTTGAGCTGGCTGATAACTTAGTATTATTGCGTTGTTTTTCCAGGAGAATCAGGACGTAGTGATGTTTAGGGATGTGTGTAATTAGTCGACTAGTCAATCGAACATCACTCTCACTAGTCAGCACGAGAAATGCCAGTTATATTATTATAATTTTATGTGATTGAGTTCACTCACTGAAAATGCTGTAAAATGCATTTCCTATAGATTTATATTAATTATAATATATGTTTTGGTAACTTTTATTTAGTGAGTTGTTTTGTTAGATAATGTGCAATGTTCATGACGAGGGCCGCAAAGTGTCACACATTTTAGCTGCATTTAAAATACAATTTGGCTTTTGAAATATACATTTCAAATGGTTCTAATAACAGGCCAGTTTTTTTCGGACAGTATTTAACTTTTTAATTAAATTGTGCTAAATTTTGGCTGTTTTCTAAGTGTTTTCTTACTTTTAGACAAGTACATCTTTAAACTTCTGTTTAAACGTCAAGGAAATTAGTCATTAGGAACATCCCTAGTGATGGTTATGTTATCTCAAACTGTAAAAAATACCCAACAGAGCTGCAGTGATTATTTGATTAATCGATTAGACCAGCGGTTCTCAACCAGGGGTCTCATTTATAAAACAATATGTAACGTCCATACTAAAAATATACAGACAAAAGCCAAAAATGGCGTGCGCCAAAGAATATTTTAGACAATTTTTACAATCAGGCTTCCACCTCACCGTCTGCGCCGCCAATTTCAGTCTCCAAAATGTTCGTAAGCATGGGTCAAAGTTTCTCCCATCAATCTGTGTTTATAGATCACAACTTTTGTGTGGAAAGTGGCGTACGCCTCTTTCAGGCCTTGTTTTATACGTACGCAATGTTTACAAATGAAAACCCAGGGTCTTCGAGGAAGTTCTATGTGTCTCAAGAAAAATGAGGTTTCATATCATTCCCAATTCACTATAGAAGTGAGCCCAATGTGAGTCAGAAGAGAGACTATTCCGATCATAGGTTTCATTTCCTCCATGGTTATCTCCTTAACTCTAGAATTCTGGTCTTAATCATATCTAACAACCAAAATATTTTCAGATGGAGATCCCTAAAACGAAATCTTATCACATGGGGGTCTGTGACTTAATATGTATCCATTTGGGGGTCCTTGACATGAAAAAGGTTGAAATCCACTGGATTAATTGGCAACAACTTTGACAACTGTTTTGTGTCTATTTTTATAAGGAAAAAATGACAATATTTTATGGTCTGAGCTTCTCAAATGTGAAAGCTGCTGTTTTGCTTTGCTTTTGTTCCTCTGTAACTTTTAACGTAATATCTCTGGGTCGGACAAAATTAGACATTTGATAAAATCATCTTGGTCTTTGTGTAACAGATGGCCATTTATCACAATTTTCTAACATTTTTATAAACCAACAAACTCATCAATTAATCAAGAAAGTAGTCGACAGATTAAACGCTAATGAAAATGATCATTAGTTGCAGCCCCAAAATCAAAAATCAGGTACAAAAACTAAGTTTGTTGCACACATATGGTTTCATGTAATACATTACAGTGAAACACATGCATTTTTATTAGTTTGTTAATTGTGACATGTATCAATATCTGAAAATATACTTATTTCAATTATTATGTTGCCCAACCTGAAGTTGACATTTCACTTGTGCAATCACACCATGAGTTATTTGTATTTTTACTCTGTTGTTGTTGATATTGTTGCTCCTTGTTGATGCACTGACCTCCTACACAATCACCCATGTGATATAATCCACCTAACAACAGAGGATTTATATTATTATTTTCATGATTTCCTGTTTTTGCTTGTTTTCTGGAATTTTTATTGAAGTAACTTGTGAATTAAACACTGTTCAGCTGCCAAATGTCAAATCATAAATTTTGGAGCTTTGATCAGCACATGAACGC
Organism: Epinephelus moara; assembly: GCF_006386435.1. Lineage (NCBI taxonomy): Eukaryota > Metazoa > Chordata > Actinopteri > Perciformes > Serranidae > Epinephelus > Epinephelus moara. Next base: position 20,770,142 of record NC_065525.1, on the reverse strand, counting down.
ACCATAAGTGACCCTACAGACTTTTACTTCGAGTTTATACTTTCAGCTGTGTTACCACCCAACAGTGATCTCTTTATTTTAGAGATTACGTTTGTGACATTTTGCCTTCGTTAGAGTACAGTAGAGATGCAGACAGGAAACGAAGAGGCAGAGCGAGAGGGGTCTGACACGTAACAAATGTCTGCGGCTGCATTTGAAGCAGGAACGTCACCTGAATGCCTCAACAGAAAGAAAACTTCGGGAAAAATAAAGCAAGATACAACGACTGTGCTGGATTACCTCAAACTCAAGGGCATTTCAGGTGTCTGATCTGAAAACCAGTGGTTGCCTGAAGGGTAACAACACACATTCAACCATCTAAAATATTTGTGTTTGATTTGAAAACCTTTCAGCAAAATTAAAAAGAATAACGGCCCTGATCTGTAGCACTAAAACATGCAAAAGCAAAGGTTTTGTCTTTTAAGAAACAAAAGGAAAAGGGTTAAAACTCCTCATGGACTACTGCTATTTTTCCTAATGTGTTATTATTTATGCCTGATCAAAAGTTGTATCTAGATTTGGGAGCAGTTTTCCAAAGTGCCTATTTTAATATTTGAAATTAAACAGGAAATACTTAGTTAAAATAATCAAATATTACCACACACAGCAGCGGAGTGCAAAATATTGTTTTTGTGTTTATTATGTACACATAAAAAAACATAACGGCGAAAGTATCAACATAAATGAGAAACTTCATTGTTTTAGTTCATGAACACAAAGTAAAATGTCAAAATATTAACTTTTTTCAAACCTTTCACCTGTTTCTTTCTGCTCATTCACAGCTCTGATGTCTTTTGCAATCAGTCCATTGCAGACTTTGTAATTAATATCTCTAACTCTTTCACTCACATAGACTGTCCCTGTCCCTGTCCTGTGTCCTGGTCACTCATTGTAGCGCGACAGTTTGAGTCGGGGGATGATGTTCATGGACTGCAGCTCCTGGAACAGCAGCTTGCAGGCGTACGGGATGCGCAGGGAGGACACGTGGCAGGAAGACTTACAGTAGTGACACCTAGAAGACAGAAACTGAGAATCAGACTGGAGACATAAAACAGAGAAATAATGACTGTACTTCCATCTGATCTAAGTACAGGTTCGACAGTCACCTGTAAAAATCATCAGTGTCATCCTGTAATCATATCAGAAATTTACAGACCAACATCTCGACTGTTACTGAACAGGTCCTGTGTTTTGACTCTGTCATCCAGTTTCTGGTCTGCATTATAATATGTGTGAAAACATGATGTTTTATGTTAAACTACTCAAGCCTTTGTAGCAGCGTTTTTCTCTGGGCTCCTAAAGTCTGAGTAAAGTAAAACCAGAGGTTTCTGTCTGAACACATTATATATGTGAAAAAATACCTGTTCAAAACATGAGAGAAAACTGGGAATTGTATAGTACTGAAGTGTGGAGTTAGACCGTTAAACTGTTGGGCGGGCCTGTATCATAGCTCATTGATGCACTGGAGCATCCTTATCATAACCTCTCCCCCACTCTACAAAAACTAATGTTAGAGCACATAGCATCAGTGCTGTTTCGTTCACCCTGGTGAGTTTGCTACATTCCACGAGTTCTATGGGCTCTTTTAGTCAAATAAATACATGAATAAACATCTCTGTTAAATGCCTAAATCATATAAGTATTACCAAAATAGCTAAAAAATAGCCAAAAAAGTCAGTAATGCACATTTCAGTCTACCAGCCTGGACTGGCAACCCGGCCCACCGGTAGTTACTGCTCACTGCTGTGGGTTTGGGATTTTTGCTAACGTTAGCTGCCGAATGAGGGAGGCTGTTATTGTACATACAGCGGCTCGTTCTTTGGCTTTAAGTGTGTATGTTAAGATACTGCTGGGTGCTAACACGAGTCTGTGGCTTTACAGTGGCTCCTTTCTGCGGACATGTCCCCAGCGTTTCAGAGCAGAGAACACTGCTTTTTCATGATTTTAACACCTAATTGTAGATACTTGGTGATTTTTTTAATCATTTAAGTTGAGCTGAGTGAGTAGTGACGAATTTTCTTGTGGTGGGACAAACTCATAACACTTTTTTATTTTAGTTTACCTCACTTTAAAAGAACCTGGGGAAAGCTTTCACTGAACAATCTAAAAACTACAAAACTATACACTGAAATGGTAAGTTTGTCAGATTTTTAGCTTCATTGAGAGGTGAACAAGGACCAGAGTTTGACCCAAGCATACAAACCTAGTAGCCAATGAGAGCCCAGTTACAATGGGGTAGTGTATAAATCATAAACTATAAAGATACAAATGTTAACTAACGTAATACTATACAGGATTTTCCTAAAAAAAACAGGGTATGTACTCAAAAATAAATAATCCCTCTCAATCATCACTTATGACCCACTAGAACTATGTGGTGGTGTATTTATCTGCAGAGACTCTGCCCTCTGCCTGTCTTTTCATAATTTCTTCTTACAGTATTTTGCTGTGTTCAGGAAGTTCGCGCAGGTCAGGTTGGGATTTGTGAAAGGTAGCAACCAGATGCATCCGAGGATAAGCTACGGATATTGCGGACAAAGCGCAAAAATCACATATATCGAGGTGAAACACCAATCTGAGGGTTGGCTTTCCCCTTTACTGGTGATACTGTTTACAGTTAACAACAATTTCTACATAGCTTACCTTCAATGCACACTGGATCATGTGAGTAAATGACATACGCTCTGACATCTATTGTTCCAGGTGTCATACAATGCCTTTTCAAATCTTCACAGTGCATGGACTAAAAATACTGTTGCATGTTATCGACACCAACAAGATGTTCAACTTACCACCCAGAATATCCCAACAGGCCGCACTGCCCGCACACGTCCACCTCAAAGGCGTCACTGGAGATCATGAGGCGCTCCAGCAGCAACATGCTCGCTCCGTAGCCGATCAGACAGTCACGTTCCATCTCGCCCAGACGTAGACCTCCATCTCTGGAGCGGCCCTCCGTAGGCTGTCTGATAACGGGACAGGCACATAATATTATCACTAGAGTAATAGAGATCTTGATATAAAACAGCAACACTGTTGTATTTTTGTTATTTCTATGTGATTACAACAGGTGCGCTGATTTTACCTGGTGAGAACAGCTCTGGGGCCTCGGGCTCTGGCGTGCATCTTGTCGAGGACCATGTGCTTCAGTTTCTGATAATACACCGGTCCAAAGTAGATATAAGCCTCCAGAGGTTCCCTGAGGACAACACACAGATATCAAGCTAATGCAGCCATAAAGATGGAGTCAACACTACACTACAGAATATCTTTAATAGGATACAATTCAATAATATAGATATCATTATTTTATCTTACTTTTTTTTAAAGAAAAAAAAATGTAAATAACATTTGATGATTGTAAAATAAATATCTGTGGGTTTTTTGAGTCTTGGTCAAACAGTTTGAATCACTTTGTTGTGGTTGGCTTTTGTTATGACTTTTAATTTTAAGACTTCATCTATAAATCAAAGTTGGATTATTGTCTTGTGGTGATGCAGGAGGGAGCAGGGGTTGCTTTAAAAACACTTGATGCTGAAAACATCATGAGGATGATGCATTCAGGTGTCTCTGAGAAGCTCAGACATCCTACAATTGACAGTTGGCTGCTATATTTTTACAAGCTATGTTGTTGGAAAATCAAAACCAAAATCTATCTATATTTATTTAATCTATTTATCATATCACAAAGGTGACTGAGAGCGATTCCTTTGTTGGAGGTTATACTTTTAGTGATGTATCGGCGTTTCAATTCTGGTGCTCTGCAGAGATCTGACACCTGCTTGCCCACCGTCATCCCAGGGTGTCTGAAGTTCTGTGCACCAAGGCGGCAGTTATGGTGAAATGGCACCGAGGTATGTAGTGATCGCCGGTAGAAAGTAATCTTATTTTCAGGTTTACAGCGACGCTGTTATGGATTTTCATATTTTATTTATATTTTGCTTCCAGTAAATTCACTATGAATAAGGACCAGTCTTATTTAGATGCAAATATTTGTATTTTAGCAGGAATGTGGCACAACATGGAAGCAAAAGCTTTGTTAAATCAATGAATAATTGTGATCGCTATATTGATAAAAATAATTGGCAATATCATTTTGGCCGTAATTGTGCAGCTCTGAGACCCACTTTATTTCTCTGTAACCCACTCAAATGACCACCTGTGGGTCACTGGACTCACTATCAACATCACTGTGTTGGATATGATAATTTTCTATCACAGAAAGAGTAAGACAACCAGTAATGTGACCTGTGTATGAGTTTGGTTTAATGGGATGTAACATGAACTCTTTATTACCCAGTGATTCCTGAGGTCACGTAGTCTTTGCCCTGGTAGTTGTATCCATAGCGGATGAGATCCTCACACACATCCTTCACCTTGCTGCCTCCAAAGGCCGTACCGTAGTGAAACCGTCCGTCCAGGACTCCCGCCTTCCCAGCCAGCAGCTCAATCAACTTTCCCACCTGACAGAATCAGACACACTCTCTGAAGTCCAGAAATGTAACAATGGCTTTAAATCTCTTGTGTTTACACTTTCTCCTGGCACCAAATGTTGATATTGTGGGTGAGATTAGATTACACATGTACCCGTTGGGGTGGGGCCGGCAGTCTAAGGATGACTGATTTCAACAATTCCACTGAGGTCACGCCCAGGGGACCCCTGACCCCGTCACATAAAAGGAAACACCTACTCTCATTTCACTCTCAGGCCACAGAAACATCCTCCCGAGCCAAACATTTCTGAGTGTTTGCCATGACAACCGCAGCGTGCAAACACACCGGCACTGACAACTCTAGCAGTAAAGATCATTCAAGTTTTTACAGTGCGAGGGACAAAAAGCCGGCGGAACCGGGGCCAAGTTTCGTGTCATTCACATTCAGCACCATCCTACAGTTCAGATGTACTGTGCATGTTTGATAAAACTTCCACACACTGCTACAGGCGGTGGCTTCGCTGGCAGCCGTCTCCGCAGCAACAAATATCTGTTTGTGAACAGTAAGATTGCTGCTTAGCGGCGTCAATGGACGTGTGCTCTGGAAGCCAATGATAACCCAGAGAGGAGAGGAGCAGGGATAATGAGGGTTTTGTCTCGGAAGAGCCGACAAAAAAACTTAAGAAGAGCGACGGTCAACACAGACACGAAGGTGATTCAGACTGAACTCACAAATAACAAACAAATAGGTTGACAGGTTTTGGATGAGGTGTCAAATCACCAAATTTTCACCACAATAAAGGTGACTGATCTGACAAATGTAACACAGAATATTAGTGATTAAATGATTATTTAATTAATTAATTGACCTTAAATTAATCTGCAACTATTTTTATAACTAAAAAATGATTATAGTCTCTCCTTAAACAGAAATGCAGAACATGAACTGGTTCTAGAGGCTCAAATTTGATCATTTGTTGCTTCAATTTCTCATAAATGATGGTAAACTAAATACCTCTGTATTATGGACTGTTGGACAGACAAAACAAGACATTGGGAGACATCTCCATGGGCTGGGGTAAAGAGTAACAGGCAAGCTTCACAATTTCCGGACAATTTGTAGACCAAACCACTGATTGGTCAATCAAGAAAATAACCATCTGATTAACTGACATGGAAAAAGCTTGTTGCAGCCCTATTTTAAATGCTTCGCTTTTGTTGAAATTGTTATCGGCACAGTTTTCTGACATCTTAAATTCAAAACAGTGAAACGACATTTTGAGAAAGTATTCTACAGATTAATCTGTGTTGAAAATGACTTTTAGTTTCAGTCCAACAAAATATGTTCGTGCACAGCTGTGCGGAGTCGTACCGTCATTCTGGAGGGATATCCGTGAGGGTTCATGATAATATCTGGACAGATGCCGGTGTCACAGAACGGCATGTCCTCCTGTGGAACGATGAGGCCACAAACACCTGATACACACACACAAGCAAAAACACAGAGAAAAAAATTAAAGTTGATGCACACATCTCTGGCATTATGACTGTACAGAAACTGCAGATAACGCACAACCAGCACTTTTACTCAACCCAGGAAATGACCATTTGTAAATCAATTAGTCACGCTGTGTTACCTTGAATTCATGAAGAAAACATGAAACAGAGAATGGCCAACATATTTTTTTATTGATTGACTGGGGACAATGTTTACAACAGCAAAACTATATCAAAACATCCATTTACAAACTCTTCCACAACTTGTGCAGTATAATTCAAGTCTCATTTATCCAATCGTATGCTAAGTAGTTCCAGAACATGCATTTTTACTAAAATGTTACAATATAAAAACAATATAAAATGTGTTTGAGAAGTACTGAGCATACGAAAGGATACATGAGACTTGAATTATACTGCGCGAGTTGTGTGAGAGTTTATTCATGAATGTTTTCATGTAGTTTTGCTAGGGTTAAACATGGTCCCCAATCAATAAATATGCTTGCTGTTTTCCATGGAGGCTGCAAGAAAAAAGTTTTCTTCATGAATTCAAGGTAACACTGCATGACTAACTGATGTACAAATAGTTATATTGTGGGTGAAGAATTTCTTTAAGTGATTTATCTTCAATTAATGGTGCAATAATTTGAAAATTCAACAAAATGTATTTAAATATTCCCTTGATTGTTCCAGTAATTCATCTAGGAAAATGCCTCACTTGTTGCTGGTTTTAGCTTCTTACACGAGGATCAGATGCTTCTCCGTTTAACATCATTGTAAATCTGATAACTTTGGACAGCTCGTTGGATAAAACATCAAATGAAGATGTTACAATTTAAAACACGTAGATAAAAATAGTCTCTTGCACAGCCGAGCAGCGTGCCAGGCACTGGAGTGTGCTTAAAATCTGCTTAAGTGCCACTCATATGCATGCTATTCGCAGGTGGACATGGTTTATATTGTGACAGCTTTAGCGAAAATGCACTTGTTCAGTAAGTACTGAGTATACGACTTGATAAATAAGTCTGTAAACAGATGTTTTGATATAGTTTTGCTCTTGTTTACCGTGGTCCTCAGTTACTTTAACTATTTGTGAAGGATTTTCCCCTTTGTTTGATTCTCCATTCAATGTCAAGGCATGCAAAAAACATAAGTTTTTCTCATGAATTCAACATAACACGCGGTCATTTTACAGGTATTCTTTTAAAGCCCACTAACGACACCAGCCACACACTTCTGACTAAAAAAATTAGCAAACTTCTAGTAAAACTTTGTTGTGTTTTGCTTCAGGGAGGTTTGGTGTAGACGTCTGGCAGAGCATGACATTTCCATACTCATGTGGACAGACAGGGTCCTCTTTGGATTCACATGATGTGGGGGACGAGCGCCCCGGTAGCCAGGAGTTTAAGTGTGAGTGCAAATGTTTGCTGAGGGGCCGAAGCACTCTTCCCTGGCCAGGGTAAACAGATTGTAGGCCCATTTGCAAATGAAAAAAAGAGAAAGAGAGAAGAGAAGGAGAGCAGGAAGTGGAGAAAGGTGCTTAGCTTGACAGGGAGACTGGGATTACACATCCATGACTTTCAGTTTAACTCAGAGGAAGTGGAGGGGATCAACTGGAGAGGAGAAATTGAATCCGTGCACGTGGGAAAAATTCACTATTAGCCGACCAGTCAGCGACACAGCCGCCTGTTGATGCCATGCAGGATGTAGTAACAGGATGTTGACTGGGAACAAGCACAGCGATTTGCTGGAAAGTCATCCAAGAGCAGGAAGAAGGTGAAAAGAGAGGAGAAAAGGCGAGTGCGGCAGAGCCAGAAGAAAAGGTAAAAGGGAAAAATAAGAAAGAAAAGGCAGTAAAAAAAAAAAAAAAAAGGTTTGAATATAAGGGTAAACGTAGGATAAAAGAGGAGGTGGAAAGAAAGTGGAAAATGGAGGAGAAGGTGATTAGAAAGACTCAGAGAGAGAGAGAGACACTAGTTCCCATAGCAGACATCCTCGGTGTTGTTTGTTTTGTGTGAAAGTGAATGATAAAAGAGGCATGAAATCAGCAGAGAAAGGCAAGACAACAGCAAGGGTCCAGAGCCCTCCATCACAGCTCATACAGCCCCACGCTGGCGGCTCGCACAATGGGCCCCTACTACTGACAACCCCTCCACCTCCTCCCCCACCTCCACAGCTGTGTGTGTGTGTGTGTGTGTGTGTGTGTGTGTGACCGGTAAATAATTAACTTATTCTGCTCTGCTGACCAGGACTTATGAGACTCGTCATGAGGAGCTGTGAGATCTATCGCTGCGACCAAATTCTAATAAAATAATAAAACTTTAATTTATGATTCAGTTTGAAATATTTGTAAAAAAAAAAAAAAAAAAGAAAGAAAATGGTGATCCTACAAACAAAAACAATCCCACTAAGTTTCACAAGCATTTCTTGACTCTGAAGTAGCTGTGAACACCTCAACGTGACCGCAAAGAGCTCTGATTTAAAACCAGTCATACACCAGTTGCACATCTGGGACTTTCCATCCAGATCTCCTCCAGCTAACCCCCTGGCGACCCCTCTCTCTTCGTCACTATCCGAGACAGAAGACATTGTCCCATCCTGAGCTGACCGCCCAGTGGCCACCGCGGTAATGAGGAGAGTAAATTATGCATGGCGCCAGTTAGCTTTTTGATTAAAACATCATACAGGCCCTCTATAGGGGAGGTGCTGCAAAACAATGGAGGTTGTAAACACTTTTTCTCCAGTAGCAGCAGAATACTGCTGGGGTGTAATAAATTTGCATAGTCTGGCACAGGACAAAGAGCCAATTAATTGAAAAGAGCTCTTGAAAGATGAGGACAGGGGGGCAGTGACAGAGCAACAGCTACTGGGACTTGACTCAACAAATGCTCCGGCACAGAGACGACCAAAGTTTGTTTTTTTTCTCGGTCATTTGCAACCATTCATGACAGGTTCAAATTCTGGGCTCCAAGTAGTGACGACTAACACAGTCCTCTGCATGTATACATTTAGGTTTAAGCTCAACATGCTGCTCTTTTCAGAGAGCAGACGGTGTGACAGTGCGGAGGTTGGCACCTTTCTGTCCATGCCGACTGCTGAATTTGTCTCCGATCTCCGGTCTCCTGGTCTGCCTCAGGAGGATCTTGATGAGGAAGGCATCTTCAGCGTTGGATGAGATCATGACCTTCTCGATGTACGAGTCCGTTGAGCCCTTATAGCTGCAGAAAGAAAAGGAAAAATAGTAAGAAATCAAAATGTTTAGCTGCTTTTTTTCATACAGAAGCTGAACAGGTGGGTCCACATCGAGGTGGGTGGGTGTGGTGTTGGGAGCTGAAGTGCACTCACCTGATGGGCACGTCTCTGTACTGGGGCTGGCCTGGCTGGGTACTGCCCTCCAGTGGTGTCTGGGTGACAGTTGGCATGGACTTGTTCACCAGCACCTGCTTGTTCTCCACTTTCTCACCTGTGTCACACACGAGACACATCACAGAGGGTTAGGATGGCCTGCCCAGGCTGTGACAGTACACACACTTATATGAAGTGACTCTTAAAGAAGCAGTGTGAAGGATTTAGGGGCATCTAGCAGAGAAGACTGCAGATTGCAACCAGCTAAATCTTCTCCAGTGTGCCAAGCGTGAAGTCCTGGTTGGGATTCTTTCAGTATTTATTGTTAAGGAGTTTTTAGCAGGAGCTGAATTATTTATAGAGGTCTCTTCCTCTTTAAAACAAACGTACCTGGTGATTTTTAAATGGGTAAAAAGTCTGAACACAGCAGTTTCACATTAAAAATCTGTGTTTTTCCAATGCTTTTCAGTTTGTTTTAGAGGGTCTGCTAACTACGGTGACTAACGCAAAGACGTGTATGATCCTATCTAGAGCCAGTGTTTGGTTTCTTTGGTCTGAGCTACTGTAGAAGGATGGTAGTGCAACATAGAGAACTCTGGACTGGACCCACCCCCAATGTTAATATGAACGGCTCATTCTAAGCTAACAAAAACACAACGATTCTTATTTTCAGGTGATTATACACTAAAGAAAACATACTTATTAGATTATATTCCAATTCTGCCAACATATCCCCCTAAATCCTAAACACTGGACCTTTAACCCACACTGCTTTTCAGTCCAGTCATAGTACAAAATCTGCATCGACTTCTGAATGACAAGCAAAGCAGACACAATAGACAGCCTCTCCCTTCACCTTCTCTGTAATTAGCATTGGTTGGTTTGTTTAAAACCAGTTAAACACAGGAAAGGAAATGAAGCGTACTAATTAACTCATTGCACTGTGACAGTGTCCTTCATTAAATCATGGTGTGTGTATGTCAACATAAACTTAAGGTGTGATAAAGAAAGATGAATACTGCGTTTATGTTGTAATGCCATTAGTCAGTATTGGACTAGTACTAGTCAGGCTCTTTTCTTTTCCTGTAAAACTGTGACTCCTTTAATTGTGACAGAGAGTATTTCTCTACAAGAAGGCATAAACAGAATCAAGCCATCACAAATCCAACTGCTCTGACCCTCTTACCCGATCAAGTATGTCACACCCAGCATACTTCATAAATTCCAACATCAATTACATCACAATAAGTAAAATGTCATGGAGGCTTTTAACACCTGTAACACTGAGTCACACTGCTGTCAGTAGAAAGCCAGCACCAGCAAAATAAATGGACATCCTGTAAAAGACTGCACATCAAATAATTCCTCATATTATTGTATACGTTATAAATAAATCTTGTTGTATTATTTATGATACAGTCATGTGTATTGCAACAGACTTAGACTTAGAAAAGTTTAATGTCCCAGCGTCACAGTAAACAATAAATAAAATATCAACACAGTTAAACACAGAACAGAACAACAAGACAACAAAAGATGTCCATGATCACAATCTGTAAATAAATAAACAAGACATTGGTCACATCGGTCAGTCTGGTCAGTCAGTAGAGTTTAGTAAAGAGCAGCAAGCCATGCTGGGTTTCCTCCAGTCCTGTTGGTACTCACCAGGGGAGCAGATGCCGTCAGCATCCAGGATGTTGTGCCTCCAGATGGGCTTTCGTGTGGCAGCATCCAGCATGGGCCCCATCACCTTGTCAAAGGTCTGGTTGGTGTAACGCCGCAGTGTGCACTTGGAGTTTTTATAGACAAGGCATCGGCCAAATCCTGGAGGGAAACGTAGAGATCAGGATTTCTAAGTGTGTGCTACCTGAACAGGTTGTTGATATGTAAATATGTTGTAACAGAAGCATTTTTTAAAAAGTAAAATCCAATGAAAAATGTCGCTCAAAATGCTAAAATCCAGCGAGACTGACAACACACTCCCTCTCAGCCTCAGACTAACAGCTCTCACCTCTGTCGAGCGAGGCTTTGTTGAGGACTAGAGCATCCTCAATATCATAGCCGCTGTAGCTCATCACGGCCACGGTGGCGTTCTGACCAGCAGGCAGCTTCTCAAAGTCAATCAGCTCGATGGTTTTTGTTTTGACCATTGGCCTCTGTGGATACGCCAGCAGGTACATCAGAGTGTCGATACGGTTCCTCTGGTTGTAGCCAATAGTGCCTGAGGAGAGGAGACATGGAGAGTAGATGAAGACCTCTGCTTTGTGTGGAGAATTTATCTCTGTGACTCACTCTTTGACATGGAACTATCTTATTCATGTTTACTGCATGTATCTTTAATTTTAAAGTTCCATTTTCAATGTGTGTAACTGTCTATATCTCAATTATTAGCGCATTATAGGCAGAGTTGGGCAGTAATGTGTTACTAGTAAAGCGTTACAGTAGTAAAATTACTTTTTCCAGTGACGACTAGTGTAATGAATTACTAAAGAACTTTCAGTAATAATATCACATTTAGCCCCAAAAATAAAAAACTTGGTACGCAACCTTACTTTTGTCGTCACATGTCAATTAATCACATCCCCAGATTAATTTTCGTAAACATAGAGGATGCACACGTCACAAAGCAGCAAGCTAGCTTAGAAGATGGAAACACATTGTTGGCCTAAGATGAAGAACACAACCTCTTACTTCCTGAAGAACCCACTACATCCGACAGAACAACAATGTGACGCTCATGGAAATACACCGCACCAAAGGTGAGCCCTCTGCAGCCGCGGATGATGGCTGTAACCCTACACTGGCTAAACAACTAAAATTGGATTTTAATAGTGGACAGCTGCAAGGCTATAAGCAACAAAGAAGCAACTAATGAAGTCAGGCTAAATGAAATGTTTCCTGTCTCCACGACTGAGTCACCATATTTCAGACAGATCCTTGGGAAAAAATACTGGTGACAGACAAGAGAAGACCTCCAATTTTGTAGGGTGCTACGAAAAGTAATATAGAGCCCCTTTTCCACTGCATAAAAATCCTGCTAACAATCGCAAATATCAGCCTTTATAATGTAATGGGAAAGGTTACAATCACCATTCACATTCAAATCACTCTGCAGTAGTCATAGGTATTTATCGGCACTGGCTCCAAACGGCTTTGATAGAAACACAACACCAAGGTGAATGTGCTTATTTTAGCCCATTAACTGGCGAGATGCAATGAGATGCACCTTAAAATACCATCGTTCTCCGCCCAAGCAGCACTCAAACGTCGTTTTAATTTAGTCTGCACTGAGTTTGAGGGAGAGACTGAATACGAAAGAGATATGTGACCATTGTAACATTTTTTACAGCCCTCGATGCTGCTTTCTGCTGTTTACTAACCTGTTTTCTGGCCTGTCTGTGACGTCAAACGTGACACATAAAAAAATTAAAAAAACAACACACAGAAAGGCACACTCATCTGTTGCAGGGCTGTGTACACAGCTCCGGTCTACTGTCAATAGGAAAGGAATCTATCACCTATTTTTAACGCGTTTACCCGTGGATTTTGTTGGAAAAGAGGTCTAACAAGTAGTGTAACGAATAACTGTTGGCAGGGAGCAATAAGTAAAGTAATAATATTACCTTTACAAAAAAATGTAACGAGTAATGAGTGATATATTTTTTTGTAACAAGCCCAGAGCTGATTACAGGTGTTTAATCCTCCTGCTGGGTGGGTCAGGGCTGGACCTGGTTAGCACCGTCTCAGAGCAGCGGAGTGGAGGAACGGGGCAAGTTATGGCATAAAGCCTGGTCTCCCTGGAAGCCTTGACATTTGTCAGATGCTATTACCTCACAATCAGGCTACAAGCACAGAGTCTGTGATAATAGGCCCGAGCCACACAACCAGATTTGCACATGTATAGGGCTGTCCACACAAAACAGACAAGGCAGAGGATATTGGGCCAAATATAGTTCCAGTCTGTGTTTTTCTAATAATGGGGGGAGGGGAGGAAGGAGGTAAAGCGGTGGGGTGGGGGTGACGGCAGTGGCTCTTACGAATGTTAGCAGGGCCGTTTGGGGAAGTTTTGGTTACCAAGGAGCTGCGGGTGCGCACTCTGTGGTCTTTCGCAGCTGAGCACACTGACCCCCTGAGCACAGCCAGAGCAGACACAATGAATTGCTAATGACACTCTGGGTGACTGGCAGGGAAAGGGCCTCCGCACACACACGGCACAATAGAGAACCTACGCAAGCGCCCCATGTTTGATGTCCATGCGCATACACACACTGACACACACATAAGAAAAACACTCAATCACACACACAAATGTATTCTGACAAGAAGTAGAGCCGGAGCAGAATTTTGGGGGAGACGAAGCAGCGGGCTGCTTGTATCTATAGTGTTTGTTATTCTAATGTCCTTTTGTATGATTTTAACTTGTGCAAATAAAAGTCTAAACTCTGAACCAGCAGATTTAGGAGGCTTAAGAATGGTCTTGATGTAAGATTAAATTACTGTCACTATCTGTGTTTGTGTGGATGCATGCACAGAAGTCAACACCGCAGCTGTGTGGAGGATGTTTGAGAAAGGATTTGAGATCTTCACAGTTTAATGAGCTGCCTGCTGACTGATGCTACCTGCTCAGCTGAGTCTTACCCATGGCCTGCTTGCCCATAGCGCACTGGTATGTGTTCCTGGGTGACTGGTTGTGGTGGGGGTAGGGAATGAGGCCAGCGCACACCCCGAGCAGCGTGAAGGGCTCGATCTCCAAGTGTGTTGTGTCTCTATAGAAATAAAAAACAACAAATTAAAGAGGCGGTGAAACCAGTGTGCTAACTGACATAAACAAAGTCAGGTGTATCACATGCCACTCACTTGTTGATCATGTGTTCATAGAGGGCGATCTGACAGTCGTTCTCCTCATTGACGTCCAGGTACTCCACCAGGCCCTCGTGCAGAAAGTCTTCAAAGTTTCTGGAGCCAAGAAAAATGTGTTTAAGATATAAAAACAACTTAATCTTTACAAATATTGTGACTATCTGCAAGCAAATATGCTCTTAGAGACTCCTCCAGCCTCACCTGTAGCCCTGTGACAGATCTTCAATGTGTTTGTTTTTCACCATCGGCTGTCCCCTCTTCACGATGATGTACGGCCTGATAGAGAACAACAACACAAACCAAAGCAGAACGCTGTCAAACTGCTTGTTAGGGCTGTACTGGATGTTAGAAACCTTAAATTTAAGTGTGAACCTGAGAATGAGCAAAACAGATCCTCTTTTTAAACATTGGGAAGAAAAATGATGAAAGGTTGTTGAAATGTGCCGTGTTAAATTCACAAATTGTGTCAGCAAAGAATTAAAATTTCCTACATGAGAAAATTTGATTAATGTGTCATTCAAAGACTTATTTTAATGCTTTTTGTGTATGCCCTGTGTATGAGTGCAGGATTCAACTTCCCCACCTGCAGAGACGTCCTCCATCAGATGAGATATAGACACAGCGGTCGGTCAGGTTGGTGGAGATGGACACAAACTCGTTGATAAAACCTGCCCTGCGCATCAGTCTGAAGGTGTTGACCAGTTTGTGATGATCTCGAATCACACCAAGAATGTTACCTGTTGACATGATACAGATAGATACACAGACAGACAGACATTTGACATAGTTACATAACTACATAAATGCTCAGTGCTGTTTACCACCATCAGCTGTCAGTATGTACTGGTACCAGTCTGGACATGAAGACATACTTTGTGAGTCAGTACTGTATTTGATTAAATGTCTTCAAAATGTTTCAGCTCTGACTAAAAGGACATTTTGGGAAATATGTGCATTTCTTTTCTCAGGAGTTAGATGAGAAGATTAACATGTTTAGCGGACCACACTCTTTGACTCTACAATTAACAATGTCACCACTGATTTCCAGTAACTAATTTGTGTGTGTTTCTGGATGTTATAATGGTCCATTGTTTTTTCAACTAATCATCTTGTCCACAAAAAAGGCAAACCTTGGTCTGCTCTTGACTCTAAGGCTGACACACACATCAACATTTGCACTGATGATGACTTTAATATGATAACTTTATGCTTCAATTTTATAATCATGATTTTTGCCTAGATATGTTATTAACTTAATATTGTATATCACTGCCTGCTTAACTTTATGATGTTTGTTTTAAACAGTGCCTTACAAGGTGCCCTTGAGTGTTTTGAAATGCGCCTATAAATAAAGTGCATTAACGTATCATTTTTATTATTATTATTATTATTATTACTGAAATGCCAGAGATGGGTGAAAAATGCCCATCATAGTCCAATGTGACACTTGTTTTGTTGGACAAACAGTCAACAATAGAAATATAGTGTGTTTGCTGTCACCTCAGACAAAGTTTTACCAGCAGATTAAGGCATGTGAGAAGCTGGAACACAGAAATGTTTGCTATTTTTGGCTTGAACTGGCCCCTTTCGAAGAGAAGGAACAGCGCCCCTTCTGCGCTGCTCCTTCTCTTCAAAAGGGGCCAGTTGAGGTGGTTCGAGCATCTGATCAGGATGCTGCCTGGGCGCATCCTGTAGGAGGTGTTCCGGGCACGTCCAGGTTGGACCCAGACTCAGAAGACGCTGGAGGGATTTTATATCTCGTCTGACCTGGGAACGCCACAGGATCGCCCAGGAGGAGCTGGAAAGCGTTGCTTGGGAGAGAGGGACGTCAGGGGTGCCTCTGCGACCCGGCCTCAGATAAGCAGTTAAAAATGGTTGGATGCATATGACGAAGAGTGTTTATGTTGATGAACAAGGCAAACTGTGTGTGTAGTGATGACTGGTTTGGAGGTTTAGCGTGGGGGGTTTGTATGTATAATTTGTGACACATTTGTGATGCATTTCATTTTGTACTTCATTTTCTCTTAACTGACTAATGTTTCAGCTCTAAAGAAAGATCCATAACAAGTCAAAAAGTTGCAGCAGATAATTAAAGTTGCTGTGAGAGTAATAAACAGTGAGTAGATTCTACTTTTGGGTGAAATTTTGAGTCATCCACAAACTTTAAATGGAAAAAAAACAGCGTGCGTGTACAGTAGTGTACTCTGAACCTCCACGACTGGTGAAAGCAGAACTCAAGCTGCCTGCAGGGGTTTGTTCATATCAAGTCTGACAGACAAATGACTGGAGAACAGAGGAGACACTGTGCTCTGCCTCTGTGTGAGGGCACATTTCCACTGAACACACTCTGAAGGGCTTTGACACCTGCTGCTACCAACTAATTAAATGGTATGGCAGCTAATATAATTTGACAGTTATCAGTGGCGAGACAAACATATACAGTAATTAAGGGGCCAAGTTCTGACTCAAGAATAATACCTGCTGCTGCCATGAAATTAATGACTTATCAGCCTCCCCGCAAAATACAAAATTGCCTTCTGTAAACTAAACAGAATATTTTCCCTTCATGTTCATAGGCAACGCATTCAAAACAGGGAGGATTAAACTTTCTTTTCAAGTGATCTAAAGCAACAGCATCCACTGTTAATTCTCTTTGTGTATGTTTATTTATTACGCTGCACTGGTGCAGAGGAGTCTTACCATTGAGGAAGACCAAGAAGACGCTTGGGTAGGAGAGCTCCTCTCCACACAGCAGGTTGACGTCTTCAACTCCCAGGTTGAAGGCCAGTTTGATGATTGGACCGTCCTCCATGTCGGTGGTGATGTGGGTCATCAGAGCCAAGTTCTTCACCAGACCACAGGCCTAAGAAACAAAACAATGATATAAACCATGTACAGCTACTACATTATATAGAGGGCTATGTTTCTTTATATTCACACTGAGTAACGTGATGATGAAACAAGAAACCTGCAACACTGGTCTTTGTGAAAACCACACCAAATCAATCTACAAGTGAGTTTGAGAGTTAAAGAGAGGAGTGAATCTCTCTCTGTCCACTTCATACTCCATACTCTTTGTGTCCATGGTGGCAGGCATTCAAAACTGCAAAAGTACAATCTATAGTTCAACCAACAGCCCGAGAGCCAGCTAAAATCTGTTAGATGACGTGATGACTTTGAGCTTTGACAGATGAGCAGGGAGATCTTGGCGCTGGTAGGATGGAGGAAAGTTTACCAGCTTATTTACACATGCTACCGACATACAAAGTTGGCTGAAAATTGACAAAGTTTCCCCTTTAATGGTAGCTCAGAGTTCTGAGTGTCACAGGGATGGAAAAAAACATATAAAATCTTCTTAGCTTTGAAGGTTCAATGGTTTTTAATGAAGGCCAATGGACTACAATTTGAAATTAAAGCAGTACGTTTGATGTCAAGGCTCACTATATTTTTCTTTCTTTCTTTCCTTTCTTCCATTCCTTTAGTTTCTCTCTGGGTGTAGTCAAGAACCAAGGTACTGACAAAGCAGTGTTTTTGTCTTGCACAATAAAAAACACTGCTGTAATGTTATTTAATCTGATCCAATGAACGTTCCACACATTACATAAGGCAGTGATTGGAAAAAGACAAAGACAAAATGACCCAAATTTTGCCAGCAAACAGGTAGGCTCTATTTAGAAAATGCACAGGTGAGCTGTTTGTACACGCAAGAAATGACAGTTAATTTAATGATTCACATAAGTCAACACTGAACAGAATTAAGAAATAACTTTGCTTCAGGGCCTCTAGGCTAACTCTGATTTTAGCATTTAGCAGATATTCAACATACAGAGCTGTGTACATTCCCACAGAGGTGATGCTGGTATGAGCTCCTCACTGGGTGAGCACTAACAGGTTCAGGTGTGGCTGCTGCAGCTCACTCACCTCTCCCTCAGGAGTGTCAGACGGACACAGCATGCCCCACTGTGACGGCTGCAGGGAGCGCGGCCCGCTGACCTTCCTGGTCTTCTCAAACTGGGACGAGATTCTGGTCATCATGCCAAGTGCCGAAATATAGGAGAGACGAGAGAGGACCTGGGTGACACCTTGACGGTCCATCTTGAATCTCTTCAGAGACCAGTTTCCCTGTGGGCAGAAAGAAAAACACTTTTATGAACAAACGTTAAAATTTGAACTTAAAAATTTAGGATTAATCAGGCTTAAAACAAGTATTCTGGTGCTTTCAAAGTTTTTTAATGGTAGGAATACATGTAGAGGTGTGTGATCTCAGCTCAGATGATGCCTGTTTAAATAAACAGTTGAGTAAAAAAGTCCAGGTTTGTGAAAGTAGTTAATAACTGTTTACATAATAAAAAAAAGGAAAAACTATATATCATCATTTGATGGCAAAAATGTTTGTCTAAGCATTAAGTGTACCTCCTAACACTGTCCGTAGAGACAGACCTGACAGGGGTTTCAGCAGGCTGGATGTTTGCTGGCATAAGGTTTTAAACCAGGATCTACTGAAGGAGAGGTGCATCCTTTTTATTTAAACATAGCAAGATTTTAAAAAACATTTTATAGACTAGAACAGAAATAATGCCTCTTAATCATCACTTATGTCCCTTGGAGCCTTGGCCTGTATTCTCCTTTTTTCATCGTATTTTCTGTGCTTGGGATGTTTATGGCCGTGTACCTCCACAGCGCTCAGGTGAGGTCAGAAACCATGTGCCAGGCTGTAAGCAACAGGCACCCAAGAGACACAGCACCGGAAAAAACACCAAATCGGAGTGGATCTGGGGCTGGCTTTGAGTTTAGCTTTCACTGGTGAGAGTGTTTACAAAAGTAACCAACAATCCTGCACACTCACCGTAGATATGGCATTGACCATGCCGTTGGTGATCTGATCCTGCCGCATGTGCTTCACCACATCAAACTGAGCTGCTCTCTGCTTGGGGATGATCTGGTCGGCGATTTTCTTAAGTTCAGAGTTAAACTTTTTGAACAGATCTTCAAACAGCAGAGACAGGAGCTGGAAAGAGAGAGAGAAACCATCGTCACTCAGAACGTTTCTGATGATGTTATTTACTTGTTGAGCCTCCAGACGAGATGCTGAGTGGCCTAGTGGTAGAGTGTCTGCCCTGAGACTGGGAGGTCGTGGGTTCGATCCCCAGCCGGGTCATACCAAAGACTATAAAAATGGGACCCATTGCCTCCCTGCTTGGCACTCAGCATCAGGGGTTGGAATTGGGGGATTAGATCACCACATGATTCCCGAGCACGGCACCGCTGTTGCTCACCGGGGATGGGTCAAATGCGGAGAACAAACTTCTCAATCAGTGGAACTTTACCTTTACCTTTGAGTAAGAACAATCATTTCAGAGAGTCGTCATTTTATCTTCACACAGTCTCAGATCCACTGGCACCCCACATCTGCTCCTGTCTCCAATCAGTGCTGAGGTGCATTTACAGTCACATTTAATAACCAGGTGTGCCGGCTCACTGATAAGCCTGACCTGGCCTCCGTCCCAGGTCCCTGTCCTCCTCCGCCGGGCCTACAGGAGGCAACCTCTCTCACAGCCCCCACCCACCCTGTGAATTAGCATACATCAAAACAAACAGGCAGCGCTGCTTAAAATTAATAAAGAAATTAAGCTTCCGTTGCGCAGCCAGGCCAATTAGTTGAATGTCAGGGAACCATAATTGGAGAGTGAGGAGATTGCTGGCGTTGTTAGTGTGTAAGCCCCCTATTGAAAGAGGGCTCTGCGCCCCTCCTCCTCCCATCTCCTGCTCCTTATACAGAGCAGGTTGGGGGGGAAATTAAAGGCCTTAAGACAGCAGTAATTACATTATCAGAGCCGGGCCTGCGGATTAGCTCAATCGCTCCAGTCAAGGCAGCAATTCTATTGTCACGGTGCTGAAAAATCCCCATGCTTCCACAGCCTCTGGATTTTGGTGCCACCGCATATCTCTCTCCTGACAAAGCCAGGCTGAAATACAGGGGGAGGGGGGGATGAAAACAAAACAGGGAAAAAAAACAAAGCTGAGAGGAAAAATAATGAGAGTCTTATTAAAAGAAGGAGGCAGGAACAAAGATGCAGGTGAGAGATCAGGGCTGGAGCAGCCGCTGTCCTCTGGTCCAGTGCTGTGATCCATTTGCACTAAAGCATGTGAGCGTTATTTGTTCTCTTCTATACATGTATTATTAATAAGCATCGAGGCTGTTTTGTTTTCTAGTGGCTCTATGAGTAATGAAAATGTATTAAACACCTGTTCAACAGGGCGCCTTTTCATGTCAGAACAATTTCCTGTTGATCAGTTGACAAATAAAAATGAACCTACATGTTTTTTTAATGTGAAACATAACAAGACTGACTGAATGGTGGATTAAATATGTCATTATAAAGCAGTAAATGAGACCACATAGTGTGTAGAGGCTTACCTGTCCAGCCAACTCAAGACGCTTGTTGCCATAGTAATCTCTGTCGTCCACCTTGTTGTCCCCTTGAGCCAGGATCACCCTCCGAACCATCACAGCCAGGTAAATACACTTTGCTCGAAAGTTAAACTCTTTGACCTGCAGACAAAATACAAAATTAATATAGCTTGTGGAATACACGGAGTATACTTTATGATTCTTGTCTGTCTGTTAACATACAGGCACGTGTGTGAGGATGAGAGATGCCAAAAGCTCTCTGGCCTCCTCCATCTTGGTCTTCTTGGGGCCCCCCCACATGCGCTGTCTCCGCACTTTATTCCCGAGGTACCTCAGAGCCTGAAATGCAGATCAGCAGGTACAGCAGAGGTCAGAGAGCCGTCAACAGGAGTGTTGTCTGAAGGATTTTCGATGTTGGTGTCAATGTGATACCAATCTCCAGCTTGATACAGTTCAGTACCACCTTGGATTATAGCCAGTAAAATACTGAAAGTCAAGACACAGATGTCACAGAGAGTGTTGTTACAGCACTGTTATAACCAAGGGAACTGTTATGTCATTGGCATTTTGCAGAGTTTTTTTTAGATTATTTTGGGGGCTTTTTGGCCTTTATTGGATAGGACAGTGGTAGGGTGAAGGGGAAGAGAGAGGGAGGGTAACATGCAGCGAAGGGCCGCAGGTTAGAATCGAGCCAGCGGCCACTGCAGCAAGGTTGTACCCTTTGTGCATGGGGTTTCTGCTCTACCAGGTGAGCTACTCAGCGCCCCCATCTTTTAACTATTTCACTCGAGTACTCAGAGTCAGTGTTACATTAACAACTTTGCTGTTATAGAAAATCCTCTCAAGTTGGATTCAGCTCAGGAAATATGTTGATTCATTCTTTCTGTGATCCAATGTCCACAATTCTGATCAGGCATTTGATGCAAACTTTTTTTTACTTTTCTTAAGGTATTTTTTTGGGGGGTGTTGCCTTTTTTGACACTTGACAGCAGCAAAGAGGACATGCATCAAAGGTGGAGTCAAACCCGGGATGTTGAGATTGCATAGTAACAGTCTCCCCTCGACGCCATGCAACTTTTGAAACTTCACAGAAGTTTTTATTTTATTTATTTAACCGGATAAACCTCTAGAGATTAAAAATCTCTTTTTCAAGAGTGTCCTGGCCAAGACAGGCAGCAATATAAGTTACAGACAGACAACATGGAACAAAATACAGAATAAAAATGTACAGCTCTAAAACAAACAATATAAAACACAAAATAAAATCACCACAAAGAAAAGCCAAAAATATGTCAATGTATACGAGAAGACGTGCTGTCAAAAATATTAATACCTGTTGATACAGAACATTTGAAACCGTTTCGGCGCTCATTTTTTCACAGCAGTATCGATACACCGGTGCCAGTTGTGCTTTCCCTCTTGTTGTCAGCTTTTCTCTGCCATTAACTATGGATAAAAAAGTTGTTGTCATGTTATAGCCTTATTATATTTATCTTTTATTAAAATTTTAACTTATTTGGCCTCAATGTCAATTTCTCCTTGTGTTTTTGAAATAGTATTTTAATAGTTTATACTTCAAGGTATCATATTGAAGATAGAAATTCCAGTATCGTGACAGCACCACTGTTTTCGATACTGAAATTTATATAACAAACTTCACTTGCTATTCAAAAGGTATTTAGGTTCAATAACCTGCTCTGTCCAGTAGTTCTGTTGGTGATGTGTTCATTGAAACTCAGCATTTAAAGGCATTTGGTGCTAATGTTGTAAAATGATTAATGTGTGTGGAATCTTCTAGAAAAAGGGCTCGTGGGAGGTCAAGTGAATCACACACACACACACACACACACACACACACACACACACACACACACACACACACACACCTGAGTCAGTGTTCCTCTGCAGCCCTCTACTGAACTATAGTAAAGGTCAAAGGTTAATGAGGCTGAAGACTTTTTGCAGGACCACCCACCCTGCCCTCCACAATGCATTAAATATATATAAAATATATTCACATAAATACCCTTCAGGCAACTGTGTAGAAAAAACAAGTTATCGTCTAATCCAGAGAAATAAAACAATATATATATTTGATGAAATCATGTGTCATCAGATCTGATTCCTAAATGTATGGAACTACCACTAGAAAAAAAAATGACAGTCAAATTTGGTTTGGACAGATTACTTATCATAATCTGATAACAATGTTTCTTAAGCCTTATCTGCCTTTAATTATATAGATTTAGGCCTCATTGTGCACAATACAATGACCCAATGAATACCATGAAAAGACATCATGGAGGCTGGCAGACAGAGGGACATGAGAGCGGCGGGGACCGGTTGCTAGGAAGCAAATATGGCCTCATCAATGCATCAGCGGTTCCTCTAACAACATAATCTTTATGAAAAACAAATTGGCCGATTGCATTCATCTGTAGATGTCAAAGAAAACACGCGGGCCTCCTGAATGAACCGCCCAAAGCATTACTTGACTGGCTGGTAAGACAAAACCTTCGTCATCTGATCACAGAGACACAAAGAAAATACCTTCTGTCAACAGACGCTTGTTTCTGTGTCGGAACAACAACATCCTGCTCTTCGGACCAGTTAATGGGCACATTAGGGCTCGCTGATGAGTCAATATCGGCGTTCTTTGACCACCAGCTGAATCGTACTGTAATAATATGTTATCATTCTACAATTTCTGTTGGCCAAATCAATTATTCTGAACATGAAAATTAGCTCTATAAGTTTTTGTTTCACACAAAACCTTCAATAGCTGGAGAGGTTCATTTAATGCATCACAGAGAACTGTTACTGTCTGTCGACTGATTTGTCGAGTCATGATTCACATTATTGGTTTACATTTTTCTAATTATCCTAAATATTTTGACATTTTAAGAAATTCTTATTATTTTTCTTGCTGAGAGTTGATTGATTCGATGACCACGGTTAGCTTAGCACAAACTAAGGAAACAGCTCTGAAGCTCATTAATTAACTTGTTACATCTCCTTTGTTTAATCTGTACAAAAACAAAAGAGAGAGAAGGACCATTTGTTGAGTTGTTGTTTTACAGGGGGTGATGTGACTTCCTGAGTCTTGTCGTTCCTGTGAGGTTGCCAGGCAACCAGCAGAAACTCCAATTAGTAAGCTTGGTAGGCAGGTTTCTTTAGTGTTGGACAGAGCTAGGCTAACTGTCTCCCTCCGTATCCAGTCTCTGTGCAAAGCTAACTGGCTGTAAGCTTGTATTTAACGAACAGATATGACAGTTGTATCAATCTTGTCATCTAAATGTCTAACTCCACTACGACGGGGCCACAAAATTATTGTTTGATCATTTTTTGGAAGTTCCTTTTCTTAAAATTTTTTTGAAAAAATGTCTGAAAATACACATTAATATGTAGTCAACATATTGTACAACATGTAGCCTTTTGCAACAACTTGTCTTTGTGAAAGTGGAGTTTCCTCCCTCGCCCACCTGAAAACCAAAACCCTCTGCCTGACAGCCTCCATCTGCCCACTTTAATATACAACTCAATTTTATATAATATTCAGTTCAGTTTTATTTATATAACCCAGTATCAGAAATCACAGTTTGCCTCGGAGGGCTTTACAACAGACAACACCCTCTGTCCATGGACCCTCACAGTGGATAAGGAAAAAGTACCCCCAAAACCCTTTAATGCTTAGGGCCTAATATATGCAGTAAGTGGTCCCTACTCTGTCTTTCTTTACGCTAGGGGTGCTTGGCCTGAAAAATGTTTAAGACCCCTGGTCACTGTATTTCCCAAAATGCTGACCTTCCTTTCACAAACTGCTTTATTTTAAAGGGGATTAGAAAAGGTCAAAATCAGATAACTGAGATATCCTGACATTTAGAACCTGGACGGGTCAAGTTTTAAAGATGCTGGATCCTACTTTCAGGTAATGCAACAAATTGCATCTATTAATGAGACCAATCCTGCCTGGTAAATCCCCACGACCCTTAAACTCCACACCCACACTGAGTACCACAGAGGCTCTGTATGAAGTGTCAAGTTCAGGCTTAGAAAACCTTGATAGCATCAAGGGTTATTTTCCATAGACTGTATGAACTAATGGACGTAGCTACTGTGATGTCACCCATTGGTTTGTCATTTTGCCCACTGCCATCTTGGTTTTTCAGGGTTATAAGTGACCATATGTGGTTGAAAGGGTGGAGCAGTCGAGGACCAAGGGCTGGACTTAACTTGCAAATAGCCTGTCACCCAAAGAGGCTACTGAGTGAATGCTGACATTAGCTACAGACACCACAACCATTTTTTCTTACCAGGCTGTAAACATGTTTATTTCTGCTGTAAAGTTGGTCTTTTCAACGTGGGGGTCTATAAGGATTGCCTCCCTTCTGGAGCCAACCCAAAGTGGCCGTTCAATGAACTGCAATTTTTGCCGCTTCCACATTGGCATCCCTTTTCAGCCCTTGAGGTTGTGTAATGAAGGATCTTTGTTGCGGCCCTATCATAGGATCTCTGTGTAAAAAGGGCTAATGACTAAGTGGGTAAAGGCAGAACAGCTAGAACAGTCTGGTAAGTTTAGGAAATTACATCACACTACTGTAGTGCAGCTTTAAAAATCAGTAAAAGAGAACACTTACAATATTTCCATATCCAAAAATTAAGAAGATATCTTGTCTCACATCACAATATTGATTACTCTTTGTTAATCCAGATAAAAACAGAATTTACATGCCCTCCTGAGGCTGAGTAGGATTCCCTCTGACTAGTAAACTGACTTTTATGTGTAAAATCAGAAGAGTACAGTATTCCTATAACTTTGTAATAATGATTTCAGCCATATTGCCCTGTTCTGGCACACATAGCTCACTGAGGTACCTGTGTCTGTGTGAAGATCTGGGCCTTCTGACACTCCTCCAGGCTCGGGGCAAAGCTGGCCATGACGTGCTCCTCTGTACCGATCATCTGCACTATCTCCTGGTCACTCTCCACGCCCATACCCTGTGGGAATGACCAGCAGAGAGTGTGTGATGTGAATAACAATGAATAATATGACAGACTTAGATCTGATAGGTGACGTGAAATGCGCACACAGTAGATACTCTGGAACAAGAGGTGAGTCGGGACGCATGAGGAGGAGAAGTGTGTGTACAGGGAAGGAGAGGTGAACTGGGAGTCATAAGGTTGTCTGACATTTGCTTATGGAAATGTGAAGCTGTGGGAACTGATCCGCGTGTCCCACACTGGATCTGAGGTTGTTTCTGCAGCCAAACACTGAGACAGGGACGGGGAAGAAGTCACCCAGGATATACAAGTGCACAGCAAACAGAGCGAGCGTGCAAACTGTGTCCTGTGGATAATCACTTCGGCTCCAAACACTCAACGCTCACACAAGTTGACATGTTTGGAGAGATTTGTCCTCAGAGGGGGAATAAGTTAATGATGCCAGCTGGCTGACTGACATTTTCATTGAGAGCAGAGGGCGACACATGAAAATGAATCTGATCATGAATTACGGACACTACTGACATCTAACTACACATGAACATGCAACAAAAACTCTATGTTCATGTATTATTTATGCAAGGTGTCTACAAGCATCAGACACTTAAATTTAATGCTTTATAAAACCTTTTTAAGATAATTATACACAAATTTAAGACCGACAAATCATCTTTTTCTTATTCAAGCACTGCTGGTGAATAAAAAGAAAAGTAGTACATATGTGGTCTCTTGCAGTGGTAGGTCTTATGCTGTAATATGGTTATTAAAGATATTTTTTTTCTGGCATTTTTAAGCCTTTAATTGATAGGACAGATGAGCGTGAAGGGGGGAGAGAGAGAGGGAGTGACATGCAGCAAAGGGCCACAGGCTGGAGTCGAATCCGGGCCGCTGCGGCAACAGCCTTATACATGGGGTGCCTGCTCTACCTCTAAGCCACCGACGCCCCTGTAATATGGTTATTAGAGTGAGTTAGGTTATATCGACATTTTTCCCTAGGTAAGTGCATGTATGTCGTCAAGTATTAGGTTCAGTTGTGGGTTTAAAAATCAGCAACAATGTGGATGTTCCTGAACAACAGCCTGACTCATCTTAACTAAAAAGAAATTAAAAGATGAATAAATTAAATTAGAGAAATATTTGTGGCAATTTACGACCTCACAAATAAAAACATAGACTATTTTGTGACTTGTAAGGCCCAATATTTATAAAATTAAATTTAAGACATTTTAAGGCTTTTTAAAGAACCTACAGTCACCCTGTTATGTTGTGTGAAATCACCTGTTATGGACAGTCCAGGAGGCTGAAGTAAAACAGAGTCAAACATAAAACGTTATCTAATCAGTTGAAGTTACTTTGGAAACAAACGAGAGATTTTGCTTCATCCCCTGAGGCAACAACATCCAAACATATCTAGCTGTCTTGTAGCTCCCCCTACTGGATACTTGGTGTCATTTAGCCATGTCATCATCAACAGCCCTGTTACCTTCAATGTGAGCTCATTCTTGTTATTCTTATTTAATTATGATGCCTGAATGTTTTCTGCTGTCGTCTTGATGACACATAAATAGAAAAGATAAAGATTTTTTTTTTTTAAACACCTTGAATATGATGGCAATTGGAGCGTCCTCCGACAGCGTGTTGTGTCTCAGGTAGAATCTGCCTTGTTTGACAATCATATTAGTTCTGCTTTTCTTCTCATGAGTGGAGCTGGAGAAGATAAAAAACAAAAACAGCTGATGAGGAAACAGAAGGTTTGACAAAGACGGACAATAGTTACACAATAATATGAGAACTGGAAACTATCCATCCATTCATTCATTATCTGTAACCGTTACTCCTATTTAGGCTCGTGTGGGGGCTGGGGCTGATTCTAGCTAACACTGGGCCAGAGGCAGGTACACCCTTGACTACATCCACACTATCACAGGGCTGACACATACAAAAAGACAGCTGTTCACTCTTATATTTACAGAAGCCACCGTGCAGCTTAATGTTCCTCTGTCACTGAATGTTTAGTGGCGATGTTGTTGCAGTACCTGGTAACTGAGGCTCCGACTGCTCCCTTCCTGTCCTGCTCCACGATGATTCGATTCTTGGACAGCTGCTCTTGGATCAGAATGACTTTCTCCTGACCTTTTACTATGAAATAACCCCCTGTGAAGAAATATGAGATACAAACCACTCTTGTGAAAATGAACTGATAATAATTAGCCTGTGTTACTGCTCTAAGTCTGTGTCATCCTTTGTGTACCTGGATCCAGAGGACATTCATTGAGTTTAGAAACCTCCATGGGAGTTTTTCCTGTGAGAACACAGTTTGAGCTTCGCAGCATGATTGGCATCCTGAGAAAAGCAGAGTTAAAAACATTAATAACACATTATACTGTATATGATTGTCAAATGTTTTTGTCATCATGGACAAAACTATAAAACTGTGAAGTAACGGTTTGTTATCAAGGCTCCAGCAGGTGAAGACTTAAGTAAAAGGAAAGCTGTTTTAAGTTTTAAGATGTTAGATCTGATGAAATGGCTTTTTGGTTTGTAAAGTTTTGACTATGGAGGTCAGAAATGAAGCCATCTGGACAGGATGTGACACTGTGAGACACAAAAAACCAAACTACGATACCTTCCTATGGGCAGTGCATTACGGATGATTCTCTGACTGCCACGAGTGTACTCTATGTCCACTGTGATGGGCGCTGAGTAGGTCATGTCTCTGAGACGACACTGGAGACAAACAGGAATGCTGAGTGAAATATTCTGTTACATGACATCATCATATGTCAACACATTTTTCCCTTAATTATAATCACATATCCCTGTCAAGGTTCAGTTATGCCCAACGTTATTCGTATATGGATATGGACGAAGCCTTCTGTCTGTACTCTTACTTTCATTTAGTCTGTATTTGTGCACAACTTCTGAAAGTTTATAGATTTGGATGGAACAGAGCAGTACCACTAGAAATCGGGGTGTTGTGTATTTCAAGTGGGACACGGCACTAGGACCTGACAAAGAAATTTTAAAAATGGCAACACACAATGAATCAGTAACATAGTGAAAAGAATTCTCCGTCCACATGTCGCGATGTATTTAATGGCCTCACAGACCATGTCCGTCTGCAAAGATGCCTGCGTTAAAGGTACATTATTACAACCTCTTTCACCATCGTCATGTTTGTTCTTGTCAGAAACTTTTCACTCTGCATGCTAGTGCAGCTGGAAAGTGACAGGACGGAGGGGGATGACACGCAGCAAAGGACGCAGCCGACTAGGGTGCACAGTCCACCAGGTGAGCTAGGGGTCGTTCCAAAATATATTTAACAAGATATATATAAAAAAATTTAACTAACCTATTCACAGTTTGTCAAATGCCAACATTTTGGGCTGGTAGTGACACACCCAAAGTATCAGAATTTGACAACGTGGGAATGAGACTCAACAAATGACTTTTTTTCTCCAGTATTACATGCTGAACCTTTAATTTTCTATTGTCTGACAAATTGTCTCTAATAAAAAAAAAAAAAGTCTCTATTTTAAAAACTACAGCTACACAAACTTGATTACCAATAATGGTTCATAATATTTTCTTTAATATAAGAAAACAAGCTGAGCTCACCTCATGAGGAGACACTGGTCTGGTAACATTGAAGCTTTCTTCAACATCAGGCATGCCAACGTAGATATTGAGGTATCTGAAAGAAAAATATTTTAATATATTCAAACCAAACCTAAATATAGAAGCTGTTCACAGACATACATGAAGCACATATCAGTGATACATTACTATCTGTTCATGCAAATGATGAAGGTTCGTGTGACTTACTTGAGGTACCACATGGGATCAGCATCACTTGTGATCTTCTCGTTTGCTTTCATTATTTTCTTTATCTGGAAAACAAAACAAGAACAACATTAACATATCTACATGAAGACGCAGCTGCAAAAACTGAAACACACGCTCATGTCGGGATTCATGTTTTTACCTCTACATTGATGAAATAGTTGAACGAGTCGATGTGCTGCTTCACCAGTCCTTTCACCTGGAAACAAGATCGAACAACGGGTAAAAAACAAAAAAAGACAGGGAAACTAAAAGAAGTGCAGAGTTAAAAAAGTTTGTAATGTGGAGACAATAAGAGGTGTGATAATATGAAATTCTGTGAATCCAAAGATGACTTGAAGTTGGAAAAATATCTGCTTTGTAAAAACAGGAGGAAGGTCTTGACTATTTGTAACCTTCAAGTTTCTGATAGTAAATGTTCCAAAATGACAGAAAGATACAAAGTTCTGAAAAAGAATAAAAGGTTTTGTTATTTATGTAATGACATCCCCATCTGAGGCAAAAATACCATGTTTTGTTTGAGTGTAAAAACACAACCATTATGTGGAATAAGAAAAAGTATCTACAAAAACACTTTGTAAACCACACGTCCATCTTTAAACTTGTTATTGATGACAGATAAACCAAGGACTGCATGTAAACTACGAGCTATTTTGATGATGCTCTGCCTCTCTACAAAATCTATTCTGGTTGTTTACCTTTGTATTGCTGTCTTATAAATAGATTAAATAAATCTAAATCTGATTTTTAAAAAAATTACATTTTGTGACCATTCCTTTAAAAACGAAATTTTAAAAAAAATTGTAAATTACT
Organism: Epinephelus moara; assembly: GCF_006386435.1. Classification (NCBI taxonomy): domain Eukaryota; kingdom Metazoa; phylum Chordata; class Actinopteri; order Perciformes; family Serranidae; genus Epinephelus; species Epinephelus moara. The sequence continues at coordinate 20,739,899 of NC_065525.1, read as the reverse complement.
GCTGAAATGTATCAACATACTTCCAGATCCACTGTCAATACCCATATGCTTGCACAGTGTTTAAAGAAGTATCTATTCCTTTAATACATCCAGGTGTATGAGGCTATAGTACGCAAGGTTGCAAATCAATAAGCATAAGTGTTTTAAGGCAATATCAGATTTCAGTCTGACGTTGCATTGTTGTGCATTGCACAATACATTGCATTTCTTGATTTGTAAAACATCTGACACACAGCAAAAGGCCGCAAGGCCAGATTTGAACTTGGGTCGCTGCAGCAAGGACTGAGCCTTTGTACATGGCTTTGTTAAATGCTGTCATGCTGCAGGGATGTCCTGGCCTACATATCAAATTGTACAGACTTAAGAAAACATCTGTGTTTGGTACATTTCATTTTGATATGTTTTTCAATTAATATGAGAATAGTGATGTAAAAAATATCATTCTCTTTAATATCACAACAGGATGTCTAAAGGTATCAGACACTAAAATTAAATGTTTTTTAAGACATTTTCAAGACATTCATTAACCAATTTTAAACACAGTTTTGGACAGAACACCTTTTTGTCGTATTTAAGCATTACAGATAAATATATAGGTAAGTAGTAGCCTATGTAAGAAGTCCTGTTCTGAGTTTTGTAGGAATATTATAATTAGAGTTAATCTACATTTTGCCAACAAGTAAATGACAGTATAAAGTAAGAGACATTATTAGTTCATTGGTAGGTTTGAGGATTTGTAACATCACAAACTTTCACACAGAGGAGCTCGACTCATTTTGATAAAGAAAATGAAAAGATGGATAAATTAAATTAGATTAAATGTTTGTGGGGATTAAAACCTTGCAATGTCAAATGTAAGACTTTTTAATGACTTTTAAGGGCTAATATTTCTAAAATATAATTAAAGACATTATAAGACTTTCTAAGGACCTGTAGACACCGTGCACAAATCATATCGCCATTACAGTATCAGTCAAAATAACTGCAACTCGATATATTTTCAAAATCGTTCAGCCGCACTCCTCTGATTATTTTATCCATATATAGTTTGTGAGTTAACTTTCCAAAATAGTACTATTTTGCAATATAAATGGACATCACAGCATAAAATTACATATCATGTCATAACAGAATAAATAGACTTAATGAAGAATAAAACTCAGTAGATGTGTGTGATACACAGCAGGTGGATGAAGGAGTGTTCTGTTACCTTCAGGAAGGCTGGTAACAGTTTCCATTTTTCCTGTTAAAAAGACAAAAACACACGAGGTTTTATTGGACTCTGTAGTTAACAAACAGTGGGGACAATTAGCTTGAAACACTTTTAATTGTGACTGTACTTTAAGACAATGAGTTGTCAAAATGTCTTCAACCTGCAGTCTGACAGTTCCCAAAACAAACTGTAATTAAATGTGAGGCTCAAACCAGAACAAACTGACACAGTCTGTAGTTCAGCTTCATGTTCCTCTCCACACTGACCCTACAGCTGTTTATGTTTCTGTGTGCAGCTAGCCTCCACGTTAGCTCCTCTGTACTCGTGGTGTGAGTCTTTCAGTCTTTATCTCCTCTGAACTCACCGCTACAGTGTTGACAGGAGCCGCCAGCTCCTGAGGAGTCATGTCACCAAACTCTCCTCCAAGTACCTCCATGTTTGTTCCTTCTGTTCACCTGTAAACACATAAAACACCGCTCATGCTGTCACTGTTGATGTGCGGCGGAAGTGGCACCAACATGCGACTCTCTCTTGTGTGTTACACTGCAAAACGTCCGTGCGGGCGGAACCAAAGAAAGTGTTCCGCTTATCGTAACATTCTAGTGCGGTAAAATCTAAATGTGTGCATGTTTGTAGTGATGAGGTGTAACTAAGTACATTTACTCAAATAGGCCTACCTTGACGTATTTGACTACTTTTTTTTGTTTTGTTTTGTTTATTACTTCTTAGTGTTTCCATTTTTGTCAACTTTATACTTTCACTCCACCACAGTTCATTTCAGAAGGAAATATTGTACTTTTTACTACACTTCATTTGCTTGACACTTTAAGTCATTGGTTGGATGGATGCAGTACTATACTATTCATCTACCTATTGGTAGCCTATACAAATGTCGTAAATTTACCCTACATTGACAAACTAGAACATTAAAATGCAATATGTGTATGTGTTAGTGATAAAAACTATAATAAAATTTTATGATAATATAACACTGTGAGAGGAGCCTTTCTGCATATTAGTACCTTTACATTTAAAACTTTGAGTCGACTACATTTTTGCAGAAAATCCCTCTGTAGTTAAATTTAAGCAGCATTTTGAATTCAGGACTTTTAGTTATTCTTTACTCTTTTTTGGATCCACATGAGCTTCTGCATCCGTGGTTGCTAATTTTTACTTTTACACTGGCTTATCTGAGTATAGTATGATTATCTAGTAAGTGTCTATGAACGTCCAACTCATCGCACAACCAGAGGTGTTAAATTTAGACAGCCATTGTGATTTTGAAGTGCTGGTACTACTTGTGTATTACAATTTTGAGAGGATTCAGGGGCGTAAATATAGACAGTGCAGGCAGTGAGATTGCACTGGGGCCCCTGGGGTGGAGGGGCCCGTAGATAGACACCTTTGAAAAAACCTGTGTTCAAAGAATAATATTATTAATTAGAAAATGGTGCCATATTCTATATGTGTCCTCAAAAAGCAAACCTATCTGCATTATGGTTTTCTTTTCTTTAAAAAAAAAAAAAGTCAGTGGCTATCTAAAACAAAATGATATGCTTTTTCTATATAAGCTATAAAATGATTGCTGTAATATGTATGTTGATGTTGTCTAATGTCAAGTCTCTATGTGTGTCAAGACAGTACACATATGATAGCGTGCACTAGGGCCCGTCATAATAGTGTGCACTGGAGCCCATCATATCTTCTTTACACCACCGTGAGGATGTCATCTCAACATCTCCTCCATGTTGAGTTTCTGATGTTTCTATCCGAGTGGAGGTTTTGCCTCCCTACCTGTAGCACTAGGCGTTACAGATCTTCCTTTGTCTCGTCTGCTATTGCTTATCTTAACCAGCAGTGACCACTAACTGCCATGATTTAACCCTGACAGTGTGTGATACTGGATTCTGTGTGTTATGTATTGTGCTGTCTGTTTTGTTGAACTAATGACTACTGTCTGTATCCCGAATTGCCCCTCAGGGACATTAAAGTCTTACCTTACCTTACCTATCTTTTATGTACTGAACATACCCATTAAATGACCAGTTTACCCAATTACAAAATACAAAAAATATTGAAATGAAATAAAATGAAAAATATGTTGTTGCTTGAGTTTGATTCAGTGTGAGACAGACAGTCACTAAAATGAGGACATAAGGCTTGAATTAGACTTCACTGCTGTGAGACCTGACTTACTTCATACTTGAGTGATTCTCTAAAAACTAAAAGCAAAAATATTCAAGTCTCAAGTTTTTACCTGATAAAATCCCAGAACAACAAAGATTGGTCTCCACCAAATGTCTTAATATATTATTATAGTAACAGCATTCACAGATCTGAATGACTTAGTTTGTGTTGCAATTTGCCTGTTAAGACTTGTGACTTGAGGGCTTAAGAGCAGCTTCACTCTGAGTAACCCACAGATCTCACTGCCAACTGTTATCATTTGAACTGCTTTCCAACAAAGAGTCTTTTTTTTAGCATTTTACATAATATATAGACCAGATGCAGCACTGACGTACTGGTCATATGTTAATGTAACACTCTTTGGGGGAATAATTCCTCACAGTTACTACTTTCAAAGATACTGGAGAATATTGTTGGTCATTTAAAGTTTATTATGTTATTGACACATTTACTGAAGAAAAGGATTTGAGTATTTCTTCCACATACTTGGAACTTAATCCAGGACATCAGTGTAATGAAGCGATTCAAATGTATTACAGAGGTTAATTGAAAGCCACTTTATTTGCTGAGGCATAAACACACCAAATATTTGACTTTAAAAAGCAACAATTTCTTTCACTGAAGTAGCTTTTTATGACAAATTACTCAAGTTTACAGTGGTCTTGATAAAAACTACAGACATGTTCACATCTATGTCCGTTTTAACCAAACCACAGGACATTTGTGCTTCAAATTCTTAGACATGAACATTATCAGGATCACTTTGTATCAGAAGATCCTCCTCCTCAGTGTGAGTGCTGCCTAACATGTCGACTGTTGCTGCTGAGCAGCTTGGGGTACGCAGTCCCGAGGGAGCGTCCGTGTCTGATGACCACCAGCTCCATCTGACACTGGTCGATGTTGACCAGCACTGTGGTGCTCCTCTCTGTGTTCATGAGGAAGACGATGGTGAAGAGTGCCATCTCAAACTCAGGGCTGGTCCCAATGAAGGCGCTGCCGACGGGCTTCACAATACCGTGCCAGCTGAACTGGAGGTTCAGGACATGGTCGTCTTGATCGGGCTGTGGACAGAAATATGTGAGCGTTAGAGTGAAGGAATAAAGACGGAGACAGCAGGCTGAGTTGTTACAGAAAGATCTGATGAACTGTTATACTCACTAAGTCATGATCCCTGGCCTTGTAGCCTTTGTAGTCCAAGTGTACGTTCTTCTCTTGCAGGTAAAACTGGATCCAGTTGTGAAAGCCGATGATGTCCGTCCCAGATTTTGTCTCTCCAACAAACACATGCTCGAATCCACAGGAGTCCAGACTGGTGAATGTTTTAGTTCAGAGACACCACACAAAACAAATGATTACTTTAAAACAATTGACTTCATACTCAGTCATAGTGCATCCCTTGATTGCTTTCTGTACACACACTGATGCAATGATGGGTTCAACAAACAGATATGATGATGTGATGTTTGGAGATCTCACCCTGTGTTTCTCTGTCTGTGGTAGAGGTGGAACCAGATCAAGCGCAGCTGATTCTTAAAGAGCCTCACATTAGAGTTGGACTGTCCTTTAGTCACCAGGTACTGATGAGCCCGCTGTGGACACATCACATAAACATCACTGCAAACCCTGACTCCAGATCAGCTCTACTGCGCTGACTCAATACACAAACAGGCCTGCATGGACAAAAACATTTCAGGTCAAGCAATGTTCATAAATATAATACTTTTAAACTTTGTAATACACTTTTTTAACTTCACATCTTTAAATCAGTCACCAGCAGCATCTACAATGACTAGGCCTCTTATGATGTAATACAATTGAGCAATTAAAACTTTGGACAGGAAACCAATAAGAGAACATCATTGCCATGTTCTTCAGAAACTAAATATATGTTATGTTTTGATACTTTCATTAACTTTGCCTATTTCAAACTCATCCATAAATGCCTACATAATCAGGCTCCCCAGGTGATCAGTGACGGTGCGGTTCCACTTAGAGCTTCTGGCTCAATAACACGTGGAGCAGTCGATGACAAATGTAAGGTTCCCCTGTGTAAGTCCTCATTTGAACAAACAGCTTTTTCTGTCCGTGGAATTAACATGTGGAATTATTTACCTGCAGAGCTTAAACTGGATCCTGTTTTAGCTCACTTTAAATTCAAACTGAAACAGCTTTTGAAGAGGAATCAGTTATACAGACATGACTAATTTGGTGCTTCCTATTCTGTGGTGCTAATTATGTATTGCAGTTTGTGTCTTGTATTGTTCTGTCTGTGTTTTTATTGTTGTTTGTACTTTGCATACTGTACTTTTCCATACTGTGTAAGAACCCTGAATTGTCCTCTGGAGAAGACTTTCGTCCACTGCAACCCTCGCATCCATCTAACAAACATGCCTTTCTTTCAAATACAACAAGTACTGCATGTCCACATTTTTCCACTGATCCTCTTTGGGGAGCACAGCTGAGGCCAACGCAGCATTCCACAGCTGCACACAGATGTTTCACATGTTTTTCTCTCTTTATAACATCCTGAGGTTGTGTGTTCAATGCCGCAGTGAGGCAGGCAGAGGCAAACCCCCTCTGGAGTTCAGCTGCAGTCTCAAAAGTCTTAATATACACTTTTAGAAAAATGTCTTCCAAAAGGTTTCCTACTGAAGGGCTGCAGCTCTACCAAGACCATTAGCTTCTGAAAAAAACTTTCTTGAAACAAGGGTTCTTCAAGCGTGCTGTGTAAGACTAAGGGTGCCATGAAGAACCCTTTTCATCTAAGGCAGGGGTGTCCAAACTTTTTTAAATAGGGGCCAGATTACATAATGTGACAATACCTGGGGGCCAGCTGCATCTCACATCACATCGCATCACAAACACAACTGTCGTCTGCCCTCGTTGTCGACGTCATGCTTCTTTGCTATGGCCATGTCTGCTACTGAGCAGGAAGTGTCAGCTGCTAGGTTATTTGCATGTTTACCGTCTGTTTATGAGAACACATTGGCTCCTCCTGCGTAGTTCCTACTTGGTGCGTGTCTACAGACTGTATGACAGTCCTGCCATTGTGAGGTGAACAGAAAAGATGCAAAGTGAACTTGCTGATACACAAACTTTGTGTCAGGCCACATATAGTATATTTATGAGAAACAAGGTTCTAATTTGGAACAAAGTTTTGGTTTCCATCCCCACTGCACCACTGAAATAATAAAGGCTATAGTAGTAGTGAATTCACAACATCTCCTCCACCTTAAAACCTGATTGTGAACCATTAGTGTTGTGGGTTGTTCTGGACCACATCAGCCGCTGCCCTTCAGGGACCTCATGAAGCCCAAGGCCACTGGATGTGGTTTGTTTGGCACTGGGAACGAGTTATTGGCCTGCTAAACTGGAACCATGGCTAATGGGAGAGAGATCTATGGGTAATGTAGTCAACTTCTATTTTAGAGCCCTCCTGGGTGGGTACTAGATGAAACCCTTGGGATATAGAACAGTTCGTGTTAGGATACCCTGTGTGGGATCTAGATGAAGCCCTTGGAATGTAGAAGGGTTCTCGGTAGGACGCCCAAGGTGGGATCTAGATGAAACCCCTTGAGGTGCAGAAAGGTTCTCAGTAGGACACACAGGGTGGGTTCTAGATGAAACCCTTGGAATAGAGAACGGCTCTCGGTATGACATCTTGGATGAGTTCTAGATGAAACCCTTGGAATAGAGAAGGGTTCTCAGTAGGACATCTTGGATGAGTTCTAGATGAAACCCTTGGAATAGAGAAGAGTTCTCGGTAGGACACCCAGGGTGGGTTCTAGATGAAACCCTTGGGATATAGAAGAGTTCTCGGTAGGACATCCTGGGTTGGTTTGAGATGAAACCCTTCTGATATAGAAGGGTTCTCGGTAGGACACCCAGGGTGGGTTCTAGATGAAACCCTTGGGATATAGAAGAGTTCTTGGTAGATCCATCTGGGTGGGTTCAAAATGAAACCCTTGGGATATAGAGGGGTTCTCGGTAGAACCTTCTGGGTGGGTACCAGATGAAACCCTTGGATTGTGAAAAAGTTCTCAGTAGAGCCTAATAGGTGCATTGTTGTTAACACTCTTAGAAGGTGGAAAGGTGTTGGATTGAACCCCCAGAGAGGGTTGTAGGTGGAACCATTAAACCATAGAAGGGTTTTCTGTAGAACCTCTCCTAGGTGGTTCTGGGTGGTACCATTCATAGATGGTTCTAGGTACAACCATCTAGGTTGGGTTCTAAGTATTACCCTCTAACAGTGTTCCAGAAAAAAGAAAAGAAAAAAGTTTTACCAAGACGCAAAAATGGCTCTCCTATGGGGTAAGCAGACAAACTCTCTTTGGTTCTAATTAGCACCTTTATTTCTAAGAGTGTATGTTATACACATTATGTTCTTACTCTGAGGAGATTGAAAACAGACAGGTGTGAGGAAGGAGGACTTGTGCAACAGACACTGATGACAGAACTGATAAATGCACATGGCTTCTTGGATGCAACTGGTTGTAACACGTCCAACGTACCTTCATGACGGCTGTCTCTAAGACGGCGTCTAGGAAGAGATTCATCTCTGTCAGCTCCTCTGTTGTGACTCGTTCAGCCACGCCTGTGGACCGCTCATAGTTGTCGAGGAGTTTCATGAAGCCTGCAGGAACAGAAAACCCATTTATCACAGTGAAGGCTGCAAATGAGCTCAAAGTCTATAGGCTCAGAAAGATGGAAACTATTTCTGTCTGTTACAGAGACACTTACGAGAGATGGTGGTTATGTTCTTCAGTTTGTTCTCATTGACATTGGAGAACAGAGGCTGTGAGGCGTGATCCTGGACGACATGGCTGCCCTGGGTTACAAAACCAGCTCTGCCCTGGACAGTTCACAAAGATTATACGTTTGTAAAATCATAAGTGCAGTGTTGTCTGAATGAGACCATGCTCCATACCTGAACAGAGACTGTGTAGTCTGTCACAGGCGTCAGACGATTCACATCCAGGTTCCACAACTCATTGAAAATATTGGATAGTTCCTGGTTTACAGCTGGTCTGTACAGTCAGGGAGGAGAAATACAGACAGCTGATAAATACCAGCAAACTCAGCAAACACAATAACTCATGAGAAATGTCCTTATAGGCTACTGTACCTTGATGCATTCAGTCCACCGAGAAACACAGTCAGAAGGACGAGGACTCCACAGAACCTGTACATCACACATTTAATACACGTTATATACACATCAGTGTGGAAATAAAATATTTAGTCTACTGACTAACAATAACGATAACAATAACGTTGTTGTACAGTCATAAAAGACAAAGTTACAAGCTGCTACACTGCGACCAAACTGAACTTACCTACAGGCATTAAGTTTATTTCCAGAGTAGTGTTTCTCAAAATAAATAAATAAATAAATGAATAAATAAATAAATACACACCTTGGAGCCATGATGTTTCTCGCAAACTTCCACTCCCTGAGCTCGAACTGTAGTGAAGTGCGCTCCTGTCTGTTTCACTTAAAGTCCAGTCTCCACCCGCACAACTTGCCCTGCAGGCGTTGAAGCGTGTGCATTAACTGCGCATGTGCAGATCTGAACAAATTCGCTCAGACGCTTTAGTCGTAGGGCCACCAGAGGGCGCGCTGTCTCATTGATTTGATAAAATAATCCTTCATTGATCCTCAGAGGGGAAATGCAGGTGTTGCAGCAGCACAGAGACAGAACTATGTATAAATAAATACTACTTTAAAAAAATAAATAAATAAAAACAAGAGGCATATATAACTAGTATAGTGTAGAAGTAAAAATATAAACTGTACAAGAGCATTTACAGACAAAGTTAAGAGCTAAAGAGACAAGTTAGGAAGTAAAGTGACACGTATGATTAATGGCTATGAGTCTAGTTTATGTTAACAGTGTGCACCATGATAATTTATACTGTGATAAAGTAATACTTGTCAGTATTAATATAACAAATAGAAGTACAGAATGTTATTAGATGTGGTAAGACAGTAGACTGTGATCATGGTGCAGTGAAGACAACTTAAAATGCTTTTGAGTGAATGATTCCTGATTGTTTTTACACAGCTGTCTTACAGAGGTATCATACAGAGAAAGCATGGTTTGCAAATATCTAACACAAGCAGGCCTCCGACTCTGAGTTTTTCTGCTCACAATATTCTCAGTCTTGTTGCTTGTTCAGCAAATATGAATCTGTTTCTGGGGTGTGAACTCATATGTAGAGAGGAACAAAATGGGGTCTAAGGGTCAAAAAGGGTCTAAGGAGAGACAACATTTGTCCTGGATACAGGCAAGATGTGGATGAGTGAACAAACTGCAGAAAATATTTTCTCAATTTATTTTCAGTTTTGATGTTTGTGTCACTAAATATAAAAATCTGGCTTTCTGTTTATTAAAATCCATCAAACAATACCCAGATGCTCTAAATTTATTGACACTGGAGAACCATAGGATTGGACCTAACCCTGACACCCTCAAAGCTCTGTGCGTACCATACAGTCTATGATGCATACATGCATTTCAGTGAGCAAACTTGCCACCCTGCACTGGGATCGCCCACCATTGTGTGGGGTGGCATGTTTGCATATGTGCACATCTATAAAACTGTTTGCTAATTTTAGAAAAATGTGGTATTCAAGCTTTTAAAACTAGGTTTTTGATGAATAAATAATTTGTTCACCTGATTTTCTTTTTCATAAAACTATAACTTCACTCGTCTTCCATTTGTCTTTCAGAGAGAGGAGAAGAGTTGAAACATTAAGCTTGAACCCTTAAATGGAAACTGTAAGTATCAGTTTATGTCTGTTCACCCGATTATTATTTTTTTACTACAACTACCCTTGAAAGGTGCGCCAAATCTCTCTACAGTGAATGTTGGCATGACAAACAATGCAAAAAATGTCTTGAATAAAAAAATCAACAAGAGAAAATGTCTGTTTTCTGGATTTCATTTTCAGTCATGTTTGTCTTTGCAATGGATATTATGCGTTGGAAAATCAAAGGGCCCTGTATGTTTATATGGTTTAAGTGTTATGTTGTAGGTTGAATAACCTTCAAAAGGGTCAGACCTTGAATTGGTCTCTCTCAAGTACAAGGATGGATGAATCAGTTGGTTCTTGTCATTGTAAGTAGGTGTTCTAATATGTCTGCATGTAACTGTGTATCTTTTATTCTTTTTATTGTGTGGTTGTTTGGCTGTGACTTTTTTGTATGCTGCCGTCTTGGCCAGGTGTCCCTTGTTAAAGAGGTCGTTGATCTCCATGGGACTTACCTGGTTAAGTATGGGTTCAATTAAATAACAATAAAAATGTTTTGTACGGTGCACACATTTTAAACAATGCTCATGGGGTGCAAACCATTTCCTGTGCCACCGTTTCCAAATGCTTCAGTTAAATGATCGTATGAAAATAAGGAAAACCTTGTAACCCTACACAAACAGAAAAGGCACAGGCAATACAGTGAGTTTCTGAAAGTTTTAGTCATCTGATGTAGCTTTGAAATCTGAAATCTCAATTACAGTGTAGTTACCTGTGAGCTGTTTGCTGTGGTGTCCTCCCTCGTCTCTTAAGTACACTTGTCTTGCAGGTTGCTCAGTTTATATTTCTCCAAACAATCAGCACAATCAAAGTTGAGCTATAATATCAATACAGAGGAGTGCAGGTGATATGATGCTTTCAATTTATTGCCTCTATCTGTGGGAAATAATTCACATTAGACTCTTTAAACAGCCACGTCTTTAGGACAGTTTTTCATCATTTCATCATCTCACTCGTCCTCTATGTTAAAGACATCTGATGAAAACCCAAACTGATTTAAATTACTTTATTGATCTTAAAAATGGATAAACGTAAAAAACAACAACAAAAAAAAAAAAGGTTTAATTTCTCCTTTATGGTCGAGGGTTGCATCACAATATTATTTTGGAAAAAACCCGTCATTATCTCACAAACCTTTCCAAAAATACCTGTGTCAGCCAACAGGGGTCCATCAAAAATCAATTTATGGTAAAAAATAAAATAAACAAAAAGCTCTTATATAAATGTGTTGAATTCCAATACCATGCAATGATACCTATTAGGGTTTGTACTGTATGATATGTACTGGTGCAAATACATGTAGAGTATTACTGTTGAGCAAAAACCTGTAAAATGTTCAGCGTAGGATAAAATATATGACAGTTCCCATGTAAGTAGCAGGGTTTAGTTCTGTAGAAAACATAGCAGCTGTTTCGGAGTTATCAATTTACACCAAAAAAAAAAAAGAGGGAAAAATCTTCTCAGCATATCACTTCTTTTTTTTCAACATTTCTACAGTCAGAAGGCAACGTAAAAGACATATATTAAAATCTATATTGGCTTATTTTAGATGTCTTTTTCCTGCTGGTTGACACTTCTGTTCTATCAAAAATAGAAATGTGCCAAAACACAACTGAGTACAAAATATCTCCAGAAACCAGCTGGCAGGCGAGCAGTGGTGTTGCCCTACATGTTCCCGCTGTCATCAGACGACAGTGATGGAGACAAAGTTCAGGAGTGATAGTGGCGACTGGACTGCAGGCTTTCACAACACCGTCGTTTAAAACTGAAAAAACAAAGACACTAATACTTTTGGCTCATCTTTGAACGTAACACTAAAAAAAGAAATGTGGGAGCATTTGGGGAGTTTGTTGAGACAAGTCTGTGTGCGAGTGGAGAGGATTGGCACAGAGTTTCAATCACAGCAGGACCAGGTCTTGTGGCGCTGGCAGTCTCATGCATTGGAGTCCTCGTCTGTTACGCTGGGGTTCGGTGAATTTGAAGCCTCTTTGAAGAATTCATCATCCTTTAGCATGCTCTGGTAAAAGACACAAGACAGAACAAAATATATATTACGCTCATGACACAATTTTATCTATAAGTACAACATGCTATGTGTCCTGGTCAACATTAACAATGTTTAGCACATGGGTCTTAAGTGCATTCAGGGCATGTTCAACCACTTTTGCGAGTTAAACAGCGCATACTCTGGGCACAAAGTGGGACACAAGGTGTAAAAGGATTGTATTTAGTCGCTTTATTAGTCGTAGGTGTGTATTTACATGTCAGATTTAGCAAATTGGAGAAGCAGGCAGTTTTCTGATGAGAGTACCGCAGTAATATCTAATACAGATTTTGGACATTTAAGCAAAAAAACTCAAAAACTGTAGTTTTAACCTTGATGGAAGAAAGAAAAATAAACTTTGAGCTTCTGAAATAATGAAAGTTACGCTGCTCCTTGTGCATAAATGCACTCAGCGTCTCTCTTAAGCCTTGTTTCCACCAAGCAGTCCGACTCAGTTCAGTTCGGTAAACATTACAACAGTTATTTTTCTGTTTCCATGGTGCAAAGCTGTAGACAGTACCAACATAACCGTCCCCTTTTTTTGTAGCTTACTGTTTTGTCTAGATGGAGCTAGAAACACTGCAGTCCGTTGATTGGTCAATAGAGATCCGTCACTCTTGCTCATGGCCAAGTTGTGTCTGGTTTTAAGGCTTATGTGACACATTCCCATATGATAACAGGTTTTACATACAATAGTAAACTATAACTATAAAATGAAAAGATGTTTTGCTGCCTTTAAATTTTTACTACTTAACACTTAGCAGCTATAGCCTTAGAAAATAATTTAATTCACTGGGCTGACTGCAGGCAGCTACCAGCAACGTTTGAGGTGATTTCTTGAAATGTTACTCAATGTGTGAGCTGACGACGTGAATCAATCAACACACACCTTACATTTCAATACGACAACTTTGATCATTGCTTTTGTTTTCACTGGCTCCAGTCTATTTCAACCAGATTATATGAACTGCAACTATTCCGTTTCCTCACTTAGAGACAAAAATGAGTCGGAGCATTGCACCAGCAGCACTACACCCCTGCTTTTGCCTGACAAGGACTGAATGCACAACCCTGCTATTTTGAAATATTCCATTTAGAGAGATTCTCATGGCAGCCTGTCTTTTTTGTTCTGAAAATGTCAACATGCAACCCCGTTCCGTGGATGATAAACGAGGTGCAAATGCTCCTCTGCATCACCGGTGAAGAGGACTTACAGGGAGACCTGGGAGGAGCAGTGAGCACAACAACCCCACCTACATGTAAGAAGACTGTCTGCAGTAGAAACACTTTACAGATCTGGGACAAGAAACATGTCCTTAAGGGTTATTTATGGTTCTAAAAGGTACTGTACTGAAAGTTTTTGGTGGAAACGCAGCTTTAATGGCGAGTCAGACAGCAGCCTCACTCTGCTTTTTGCTGTGTTCACATCTTTGAGAATGTAATTAGTATTCATCCTATAATGATGCATCATTTCACCCATCCACAACCCATCAGCGTGTTTCTGTATGAGTAACAAGCAAAAAGAGCGTTTTAAACCCGCCTATGTAAGTGGATCTTACTATTGTATCTGAAAAATGTGGGCTTTAAATAGTAGAAAAAAAACTGCACCATAAAGACTTTAGAACAAGTTTTTGTATGTCAATGGTGAAATCGATTTCTGCTGCCTCAAAATAGCAATACACCACAATGCGCCTGACCACACCTTATTTTAAGACCCACTGTACCAGCCCATGGGTGCACAGACAGGCACAAGTATATTTGCTACTTACATATCATGGGCACTGGCCATGAAAATGACAACTGTATCAGCCTGAAACTAGCAATGACAGTTGCACTGTGGGCAGCTTTGTGCTGTGTGTAGGACAGGGCCAGTAAATTCTTACCGTCAGGTTTTGAATCCCCTCAGAGAACGCTCCAATCTGTCTCACAGTTCCCTCAGAGTCCTCCATCTGTGAAACAAGAGGCAGCCTTAAACTCAATAAACTGAGACCACCAACAGAGCATAAAAACTAAAGTTGACCAGACATTTCTACTTAAGTAAACATCTTGTAAAAAAAAAAGTCACCCTCCAAGTGACACTGGTGATAATGCAAGCGTAAGACCACACCTCATTTATTTGTGTTTTCCCCATATAATGTACATATGCATTTAACATACATAGATTTCAGATATACTGTACATGCAATTAGATATAACCTGTTATTGCTCATGTTTTAAGTGACATAAAATCATCAGTCAACAGGCCCTTTGAAGAACAAGCTCACCTGTTCCAGCCTGTCGAGGTCGTCCTCATAGATTTGGAGCTCAAAACCTTTCTGAAAGCTTCGTCCCTTTGGCATCTCCACATCCATCGGACACACGTACTCCTCGTTGTCTTCATGCTTTTTCTTCCTCAGACTGCCAAAGTTACCAAACGACAGTTTCCTTGGCTGGTGTGAACGAGGGGAGAGAAGACAAAGAAATTCAGTATATCCATTTTAAATAGCTACATTTAGACATGTAAACTGGAATGCACATATCACTCAGGGTTCCCTTTTTTAACTAGTAAAATCTTGAACCTTTTGATAGCTTAATACCAAGTTTTTGTGACTAAACAATTGCTGCATAATCTAAATATACTTTAAGATGTCTGCTGAGTAAAAGTTGTTTAGTTTGGTGTAAAGTTTAACCATTTCAGTCTAGAGGAATCTTGGTCTACATATCCATAACCCTGGTAACCCTTGTAACCACTGTAAGAGAAGTTCTCGCAGTAGTGTTTCAAAGTATAGACAGTCCATCCTCAAAAAGTCTTACCTTGACTTTAGTGGTGGCGGTAAGCAGAGTGTAGTCTGGATTTTCCAGACACTCCTGTTTGAGCTGCTGGGCCTCTGAGCCAATGAGCAGGTTGAAATGTGTGGCGAGGTGACGGCGCAGCAGCGTCTTGTTGGGGGGGATGTTCAGCAGCAAAGCCATGGTCTCAACGTTGAACCGCGGCTCCAAAACCTGCAGAAAAAAAGAGATGTGTCAGGAGTGGATACTTTTAGGAGAGAATGTGTTTTCCAGAAAGACTGACTGTCGGACTGTCTCACCATCAGGCCTCCGTGCACACCGCTGCCTCTCAGATTGGGAGCATATTCAGCGAGGTCCACAGACCGCAGCCACTCCATCACCCGATGGTTTGTCCACTGGGAAATCTCTGCTGGAGAAATATTGTTCTGTGGGCAAAAAGAGAAGAGTAAAAAAAAACAAAAAACACAAAAATTAGAAACAGAGTATGTTTACAAGCAGCCCATTATTAAATGAGTATGTCAAACAGAAGAGCAGGCTGCTAAGCCCTGTCAAATATTCTGTTTTATTTTGAGTGAATTCACCTCATCAGATGGCCTACGACGCAAGCAGTTGGGCTCGTAGTTATTAAGTCGGAGCACTTGGATAGCTCTCTTGATACTGAGGTGATGCAGGACACTCCCTACTTTCAGAGAAAGCAGGTCATCCTGAGGGACAAAATTAGACATTAGTGACTCACTGCAGGAGCGCAGACAGATGTAAACATTCAGGGCTTAGCCCAAATCTAGGGGGGTCTGGGCGCATGCTTTCCCTTGGAGATTTTTCCCCATTTACAGCAGCTATATGCACTATTTTTCAAACCAACTGAAGTTAAAAAAAAATGCCTAAAATCTGCACATCAGTTGGGAAAAACATGACAGTTGCCAAGGGAAAAAAGAAAATCATCCTGTAAAGTCTACATCGTATTTTGTATTGAATTGTTCTCCAACTGTCTTCATCTTTCTAAAACCACAACACAACAAATGTAGAAGATGACTAATTTTCACTACTGACACCTAAAAAGAGGCAAAAACTGGCAAAAGTGCAGTTGAAGTTGTGACAAATTTTAAGTAGTATGGAACAGACTTTTGCAGTAAAAATTCCCTGAAAAAGAAGCCTCTGTAAAGAAATCACAGTCTGAACAGAGGCAGACGCTGTTTTGTGTCTTCAGCACTGTCCCAAATATGGAGGGTGAGTCCAGGTCGTCTCCAGTCCAGCTCATCAGACTCTCTAAGCAATAATCCTAACATGAGATGACACTGGACTCATCAGACCTTATCCCTGGGGTCTGTGGAGAGAGTGCATGTGTCTCACCAAAACTCACCACTGTCATGTAGTGCAGCATGCGACCATCCACCCTCCCCTCGTCAAACTGGGTCTTATACTGAGGCAGACCGATGTCATCCAGCCATCCTGAGCGGAACAGGAAAGAGCAAAGTGTCATGAGAAGGAAGTTGACAGTCAAATATACACCTGGTCAGTGATCAGGAAAGCCACTCAAATCAAGCAAGACCTCTCTTGACTCCTCAACCAATCCTTTCAGTTACTGCCATCAGGTCGATGCTACAAAGTCCCACTGGCCTGCGAAAACTCTGCCATCATCAACCTGAACAAATGCAACCACTGTAAAGACTTGACTTTGACTGGCTCTCTCACAGCCCAACAGCACTTTTGGTCTCTCAGCTCACTCATCTGTGCTTTGCTCTCAGCTCGTTGATGCGATGTCTCTCTTCCTCTCTCTGTGTTTATCAAAATTAATTACCGACAGCAAAACTCATCTTTACTTGTAATGTTATCAAACAATGAGAAATATTCTCCCCTTGTCTTAAATCAATACCTGTTACTTCCTTGTTCTATGAATGAAGCAGTAAATAAGTTGAAGCAGCAGCGCTGTGTGTGTTTGATCAATCAGGGATGGTCCTCCCTGCAAACCCCACCCCAAAGCTGGTATTCTTTCAGCAACTACTAACCCTGATCAGGGACTTTTTGTGGGGTAAAAGAATGTCCCTAGAACTTAATTTAAATTCTGGTCCCTGCGGTCAAAATGCAGTGAGTTCCTAAAAAGGTTCCTGGGTAAAGTTCCTGCGGTTTGAGGGGTGTGTATTGCTTTTAAATGTGTTTTAAATGTGCGTTGTATGATTGATGTTGAGCCTTGTTGAAGGAGAAATTGTGTTGCTTTGAGGCCGACAAAGTATCTTACAGTGCAAAGTAAAGAAGAAGAAAAAAAAAATTGGCCTAAGATTTTCTTTGACCAGCAGAGCATTGACAGCTTGCTTCATGTTTGATCACCAGCTGGTACTCACTCGTCACCCAGTTGTAGTCCAGCTTTCCCTTATTATCCTCCTCCTCTGAGCCGAGGGCCTGTAGGGCCAACTGCAGCTTCTTTCTGTGCAGCGGGTGTTTGATGCCCAGCTCCTAAACATCCCCAAGAAGACAGGCTAAGATTACAAACAACATCCCTCACGTACTACCAACTGTAGTAAATTCAAGTTTGCTAAATCATAAAATTCTTGCTGTCCATCTCACCCTCTCCAGGTCCTGTTGGGAGGCCTGCAGCAGCGTCTGTCCAGAGGAGATCCACACACGGGCCATGTTCACATAAAGACCGAGACCCTGCCCCTGCAGCCAGTCACACACCTGGTCCTTTGACCAGCGTGCAAAGGGAGCATCAACATCACTAAGAAAAAGAAATGAGAATAGAAAAGTCAAAACTTTTTTAAAAGGTATCCTGACACACCCTTGTAGTGGTATCAAAGGATAACAAACACATAGAAGTTGAAATTGTGAATATAGAACAAGCATTTTTAATCTTTCTTTTCTTAACATCTTCAAAAGTCGTCACGTGATCTCTGAATTTCGTTGCACACCAGAGATTCAAAACAAGCAAACCACATTCTGAGTCTCATTATTCAGGCTGAACGCACAGACTTACTTGTTGGCTCTTTGGAGGTCACGAGACCAACCCAGTCTGGGTCCCGCTGTGGCTCGCACTCCACCCCTCTTGAACTCACCCTCTGGTAGGTTGTCATCCAGATTGAAGGTGGTAGACTGACTCCTTTTTAACCTTACAAATATATAACATTCAATATACATTAAAACATCCTCACAATCATAGAAAATGGTAAAATATTCTTGCATATCTTTTTATATTTTGAGCTGAATGTGAAAGTGTTACATGCACACATTTATATCCTTACTCTAGTTTTGTTATTACTTAACTTAAGAGTTATTTACTATCCTTCAAATCAAGAGCTGAGGATTCTCGTGTAACTTTCTACTTACTTCCCAAAGAGTTTCTTTATTCCTTTGGATTTTTTCCTGCCCTCCGGGGTCGTGGGGAGTGTGTGGGTACTGTCGCTGTTGGTCGATCTCTGTGGCAGCCCGGCCAGATCCAGATGGTCAGTGCCCTGTCGCTCTGTTTCAGCTGTACAAACAAATGGCCACAGAAAATCATCAGCAACATTAACATCAGTGTTGCAAGACGTGCACAGATCGACGGAGACGGAGCTGCTGCACGGGGTCAGTGGAGAGACCCAGAAAACACTCAGACAGACACATGACATCTCCTAGACCTAGACAGAATGAGAGGTCATGGTGATGGGCAGCATGCATCAGACACAGCTGGATGTCTGACTAAGACTGGAATAAAATAGTCTTATTTTATTAGATAACAAGAAGGCTCATTAGTTGTTTTGTTTTAGATTTTTTTAGTTGGCAGCCCTCAAGATCCAAATAAATCATTTGATCTGATAATCTGGATCTTGAAAAAGATTTGTGTTTGTGGAAGGGTTTGATGGAAACAAAGAGTGTAAACAAATACATGCAGGCACACAGGTAAATCAACAACAGGCTCTCTGTATGTTGGACATTCAACTTTTGTGCAACAGCGGGTAGTGACAAGGGTGTGGCTGCTGAAGCACTGAAACGTGATATGATATAGAGATGTCAGCTGAATGGATGAGTTCAGAGAGGGCAGAGGTGTACAACAATACAAGATACATTCAGTAGTTTCCTTTGTTTCCTTCGGAGAACTACTGCAACCCTGTAATGACCTGCAGTCTATACTGTACCTAGCATAGGCGCACTCGCACTCCGGCTGCGGTCTTCATGTGTAACAAAGCACACACAACACACGACAGGGTCCAACAGAAAAAGAACAAGACAAAGGGCAGAAATTATGATTGAAATACGAACAGGATTGGAGAGGTGGAACAAACACCGACATACATATGTACAGTACACACATATAAAAAAAAAGAAAAAAAAAAGCACATACACAGAACGAAGGGCAAACGACAGCACAGAAACAGACTTCCATAATTAAATGGGGACCACAGTTTGTGTGGGCTGCAAATTATGGTCTTGGTCCATATAGTATATTCCACGGGTGTGGCTTGGGAAAATAAAAAAGTCGTCCATGGTGGAAGAAAAACCTCCAAGAAAATTTCACTCTCGTAAACAATCAATTACACAGATATCTTAATGTCAAATTAATTACAGACAATTCAATTACAGACACAGTCACCTTGCGGACTTCATGGATCATGTGGTTTGCTCTTACCAAGGTTAGGAGTACTGTTTGTCTTCTTGCCCCCACGGATCTTGAAGAAGCCCTTTCCAAAGGATGAACGAGCCTTTCGTGAGCCAAAGCTGTCGTCCTCTATGGTAGCAGGCAAAGTGGCAGAGGGACCCATGGGCGGCTTTTCACTGATTTTATTGATCTCTTCACTTGTATTCTGTGAATAAAAAACATTACTCTTTTAAGACTGTCATATAAACACTGTCTTACAAGTGCAGTCATCTATAATATAACAAATTTACAGCAGAATATTTTTGTCTATAAAATTTAAAATACTGTAACTTTTACCATAAAGGGAGTTTAGGGTGTAAACTGCACACAACATGTAGGATTTTCTAAAGACTATATGGATGCTATCAAGGTGCATTTTACAGGCTTATGAGACAACTTTCTAGGAAGTAATGGTATGCATTTAAGGGATACTTTGCCGATTTTCAACCAGCTTTGTATCATAACAATGTGGGTAATGTGTGTCAATGAACTCTGGTAAACTTCTCTCCATATTACCAGCGTCCCTGCTCATCTGCCTGTAAAAATCTGGTGGATGTTTGTTGACTGTAGGGCTGTTGCTTGAACTACCGATTGTACTTCCTCATTTTTGCATGCCTGCCACCATGCACATTAAGAGTATAGAAGGGGATCAAGAGAGTGTCTCCCCTCTCTTGCTCTTAAATTCAGACCAAACTCAGATCAGTGCAGAAGTTGTAAAATGGAGAGATCAAACGCTAAAACTAAGCAGTGCTGATCAAATATGAACCAAGATTCTGTTACTGCGTTGCCCATTTCTCCCCTCAAATGTTTTCAGAAACATACTTTAACATAGTGTTTAACTGTAATTAGAGATTGTTTGTTACCAGCTGGCAGCCATATTAATTTTTTGGACAAGCAGGCCAGAACCCACTTGTATTACATCACCCACCAGCGGGAGCATTAATTGGTCTGGTACAGTGCATTCTTGGTTTTCTACCTCTTGAGCAAAACCAAATGTCCCAGCCCTGTTACTCTGTTTTCTTTGGTCTTTTAGCAACATATTTGCATCTTTCCACTGCATAGATGGCCCAGTTTTATATAAAGACCATCTTTCCAGCGGTGAAATACTTCTTTAATCTCACTAAAATAAGATTTAAATTGTTTAACTTTTACCTTTTCATTATTGCTCTTATCCAGCTGGTCCTGGCTGCCAGTCTTCGTGGCATCTTGGCTGCTGAAATGACAAACCATACCAATGTTACTCATGGCAAAGTAGTGGAGATAGTGAGTGTGTCTCACAAGGTCATGAGAAGCAGCAGGGTCAGGCTACAGGATATGAGCTGCCACATTCTTCTCATGTGTAACTTGAAGAACGATACTTCCTCACACTCCATATGACTTCAGCAAATGAACATAACAGATGTCCGCCTGTTTACACAAACTGGATAAAACATTTCAATCACAGCATTACCTTAATAACAGCATGTTAGAATATTTGCTTAAGAAGTCCATATTCAAAATGATCCAAATAGAAGTTAAATGTTTGTTACATTAAGTCAAAACATCTTTTCTTGTTTTACAAAAACAGCCTGTAATTTTCAAAACTTGTGTTTTCAGTATTTAAGATGCTACTTTTGATCCTACTAATATCTGAGTGAATGAGTGAGAATCTTTGTGTTAATTATCTAGAAACTATATGATGATTTGGAGAGCAGAACAAAGGTATTTTCGAGTTAGTGTCAAGTTATACATAGGTGAACAGCAGCCCTCTACCATAAGTGGCCTGACTGCTTGGCACCTAAGTGCACATGTCTGTGCCTTATGCTGATGAGGAGATACCATTGTATTCACTTAAGCAGCGGAGTGTGACAGGAAACTATGTGAGAGACAGAGGACAATGACATGTTGAAGTCATTGTTCGTAAATTTAATGTTAAACACGTGGCAAAACACCCCATGCACACCCTACTTTACCCAAACCAAATGAATATGAGCAAGTCATTGTCACTGACTATACCGAAAAGCAGTCAGATCAGATTTATCGGTACACCCTGCAATGACATCGACTTTTCTTTTGATATTTGATAAATGTGTCATTCAAAAAAAGGAGTGGCAGAGAAGATCAGCTACTGATGACTTAAAAGTATCTACTGTATCTACTTTATAAAAACCTACATTAGTCAAACTTTACAACAGAAATCAATGTTTGTGAAAGAACATACAGCCTTTTTCACATTTCACCTTTCTTCGTCTGTTGGTGCAGACTTTGACACTCGTTCTGGGTCTGAAGGGCTCGGTGTTGGTGAGGGCTCTTCACTCAGTCCATTGAGGCTCTCCAACTAAGCACAGATCAGAGCGAGAGAAGAAGAAAGAAAATACACTTTTTAAAATCAGAGTATGTCTTAAAAGATTAATGTGCGCATTCTCCTGCGGCCATGAGAACACAGCAGTCTAAAACTGCACACATGCTCAGAGAACTGACGGGAGATGTTATTCAATTAATTGGATGTCAGGCCTGTCAACACTCATTTAACAAGTGTTAAATTTATGTGACCAATTAGTGGTTTACTGAGCATTTCAGAGTTTAATGAGACTTGAAGTTGCCTGAGGGAATAAAGGTAAAAACCTACAGAACAAGAGTCGTTATCACTCGTGAGCAACACATAGGAAGATGGCACAACCAAAAATAATATGAGGTTTCTCACAAACACTGTTAAACATCTAAAACTGCTTGTAACATTGTTAATACATCACATTTGCTTTATTATTTCATGCTGTAAACTGTCGGTATTTAATTTTCCAATGAAGCCTCCTTATTTATGACTGTTAGTTGATTTTTTTTTTTTTATGCTTTAAGTTGTAGCACCACATCATAACATGCTACACAAACCTCATCTGGGCTCCTCCTTTTCATTTGCTCAACATCTGTAACTTCATACTTTTCTGACTCCACAGACACAGGGTAGGTTGACATGAATGCGATGGATCCATCACTGGGACTCTCGACGTGCTCGTTGTCTTTGCTTTTTTCTGCAGTGGACAATATATGACATGCAACTGAACTTTTCAAATGTAAGATTTAAGAATAGCCATTTTATTTAACAGTGAATAACACATCCCAAAGCTCTTAGCAACAGAAAGAAGTTTATCTGAGAGGACTAACTTCATGTGTTGTCTCTACACAGATCTTAGAAAACAGCCTGAAAACAAAGTCAAATGAAATGTGTTGCAGAAAGCAACGGGACAGAGCTGTATGAATGATTTTATCAGTAAACAGCAAGCTCAGAGCAATACAAATGAACCTGTAGGAAAACAAACAGGCAAACAGATAAAAAAGGGTTGCTGTTTGCGGCTCGACTCAAGTTTCAAAGAGTGTCCTTTAACACACCATTAGCAGCGGTCTACAAAGCATCAACCTCAAAGTTTTAACAAAAATTAGGCAGACTAATTGTTCCCTGTGGCGGATTATCTCTAGCTTTAAACCTATGATATGCTATAAAAATGGCATGCAGTAATTTAGGTAAACAAATTTTGTGGGAGATGGACTAAACCATGCAAAATCACCTATACTTTTTTTCTGACTTACTTCTTTATCTCTGACATTACATTCATTTACAAAAGTGTTATCTCACCTTTCTTCCCTTGCACTGACATAACCATGTCTTGAACTTTCTTATATCGCAGCAGCGACTGTTTCAGTTCCTCAATCTTGCGATCCTAAAAAGGAAAAGAAACCACAGCGAGGCAAATTATTATTTTTTTGGGGTGGGGGGGGGGGGGGGGTTATTGAAAGACTTGATTTGACACAGAATGAATCACAGCTTGTCAAATGTACCTTCTCTTCATTGGCTGCCATCAACGACTCAACTGCCTTTTTCATTCTCTGCACTTCCACATCTAGTGAGGAGAGAAAATGATTACGAACAAGGAACTGTAGCGTTGATGGTGTCAAGTTTAAAAGGGTACAAAGAGGGGATGGATAAGCCTGAACACACAGGGTGTAACTGGAGGATTTAACACAATCAGACCATACAGGCCATTACTGTACATCATCCAGTGACATCACAGACACTTTTTTATAGACCCTAAAATTGATACATCATATCCTTGTGTGAGCAGGTGTTTCACATACTTAACTTTGGTAGAACATGTTCACGTTTCAGAACAAACACACCGCTACAAGTAAACCCTCAACATTTGCAATCCTTTCTTTTCTTTAAGCCTTTTCCCCACTAGTTTATTATTACTAAATATTGCAAAACAAAGGCAGTTCAATGTGATCTCTAACAAGAAACTGACACACACTGGTCAATGGTTTTGAACTAGAATATTGATTTGACATTTGAGTGTTTGATTAAGGACTCCTACGTGGCCAATTCTAAAGATCTAGACTCATAAAATGAGTCATGTTGAGGGAGTCTGTGTGCTGAATGAAAAGTGAAGATGTTCTACACACACTTAGTGAACGATCACTGATGAGGGAAGACACAGACGTGAAGACAGCACTTTGAACAAAGATGCTGTCACACAACACTGACCATGACATGTTAGCAGGGCACACACTGGTTGTTGGTGTGAGCAGGGGAAGGTTTAGAGGGGAGATATTGACGGGTACAGGAGGTGATTATAGTTGGAGGACATGAGGCAGGAGCATGAGTGAGCAGCCTGAATGGTTATGACAAACAACACAGTACATTCCTCATTCCTCTCGAGAACACAAAGCAGACATTCCTTGTTGCTGTTCCAGGTTGGACTTTAAAAAACACTGATACACAGCATTTGGATGACCTTGGTTTTGTTCAGTTTTTACAGTCCTTAAAAGTTGACGATAGTTGAACAGACTGGTGATGTGGCGCTCTGTGGTCGAGTATTAGCACTCCAATGTGTTATAATGGACAAGCTGAGTTTGGATGGCTCATGCTCGTTCATGCAAACAGGGGTTGGGAGGGGTGCAGTAATAAAGTGCAACAATGAACACAAGCATAAAAACCCCCCTTACGTTTTTCTTTCAGCCTCTTTCTAAGAGTTTCATCTGGATGAGAGACTAAACAAGACAAAGAATTATGAAACAACTGGTTGGTTGCAGATTTTGACTTCTTGTAGAATTAAGCCTATTGCTTTGCTAATTAAACATAAATATTACCACTCAATCATACAATGTAGAGTTGAACATGAGTTTAAACATCATGCGTGCTCATCCTCACTAAGGCATGTGATTCCACCGGCTTTCCCACCTCTCTCTGTGGGATCTGAGCTGCTTGAGGCCATGGCTTTGAAGCCTGTCTCATCCTGTAGCCTCCTCATCTCTCCGTCTGAGCCCTCCAGCTGCCTCCTCAGTATGGCTAGCTCCTCCTGTCCGACAGAGGACAACAGTGAGGATATTCCCTCCACACAGGCACAGCCCTCCCACCCCCACCCCAACTCCACACTACAAACAAACCACAACACAGAGGTTCACATATGCTGACGTGGCGCACAGGCATGCAGGCCACACCTGCTCTGAGGGGTAACGTGTGTGAGGTGGGTGATAAGCACTCATGACTGGAAGGGCTGAGGTAATAGCAAATGCATTATATAAAAAATTCACATTTAAGTGACCACTATAAGCATCAAGCATGAAGACAGACCAATTAAATTGTAAGGAGATTTTAATAAAGACGATCAGAAAAAAGGAAATGAATGGGACAAGTGCAAAGTAGGATGAGAAAAGACACAGAGAAACAGAATGCTGCCAACTCTTTAAAAACCCTCCAATTGAGTGTGAAAAATCTGAACATTTGCTTAAACTGGTGCCCTGTAGATGCTGTAGATTACATTTAAGATTACTTTTTACTGTGCTGCATGGTTCAGTAAATGAAGTGATTTCACTTTCTGCAAAAAGTGACATCACTTTGCCTAAAATGGTAAAACAAACTAAACAAAACCGTGGAATACTGCTGCAAACCCGATTTAATTATTTTTACTCTCAAAAATAAAAACAGAAGAGGAGCCAAAGGGAGAGGTCAGAAACCATAATCATACAGCAAGCAAAACAGCCATCCTGAGAAAAGCAAACCTTCATAGCCTGGAGTTTGTGCTCCTTCCTCTGTTTCTCATACTGCATCTGGCCCATTTTGATTTTCAGGCTAGAAAGCTTAGCCATTAGCGACTAGCAGTAGAGACAAACCGAGGAAGAAAGAGAAAATAGAGATGCAAGAAGTGAAAGATGTAAGCAGCTCAAGTAGGTGGAATACCCAAGATTCAAACTAAGATAGTTTAAGTACAAAGCACACTGAAAAAATGGACACAGCTGACCAACAGAGTGAAGTTTCAACCCAGTAGAACATGGAACATTCAACATCCTTGTGTTCAAAGAACAAAGTATCCTCGCAATCAAATGGGGTCATAACAATAAGAAGCAACTCCATTCAGATCCTTAATAACAGCCAATAAACAATAAAATGAATAACTCATCAGAAGCAGGGCGATAACAGAAGAATGAACTGGGGAATGGATTAACAACTTGTTAAGACGTGAATCAGGCAAAGTCTTTTTAAGACTTCTTAAGACTATTTTAATGCTACATGGAATGGTAGAAAAGATTCCCGTGCACTTTATCTATGCAGTGTTTCACTTAATTGTTGAGCATTCAGTCTATTAGGCCTTAATCAGACGATACAGCACGTCCTGATGAAGGTTTAATAGACCAAGAGCTCAACAATAAAGCGAAACACAGAACGCAGAAATCTTTTCTACCATTTTGGACTTACTGATGTTTCCAGCACCTTGCCAAGACTAAGCCGGGTGGAGCAGTGGCTGTCCTGCATCAATGCCACTTGGCATAAAATTTAAGACCAATTTTACAAATACCATAGGTTATTCAGGGAACAATGCCCTGAGTTCACATTCAATGGGCTAGAGGGATATACATATATAATCGCAATCACAATAAAGTGAAGAAAAGTCCATAAAAACAAATAAGTAGCAGCAATGTCTATCAAGAATTATAATATAAGCAATAAAAAAAAAGCAATAAAAAACAGTAAAAAGACAAAAAAGTTGAATAATAAGAATAGAGTCTGTCGTAAAGGATGGATACATGACAATCAACAACAAGTAGAAAATCATGTCTGTCAATTAACCAGAGCAGGAACACTGTAAAACAACCATATCATCTAGGATACACTTAAAATGATCTAAAGACACATATTGTTCTAATTTAAATACCTCTTGTAACTTGTTCTATCTATTTGGCGCAAAATAACTAAAAGCTAATTTACCGAGCTCAGAACTGATCTGAGGAGTTTCAGGGATAAAAATTCCTGTGAGCATGTGTGATGAGACATGGATTTGATTTTTAAAAGAGAAGTGAAGCAGAAGGGCAGCTTTCCAAGCAATGCCTTATCAGTGAGAGGACACCATCCCACATTCTGATACAGATCACAGTGGTGAGATCTAAAACCATCTTCAGTAATATAACGGAAATAACTGTGGTAGACTATATCAGGTGATTTTAGTGTGGATTGAGCTGCATGCATACAAAATATTACCAGACTCTAAGATTGACGTTATAGTAGATTGAATAATTGTCCTTCTGTTTTCTAAAGAGAAGTACGACCGAAATCTGTACAAAAATCAATTACATTGATAAGTCTGGGAACATTGCGCGGGATGGGTCTCCTACTAATTTGACTTGTACAGTTGCAGCTCTGTCACTGTGTTCAGACACCACAAGACCTCTGCTTTTTGTGTAGGTGTACACCCAAATGTTCAGAGCTCTCTAGCTGCTTATCTTGTTGTTGGTTGTTGTTAGTGTTTGTTGCCAGATTTTTTTGACTATCTTGTGTTTTTCGCACAGCATGTGTTTTGATTTCCATCATGCTGAGTTTGGAAAAACCGTTTGCATGAAATACACAGAGCCTTGTATGCTTTACACCTTGTACTGGTTTCAGCCATGCCACGATATCTTGGCTAAATAGCAAATTTTTATTGAATTTGCACTTCCCCAGGAAAGTTTAAGATGTAAGTCATGAAAGTTTTTCCATATGAAGTGGTAGTGTGTAAACATCTCTGTGACAACTCACCTTTGTGGATTTAAGTTTCTTTTCGTACTGTACTTTTTCACTCTCCAGCTCTGTCAATCTGTACCGCAGTTCATTAATTTCAAGAATCAAATCCTGAAAGAACAGAAAGTGCATATCAAAGTGTGGTAGTAAGATAGCATGCAAACTCCTAAAAATACCGGTAATACTGTTGAATGAATTTCATTCTGGCAGCTCTCACATTCTTTAATCTCAGCTAAAAGTTCAATTAAATATAAAGCAACTCTAGCCATCTTTGAAGGCACTGAATTCCTTGGAGAGTAGATGCTTCAAAGAAGCAACAGTGATAAAATGAGGAAGCTGCAGAAAAAGAGGCGATTTATGTGCTGTGAGGCGGAACATGGACAGCAGCTTTTTGTTCCAGTGGGGTGGAAGAGACGGCTGCGCTGCTGCAACAATAACATGACGTGTTTGAAAGCTTTCCAAGTACTCTGCATGGTTCCTCCGGGAGCAGACATCTCCCCATCTCTAGTAAACAAACAGCTGACATCTTAATTTTCTAAAGCCTTTGACCAGAGGGCACGAAATTCAACTAAGGTAAAACCACTTTGAGCAGTAAGGTTTTTCTAATCACAGCAAACACAGTGGTGATATTTCCCATGGATAGCTCAGTGAATGTTGATGTTTCCTTGAGGGCCTTTTTTTCTAACTCAAAACACAGCTGCTTCAAGACTGACAATAAAATGAGATGTCCCTCTCCCACACAGGTGTCAGACAACATGAATGAGGGTTTGTTTGGTGTGTGTGGGCAAGTGTGTGTGCACTGAGGTGAAAGAGAGGAGAATTAAATTACATACCTCACTGTCCCTAAATCTGTCATCAAAGTCAAGTCTGTCCTTGTCCATGGTATTCAGCTTCAGCTTTAGGTTGTTCACTTCGGATATCAGCTCAAGCTTCTGCGACTCCAGTGCACTTCTGCACAGAAGCTCCTACGATGACAAATAAGGTCTATTAAAAAAACAAAAACGTTGCAGATGCTATGTGGTCAATAATGGCAGCACAAACAACATGGACAGTATGGGTATTCTTGCTGTTGTAAATATTTAAAACAACAATAGTGATTATTCAGAGGTCTATGTGAAAGGTGGACATGGAATTTGGCCAGCATTATCTCTACAGCTGATAGCAAGCACACGCAGAAACCCCTGCTACACCGAACACCTGGACTGGGCACAGCAGCACATGGGTAAATATGCATTACCCACACAGTAGATGTCTGCTGACAGACCGACAACAGCTCAAATCTTTAAGTTAAAGGTTAAGTGTATAGGATATAGGTGGATATATTGGCAGAAATGGAATATAATATAGTAAGTATGTTTTTTTAGTGTATAATAACCTGAAAATATAATTTCATTGTGGTTTTGTTACCACAGAATGAGAGGTTTATATCTATATATAATTAAATATTTTTACCAGTTTAAATCACCGGGTCTGTTTGTTTTGGACAGGTGGAGACCTCTGCTGATAATTCATCTCACCGTAAAAACCTCCTGAACATCTGGATCAGAAATAAGGTCAGTACACATTAAGAAAAAGAGAGAAATTCCATGAGCGAACAGGGTTTGGGCGAGGGACCTGTCTGAGACAAGCTGAACCGCATAAAGAACAACTGACTTGTAACATAAAACTGGTTTATTCAGCTTTTTTAACGGTTTAAATCACCTGGTCTGTTTGTTTTGGAGATTAAGTGATCTCTGTCGAAAATTCAGCTCCCAGTAAAAACCTCCTGAACAATGAACATTGAAGGAATTCTAACCGGGAGAAGTTTCAGTTGGTTGCAGTGTACAATCTTCACCATAAGATGCCACTAAAGCCTCCTAAATCGTACACACTGTTCCTTTAAAAGTCGATATCACTTCTTCACATGTGAACCATATGTAGTTTTCATTACTAGGTGGCCCTTGATCTTGTGACCCACTCACACATGCACCCACACACCTGTTGCAGCATCTCCTCAGTGGCGTTGAGTTTCTCCCTGTGCTCGTCCAAACACAAGTCCA
The DNA here is from genome assembly GCF_006386435.1 of Epinephelus moara. Classification (NCBI taxonomy): domain Eukaryota; kingdom Metazoa; phylum Chordata; class Actinopteri; order Perciformes; family Serranidae; genus Epinephelus; species Epinephelus moara. The sequence goes on along the minus strand of NC_065525.1, from coordinate 20,710,204 downwards.
GGTCTCGAATCTTCTCTCCCTGAGCCTCCACCTGGTCTGTCAGCACACTCACCTGTGTGGAACCAAGAAGTCACTTTTTTTGGAAAGAGATTTTATTTCTATCTAACATAAAGACATGAGTTTTTGTGGAACTGGTTAAATGGTTAACTGGTTTATTTAAGAACTACTGGATTGGTACCTGAAGAACCAGAGATTCCTTATCACTCTCTATTCGGGTTAGCCTTTCCTGGTAGTGGTCACCCCCACTCAGAGAGAGGTGCCCATTGGACTGCAAGGACAGAAGAAAATATCTTTTAAACAAAGAACCATAAGAGAACTGATCTTCGACATACATAGTATGTACAGACACAGGTAAGTGGTACAGGTAAGTAATTAATTCTGCAAATCTGATCATTCTTTAAGGTTTCAGTGTCTAATAATGATCTCAGATGAAATGCTTCACATCAAAGTAGGGCTGTAATCGTCTGGTCAGTTGGTCAATTGTTTGGTCATTTTGCTCTTGTCTGACCAAACTCTTGTTGGTCTGACAATTGCTGGTGTTACTTTAAAAAGGCTGCGTGCTCACCAAAGTATTTCTTTTGTCTTTATCACTATGGATTTATTTTACTAAGTCTCCAAAAAGACAGTTCAAGGTTGGATTATAAAGCTTCTGAAAAGACTACCGTCACACCAGAGGTCTTGCTAGAGCGGCAGGTTGGCTAATGTTAGGTTCTGGGCTAAAAACAGCAAGTCTCTCTCTCTCACATGCAACGTTACAGAGATATTTAACTTTAATAACATCATGTTGTATATGACAGCGTCAACCCCAGAGTTAACTTCTATAGTGTCCAGTATGTCCAATTCATCAGTCCTGTTCAACACTTAGTGGTGAGACAGACTTGGCGCACACAGCTTAGGTGGGGAAGTGTGAGCCTACAATGTGCAGTTTATTTCAGATAATATTAAAGTGGACATCACATTTATTTTTCACTGGCGGCATTCCACTTGCCTGAACAGAAAGTTTACCTGCTCTGAGCAAGTGTTAATGTCCAACCCTGAGACAGGAAAAAAATGCTTTGGTGGACACCAGATAGAGTGCAATCGGTGCACTGTGGCAATTAACTTAATCATGAGATAGCATGCAGACCCCCCCCCCCCCCCCGATTAATCAATCAATTGGTTGAAGAGTAGGTACAGTTTCAGTCAAACAAGATTTTCTTTGGTTGATTACAGCCCTACATCAAAGTGTGACTGGCTGCACTGCATTACCCTGCACAAACAAAACCTTACATGGCTGAGAAGAAGGCTCACATTCAGACTGCTGTGCACAGAGTGACTTACAGCATTACACAAAAACTCTGGCATTTATCTGGCCTACAGCCCATCGCTCTCCCAAACACCACTCTGGTTCCCAAGAAGTCAGCGTGTTTCTTGCAGCACTCTGGCTGTGACATTGACAATACCAGCATTTTGTCTTGCATTCCCAGGGAACTCAGCAGATGGGGACAGTCATGTTTTTGCTTAGCAAACAAGTCCGTCGTCTACTTTCACGCAGGACTGTTTGCCCATGCTTTGTTTAATGCAGCACACACAGACGGAGCACAATCAGAAGCAAACCAGATGTGCTGAAGCTTGTTTGCAGCACTTTCTGTCCAACAATCACAGACAAAACATCCTCCATGGTTACACAGCTTAAACTGATTCAGACATTGCAAGTGTTCCTTCTTTCAGTTCTACATTTTATTATTTTACATCAAGATGATCCAGTTATGCAACATTACCAGAGAAACTGATCTGACCTGAGGCTACACTATTCTGATGAAGAGAGGGAAAAAAGTCAATGTGACTATATTTTATGATATTCAGTTCCGAAAACTGAAAAACTAGTTATTGCTCTCAACTGATGATGATTACCTATTATTTTACATAGTCTCATGCAGCATTTATGCATCTGTCCTACATGTAAATCTTACCAGGTGACCATGAAGCCACTCGACCAGACTGTCAGCTGTGGAGTCAGGGATCTGGCAGCGTAGACTCTCCCTTTCCTCTGTGTCCATCATCTCCAGGACACTCCTCAGGTCTTCCAAAAGGTGAAGCGCCCGCAGGCTGCCCATGAAAGGAGAGGTGGGTGACTGGCAGTCATACAGCCCATTGGAGTAGTCCAGAGCCTTGGAGCCTGAGGTGGAGAGAGGCAAACATTAGGAGAAGCTAGAATTCAAAGAAAGACAAAGATGTACCATCTCATACTTCAAAGTAATTATTTTACTCTCTTAAACTACTGCTCATCAAAGTACAGAGGAAAGGACAAGGTATTTTGTTCAGGTTCTCACAGTGATTAAAGCACACATCTAGCTGTAAAGTAGGGAGTCTCTGTATGTATGTATGTGTGTGTGTGTTTATGTACACGAGTCCTTCATGTTTCTCACAAACCGTTCATCCAATCTACCTCACACTGTTATTTCAATTAGTGAGAATAGCAACATAATTCAGTTTTTTTCATACCTAAACATCATCCTAAATTTATAGCTGTTTGGGGTCCAGGTGTGTCGCTCAGGACCCAAAGATGCACAGTGTCGAGTGTAAAGTTGTTTCTTGAGAAAGCTGCACACAGCAATACCACAGGCCACGCAACTGGCCCATGTTTTGAACAGGCACTGCACTAGTAGTAACAATTCACTTTGCCAGACAAGGGACAAGACTTTAACCACTTATAAATGGCAGTCTGCCATCACAGGCTGAACTAAAGTGAATAATTCCAATCATATTATTTGGAGACAGCCATTATTGGCACTGGTCTGACATCTGATCCTCTGAGGCCGCATTCAGCGTTTCGTAAATCCTTTGCAACACTACAGTTAGGGATGAAATGTTTACCACGATAAACCACAATGAAATCATGTAATACCTTTTCAAATCTGAATTATCATTACAACTGTGTTTGATTACTGCACTTTGAAAACTCACAGTAAATACTGTCCAGCATCAACCACAGTTGGCAACAGTCTGCCAGACACAGGCGCAGCATGCAATGTGAGTTTGTCTTGCATCAATGAAAACATGGCAGAAGACAGTGACAGCGCTCTGGCGATTTTTCATTCTTATGGTTTACAGAGTAGGCCTGCAGCAGGCAACCCCAGTGATGCTACTGGTTCCTTTTCCTCATCTACAGTGACACAGATACTCAAGCAAAGGTAGTGTACGGAAGGATTGCATGACTTTAAAACAGTTCAGTAATTTTTCCATAATAAGGATTTTTTTGTTTCTCTGGCAAAAAGGGGGAATAAATAACAACAAAAACAAGATAAGCAACAACGACAAAAAAACGTTGGTACTGAAATCTACGAAATTGTAACTTTAAGCATCGGTGGCCAAGAATTTCACCACTGAAAATAATGTCACGTGGTCCACTGGTACACAACACAAGGTGAACATGTTTACACGCCACACAGTCTAAATGAGCACAGAATAAATACTAAACCCTCTCTGACAAACATGGAACTCCAGACACCATGTGATGTCCATTCAAAATGTCAGCTCTGCAACAAGCCATAAGACTAAATAAACTCTTATCAATGTTGACACAACCTGACAGAGGTGTATATCAGAGACTTTGTTGCTTTATGCTTTGACACAACTGTAAATAAATAATCACAACATGACTGTTCAAACAATCTGAATCATGATAAAATGTTATGCTGATGCTTAATGCTATAGGGGAGAACTTTACCTGCTATAATGCCGTCCATCTGCTCCAGGGCAGCTGCCAACATGTCGCTGGCATCAGCCATCATCTTCACTCACTGATGAACCTGTAAAGATCAATGAAATGTAAAAACTAGCTTCTTAACCGTATTTTAGTCAGTCTGAAGAATACCAAAAAGCACCATGATTATTGTGACTATTAACCCAACAGTGTGACTGATAATCACAGTTTAGTCTGTGGAATAAGACATCATATGGCAGCTGCTCTGTGTGCTTGAAACGTGAATATCAACAGTGCAGGAAATGGACAAATCCAGCAAACCAGTTACAGCAGTGGTCAGCTTTCTAGGCCAAAAAAGTGCAGTAAGTTGGAGTTAAGCATGTGATTACAAAAGGTTCCCACCCAGGAATTAGGCTGTAACTACAGTACATCCTCAACAACCCTCAAAGGCTAAAAAAGGACAGTGCCTGGTGAAATAGCATGTTTGTGAGACGGGTTTGACTGTACAGACACAGATAAGCTGAGCACTGTGTATGAACAGCACCCCATCTAAATAGCTACATGATAACCATGAGTTTGCGGCAGTTCAAAGAAGATGAAATTGAAACAAAAACAACTGTAAGAAAAATTATATTTGCTCCGCTGAGTTGTTCCACCTTCTTGAGCTCTATGCTGCAGACATCTTATGTTAATTTCATCAGAGCAAGTGATGAATAATGCATTTCAGAATATCAATCAGGCCATTTACTGAAAATATTGGCACAATGAATGTCCTGCCAATAGGACACTGGACACTCTGTCTGGAGCGGAGATACATTTTAGTGTCCCAGTACTGGACATCTTCCCAAGCAGCACAACAGACCCTTTATCTTTGGACGTTTAATCAAAAGGCTCTGCTGTATATTCATGCATGCTTAAACATGCATACACAGGCACTCATCTGCACACGCACGCAAACACACACGTCTCACTTTAATCAGCTGCCTCACATCCTGGGAGTGCCCGACACTAGGACATAGCACCATTTACAAACTTTATGGAAACCACCCACAGACCTAACACTGTTATTTCAGCATTCCTGTGGGCACATTTTCCATTATGTGTAAAATAAGCATGCACTAAAACATTAGATTCGTCACAACACACAGTAGGCTAAGAGGAAATGTGAGGGACCAGCATGCCATCAGTGTGCTCCATAGTAAACTGCTGAGTGGTTTCCAGCAGTAAAAGTCTGAATGCTCCTCTCAGGTTGCCTAAAGTAACTGCTCGTCTCACTTCTTGTACAACATGACATTTTAAAAAGGCAGGAATAATTATTTTCAAAAGACGGGTTTACAATGTCCTGCTAACATTTAAATAGATTTTATATTAGGGTAGGGAACAATGTGTTCAAAGATGACATTTCATGAGGTGTGTTTTCAGAGGGAACCTAAAAATATCACTGAAAAACTAGCACTGTTGTAAGACCTTGAATCAGCAGTAACACGTTAGTGGTATTTTATCAGACATGCAACATTAGCCAGAAATACAGAAGGAGAACAAGAATGCAAAATAGTCTTTTGTTAAAAGAAAAAGGAGTATAGTTGGAGGAGGCTTGCCCTAAATCCACGTGAAGGCTTTACTTGCTCTCAAGATTGGCATGACTTATTTCAACTACAACCTACAGCAGATTCAGGGAGGACCTTCATTACTGTGATGTCTCTGAAAGTGTATCAATGCTGTGAAAAGGAGCTAAACCAGCTCCCTAGACTTCAACAAATGCCCAGCAGAAAGCCAGTCTTTAACAGCAGGTAACAAAGACAGAGTCTGGATCACGATGACTCAAACTGGAATGAAGGTCTGCGGGGCATCCCCCTCAAAAACCCTGAGTCAGCTCCTCTCTCACTGCAGAAAGGCAAATATGGGTAAGGTTAACACATGGCTTTCAGTAAACAGACTTCAAACACAACGGGCCAAGACCAGACATGCTGCTCAGAAACCTGCTGCCCACATGTCAATCAGTGCTAAACAAGTGTAAAGACCGTGTCTGAGCACTTTCATGGCTTCACCCTGGATTCAGTGGACATGAGAGTCCGGAAAGATCTCAGCACAAAGAAAGCGTAATGACAGAGAGGTGCACTCTGTCCTCAAGTCCTGGGATGCCTCCATGGTACAATAGTCATTTGTAAACACGAGAGGGTTGTCTAGCAAGCAGACGGGGTGAGTAAACAAAGGTTGTGGATCCGAGTATTTCTGGGCTGCAGCACGTTTATTTGTCTTGATTAATCATTTAATTTTTCGTATACAAAAATGTCACAAAATAGTGAAAATGCCTATAAAGATTTCCAAGGGTCCAGAGGGGCAACTTGTCATTGCTTGTTGCTGTCCAACCAACAGTCTAAAACCCAAAATACTGAGTTAACGATTAAATATGACAAAGAACATTAACATATCCTCACATCGGAGCAGCTAGCATCAATGAATGTTTGGCATTTTTGCTTTAAAGTTGGTTAATCGATTATTCAGATAGTTGTAGATTCATTTTCTGTCAATCCAATAATCGTTTAAGCTCTAGAGTGTTTTAATTTTTGTTGAATTAATAAACCATCGTGGAGAATATATGGAGAGGATCAAATATCACAACATGTTCGACCAAATACCTTGATATTAATGTTGTGACAATATTGTAGGGTTGACTTTTGGTGCGTTCACAAAATATTTACACATTTAGATTTTGATCAATCAACAGTATTGTGGATATAATGACTAAGTGGGTAGAGGCAAATAATAGAACAGCTAGTACTGTAATGAAGCCTTTAAAACCAGGAAAAGACAACGCTCACAATATTACAATATCCAAAATCTAAAACAATATCTAGTCTCATGTCACGGTATCTATATAATATTGATATTGCCCAGTCCTAATATGTACCTGCACTGGCCCTCATCTGTAAAAGCTTACTATCAAAGGAGACATCTCAAAAATCCCAACAAGCATGCATCACTCTCAAAAACAAAGTCCCACTGTTTGCCCGTCTATAAGCACCACTTGCATCAACCATAAGACACACAGAGAGGGCTATTGTTCATGATAGTGGGGTATTTTGACTGAGAAGCAGGAGAACACAAAGAAAAAAAAACAATGCTACGCTACAGTACACATGGCATTTGCAGCAACACCTGCCTGCAGACTCTCTTCAGACTGAAAGAGCCTCGAACCACAACAAGAAACTGCATTCAAAAAGCAATCTTGCCCTTTGGTGAAAACAGCCATATAATTCACGGAGACATGCAGAGAATAATGAACACAAGAGGGAGAGTGGACTACTATAATGGCCTTTCAAATCCTTCAGCTCTGATCCCTTCAGGCGGGGACGACCATCATAACCCATCCTCACTGAACACGCTACAGAGAGCTGAAGTATTCCCGTTTCAAAAGGCAGAAAAAAAAAAAAAAAGATCTTGTAATTCCTCGGCCCCGATGGGCTACTCTCTTATACACACAGGAAGCAAAAATCAAAATAAGAGCCTCTGGGCCACTTGTCTTTGAGGGGAGAAAGTGTTTACAGCAGCCATGCAACTGGCTTTAACAGCCTGTGTTGAGACAAGTTGTCCCGGGTGGTAAAAAAGCCTGCGGAAACAGGAATTTACAATCCTGGCATAAATTACACAGCCATTTGCTTTACTTGTTCTTTTTTTATTCAGGTAACATTTAAAAAAAAAAAAAAGAGAAAAAGATATGTGTTGATTTTTGTGGACACGAGGGGATAGATCCAAGTCTCACCACATAATGACACTTTCCATGTCTTGAGTCATGCAGACCTTGACTCAGTCTTTACCTTCAGACAGTGTTTCCATGAGAAAAGACTAATTCAGGGTTGCATACCTCATCCTGTTTTACCTCAAACCACGAATGCTCTGTCTATTCTGAAAGGCTCAGAAAATGCTTAAGGGCAAGCTTTTCTTTAGACATTATCTAGTGTGTTTGGGTGCTAACTATATACGGTGTGCCACACACAAAATGCTTAGAATAGTTCTATAATGAGCAAATTGTCTGCTGTGATTCGATCTTGTGACAGGGCTAATGTTATTGTCTACAAGTTTAAGGGTGCATGAAAGTAAGCAGGCTGTGTGCTGCGCTGATTCACTGGGTGTAGACACAGTCAAGGCATTCACCAGCCGCCGGCAGGGCGCTGCTCTGGAATAACCTGAAGCTATTTCCAACCTGAGTGAGCAGGCAGAATACATCATCACTAATTTTATACCACCAAACAACGAGGGCTGTATGAAAACGAGAGGTGGGCGCAAAGTCAAGGGAAACCTTTACTGTTTTTAGACCATCTGGAACTTAAAATAAGAAACTGAAAGGCATCTGTGGAATGGGTGATGCAGTTTAAACACACCGAACAAAAGATGGAAGTTTAAGAAGTAGAGAGCTTCCATGTGATAACATCTTGAAGAATTTTTCCTGCCCGTACGTATGCAACAGATCATAGCTGCATTTCATTTATGTTGGAAAGCAGCACGCATTCTTTTCATATTACTCATGGCTGCACTGCTTGTGCCTTAAGGTGACTCGGAAGTTATCCGTCTTTGACATTTATGCAAAAAGCAATGCAACTCTGAACAGTAGACACGTGGTGCAGAGGGTCAGGCTATGTAAATAAAAACAGCTGAAGGTTGTTTTGCTGTGTACTGTACTAGACTACCCAGCACCACTCTACAACTAAAGTTGCTTCTTGCAGTTTTATGGGCCAACTTCAACATTTTTAAGCATTCTTCCTAAATAAATTCCTTGCATTTTTGCTGCAGTAAAGACTAGTAGAAGGTGAAATGAAGGGCCCTGGGGATTTCCTTGTAATCCGAACAATAATTAACATGTTGAAGGAAACCCCCAGATTTAAATCACCAAGTCTCAACTCAAATACCACACTTTTGCAGCATGACTTCAAAGTCTTACTGCAGAGGCAGGAGTGACAGAAATGAACTGATGGGTACAGCCTACATTTAGAGAATGCTAAGGCAGTCTTTACTTAGCATCCTGTATCTGGGTTTCTGACTGTTTTTTAAACATTTGAGAAACGAGGCCAAACTGTTTTAAAGAGGTCGACTGGAGGGCAATACAACAGCTGATTAACTTTCATAGCTTAAAAGAAAAACAGACAGTTAACTCTGGACAACCTTGCTTAGTTTACTAAGTCAAATCTACTTCAGGGTGTCTACAGGTATCAGACTGTTAAATTTAATGCTTTTAAGAGCTGTTCAAGACACTTTTAACCAAATGCCAGACAGATGTTTGGACAAATCATGTTTTACTTATGTAAGCATAGCAGGTAAGCATTGCAAGCAAGTAGTATATGTGGTCTTGTGCAGAGGTAAATGTTATGTAGAAATATTGTTATTAGAGTTAAGTCAATCTACATTTTACCAACAGGTATGTGCAAGTATCAAGTAAATTACGGTATTATAATTTTTTTTAAGATTGGCAACACTAGAAATGTGGACTTTTACATAGAGAGGCTTCGCTCACTTTCACAAAAAGGAATTTAAAAATGGATAAATGAAATTAGATCAAAGTATGTAGTTAAGACCTCACAAATTCAAACTTAAGACTATTTAATGACTTTTAAGGCCTTATTGCTGTAACACTGAATGAATATAAGACATTTTAAGACTTTTTAGGGACCTGTAGATAGCTCCATCATGTTAGGTACCAAATTTCATGGCACCTCAAGGCAACATTGAACCCAGTGATGTCTATGAAAAAAGATGTGGCCTCAGGCACTGGGAGTAGCTAACCACAATGTCTGGCAGAGTGTAAAGCGGTGGCAAAGTCATAAACCAACCTTAGACTGACTTTCTCACGTCAGAAACCTTTAACCCCCCAGTAAATAGTCCTGTCCCATGAACCCCCTTCGTTGTGAGGGCTAATATTTTGGTGTACAACATAAACGTTGACCAGATGAAACTTGACACGTAACAGTAGTAACTAAAGTGAAGATAACAATGTTATCGATAGGAAAACACTGACATGTTACATGTCAGTGTTTTCCTATCGTGCTAATTGTGCATAACGTTAAATAAAAGTGAAATTTAACTTTAGTTTAACTAGCTAGTTAACTTGAGGGGGTGCCTGAACCCCCCCTAAAGGTACCCCAGAGGCCCCGGGACCCTTTTAAAAACCGTTAACACAACCCACGAAGGACAAACTACAATAGTAGCCGTTAACGTTACAACGGTAACAAAACGTGTACATTCATCTGCTCTAGTTTGTCTCGACTACACGTTAGCAACCCATTAACCCAAGTTAGTGGAGGACATCATAAATCACAGCTTAAACACCACCGGACTCACTTACCGAAACTCTGCTCGAAAAGAATTCGGGATTTCCGTTAGTTTGTTTCCTCTATTGTTTACAAAAACTCCACAGCGGTCGGTTTCTGAACTTCTCCGTATCCACCAGTGCTACCCCCGGCCGTCCACATCGCTACGCCATGATGTCGAAGTGACAGGGTTGTTGGAAAACTTGGGACGTCATGGCTGGAAAATCCCGCCCCGCTGGCTGCTGCCGGGGCTGGTCTGAGAGCAGGAGCGTTTTATATGATGGCAGTCCTGGCGCCTTCATGAAGCATGGGAAAGATGGGAGATACGAGTTTTGTACTACATAAAACCGCTCACTGTTGACGCCAGCAGTGGACAGGACTGAGATATTACTTTAAAAGTGATGAATCGTTATGTATCTGTTTGTCTGTGTTGAAACTGACCAGCAACAACCACAACTGACATCCCCTTGACGGCCCCAAAGCATCCTAGCGCTCAACGCGTTGAGTTCAATAACGCCGGAAACTTTCCATGCTTTTGTTGAACCGTGAAAGCAGCATATTCCTCAAAGTGCCTGTGTATCAGCTTTAAAGAAGCACAGGCGACATCTAGTGGTTTATGGGTGTCAGTGGTGGAAGAAATAGGTACTGTATCTTGCAAAAAAAAACAATACTAGTGTGCCAAAACAGTCCAGTACAAATAAAAGTTATGAATTCAATTTTTTATTTAAGGTACAGAAGGATTAACATGCAACATGATGCAGGTAAGTATGTAAAAGTACTCAATATGCAGGCCCTTTGCAAATTGTTATGTTACATATTATATCCTCCTGAGACCCTGCGTCCTCATATGAGGACATCACATTTTGGGTTTACTTGACCTTAGACCTGTTGTCCTCATTCACACTTTTTTTGTCCCATCTAGTGGTAGTAAGAGCACAATACATTAATCCATATAAATACAAGATGGCAGCCATGTCCGCCAAGTCAGCCCACAGCCAATCCTGATACAAAACTTGTTTATTTAAGATTAATAAGTCCTAATATGACCAATTTTAGCAACAGTAATGCGCTAAGACACTGTTAATTAGGAAGTACTCATTTGAAGAAATTCGGACTTCATTATCGTATCATTTGAGGACATTGGGACTTAATTATTGTTGACATTGTTGGGGTTTTTTTTATACTTTTTGGGTCCTATTGATCCCAAATAGCTGGCAGAAATTAAAAAAGTATAATAAACAAAAGTTAGGGTCTCAGGAGGATAATAATACATTATTGTAACAGATGCATTGACATGTATTATCTTAATTTTGTAGCTGATGAAGGCGGATTGAAATCCTGATTAAACACTGACAACGAGAGCAGATTTGCGCCACATAGTAAATAATAGTTTAAATTAACACTACCAGACCAGAGCGGGGTGTGAGTCTGTGTCAGAGGAAATAACACAGTATTTACAGTGATGTGTACAAGCTGGTAAGCAAGGTCAACGTGCCTCAGAAGGATGTAAGGGAGGGAGATGTCAGAAATGAGGAGCTTCACAACAACAATTATAGCTTTCTGATGAATTAAGTGGAGTTACAAGTACATTTTTTCATCTAAAATGAAGTGGAGTTACAGTATTAAGAGGCATACAATCAAAAAACTACAGACTTGCATTGAATACCAAGTGTATGCAGGACAGATGTTACAAGGCCCTGGGCAGCCATGGGAAACTGAGAGCCCTAGTAAACATTACAATATGTTTACTTTAAACTGACTTAGGGTCCGTTGCCTGGTGCAAGTTAATGTGGCCACAAAGGCAGAATGAATATTTAATAATATAATATGAGAAGGATCATTTCTTTGTCTCATTATAGGCATGATTTATTCTAAGGCATATTCTAGAAGGCAGCACTGGATGTTTTTCATACTGTAAAAACAATATCTACATTTCCTAGCACTCTCCAGCGTCTCCCTCTGAGTTATTCAACAGACTGTGATATAATTTGTCACAATGAATGGAAGCTGTTCCTGGAAATGTTGGTCCAAACGTCAACTGGTTAATTCCTCTTCTCCCAGTGAATAGAATACCCCACTTTGGGTCAACCATGGGTCCCCAAAGCGGTGTCCCTCCTCAGGGGCCTCTCCACCTTCACAGTGCTCGGGTCACATTCCAGCATCTCCCTGATCCAATCATCATCCAGCGCTCCCTCTATGAACTCCTCCAGACTGATGATGGCTACAGACATAACAAGGGGAGACAGTGATTATTACAGACAAAGAGCAGAAGACAGACTCAATCAATATCATCTGCTTCTGTTCCCTCTTAAATCTTTGCCTGCACATGCCGATATCAGTGAGCAAGAGCTTACTGGTTTTAATGTTAGGTTACTGCTGCCAATGCAACTGCCTTATAGTCATATAACTATATCATCCATACACAAAGAATTTAAGTTGTCTTCAATGTAAAATGTAAGTTTTATGTGGAGACTTATGTGCACCCATTCTGGTCTTTTTTTAGGGGGGTATTGTATCTTTAGTGGGAGATAGCAGGTCAATGGTATACGCCCCATAGAAGTGGTTTACATCATCTGAAAGCTAGGAACCTGAAGATTAATTTGAGGCGCATCACCACAACGTGTCAAGTTTTTCTCATCATAAATATGTAATCAACACTGTGTTTTGGTTAGGTACCTATTCAAACATTTAAAGTTTAGATTATTTAGGGGGTAAGAACATAATGATAGAAACATATGAAGGCCATTTCCATGCTTAATTATGTCTCATAAGTTGTTGCAGCAATTTTGGGGTTAATCCCATTTGTTTCACATATTTGGTGCTAAATTTAACCACATTTTACCATTTCAAAATTGATAAAAATGGTCAAAAGGCCTTTCAAAATACCACAGTAAGACACCAAGACCTTATGGACCAAACACAAAAAAATCCATACTGTGTTTTAGTATCAAAAACTTTTGATATGTCGAGATTTATGGAAGAATGGCATTTTAATGGCAACTGGATGGCAAGCACTTCAGTTCTGCTGAGAAACCCCCTTATTGTAAATATCACTATGAACGCCATCTGAATGCCTGAGGTCTCTGATTTTTTTTAAATTTATATACTTTATTAATCCCCCTGAGGGGAAATTCAATTTTTTCACTCTTTAGTCATTAACACACAGGTCGAAGAGACAGACACATGCACAAACAGGACCTGTCAGAATGGGAGGGCTACCTCAGTCAGTGGTGGGGGTTTCAGTGCCTTGCTCAAGGAGGTGAACTGGCACCTCTCCAGCCACCAGTCCACGCTCCATATTTGGTCCGGACGGGGACTTGGACAGGCGACCTTCCGGTTCCCAACCCAAGTCCCTATGGACTGAGCTACTGTGGCTGTAAAGTTTCACGAGGCTGTGCTTATCCAAGAGGTCACAATGGTCATTTTATACAAAGACGTCTGTTTGGAAAAAATGGTCTCACTACAGTAAAACTGGCTACGATGGGAGTTAACATTATCACACATGAATAAAATTGGGCTCATTGAATCCACAAGAGTCTCAGCTTTCCAGTCAGACCCAATTTGTGCAATTTGAAAACTGTTTAGGGATGTGAATATGCAAAAATATTCAAACACAATAGGGGAAAATAACATATTTGCACTGGATGAGAAAAATGGTTTTGGCTCCAAACTGTATGGAACTAGCATAAAATGAGCAGGTCTGTAAAGGCCAGACATGTCGGTACCCATAAAACCCATTTTCATTTATATATCTTGAGGTGAGAGATCATGGGACCCCTGTCAAAATGGCCATGCCAGCTTTTCCCTCGCCATAATTTAGCCTGAGTGTTATTTTGCCTCCTTCCTGACAAGCTAGTATGATATTTATACTTAGGTACTCGTTTCATATGGTACTAAAAGACAGTAATGTCAGCTGAGCTCTGTGGTGGCCCCGTGGGTCTCTTGCTTCATCTCTAAAATGATGCATGTCATATGAGGCACATGACTACTTCTCAGTATCTTGCGCAATATTTTTCACAACATCACGGTCATGACCAGTGTAGTGCAATATCATTTTCTCAGTCATGTGCAATACTACTTCTCATTGTTATATCATATTCAATATAACACTGATTATCAGGCTCAGTCTGTTTTTCCACCATTTTAGTTCATGTTTAGTAACTCTTGTACTTCTCGCACTCCTATTGTTACTCTATTATGCACTGGTTTTTGCTTTTGCTCCTTGAAAACACTTTTATCTTTTATATTTTGCCTCTTTTGATACTTCGTTGTAATAAAACTGGGCCCAGTGAGTGACCCTGACCCACATCACAAAATTGACATAAATGCTTTCAGATTAAAATAACTTTTAAAAGCCAATTTAACCTCTTTAGTCAGAGTTTCCATCTTTTCAGAATGGTTCCACACACTGTGGAACCAGAGTCTTGAGTCTTGTAAAACATATAACAGACTGAATGGGTTATTTTATTGGTATATTTACCTTCTACAGAAGCACTGCTATCAACTCTATGAGGTCAGTTTGTTGAGGAGAAAAAGACACACTGAGTGAAGGTGAGTGTAACATCTTAATAGAGTTGCTTCCATGCTGAAGTTACACTACAGCACGACTTTAGTCAGAAAGGGAAAATCATTTCCTCACCGTTATTGTCTTTATCTAATCGCATGAATATCCTGTTGGTGCATTCTTCAGCTGTGAGTGGGTTGGGTTGGGTTAAAGCAGCTGCGACGCTCATCTTATACACAGCCTGTGAACAAAAGGAAACACACACCAGCTGAAGTGAAAGACCCAGTTATCTGTGGTCACATCTCATGATAAGTAAGAGACAGAGTTTGTGTATGACACAGAGACGCACACACAAACCTGCATAATCTCCAGCATTTCCTCCCTTGTGATGGCTCCGTCTCTGTCTTTGTCATAGAGCTTAAACGACCACCGCAGCTTCTCCACAGCTGAACCTTCAATGAGCATGCTGATGGCCATGACATACTCCCTGAAATCAACCACTCCATCCTAAAGAGGAGCACCCTCGTTAACATCTTTGTTTGTTATTCACTTGTCTTGGTTGTATGGTGCATTATCATGATTAAATGGCATTAATTATTGTCCTTTTAGTGCTCTCTGAGACGTTTTCCCTCCAGACTCGTGAGCTGTACAGCATAAAGTCATTCAGAGTTGTTTCCTTACCCCATTACTGTCCAATGTGCGAAATATCTGCTCTGCATACTCAGCTGACTCGCTGCCCACTGTCCCATCACAGAAATGCCTCTGAAACTCGTGAAGAGTGATCAGCCCACTGGGACATTCATTGATAAACTTTCTATCACAAAAGGACAAAACATTTTTTAAATAAAGAGAGAGGAAGTTGTTGATACACAATATAAAGGCACTTAGAGTAAAGGGAGTCAGGTCTGTAGCAGCAGAAACGTGCCTTTTAAATTAAGAATTAAGAGAATTAAGGTCAACCTATCCCCTCTCTGTGGAGATTACACGTCTTTGAAAGCTTGTTTACACCCTGGGACAGGAGTGCTAAGATAATTAGGTCAAATGATTTTGAACCACTTTGCTACAACATGGCAAAGTGAAGCTCGTCAGCAGTGTGTTGTCACAGAAAGAAAGTAGGGCTACAGACACTACTCCTATACAACTGAGCAGAGGTCATTGTTCTGCAAGTCACAAGTCTCAAGTCTTTGCAGTCTAGTCCCAAGTCCTAAACAAGTCATAATGCACTCTTTAGCAAATGTTATGCCTTTTCAACCACAGATTTAATATATTAAATTTACAAAAATCATTAATGCTTTTTATAATTTCTGGAATGTTGGAAGTTGTTGTGTCTCCATCTGTAATTTTCGACCTGAACATTTTGCATACAACAATTAGTTTTTGTTGACCAGCGTGTAGTGTTTGTTTGTGAATTAAATAATCTTCGGTATCATATTTTCCAACTGGTGTTCAGTAGCCTAACGTTAGTTCTTCATGGCTCTCTCCTGCAGATTGACTGGATGTTGTTGGATTGGTCTAAACAAAGAGGATCTTGGAATTTAGGTATCGACTAGTGGGCAATAAATAGCGTTAATGTTAGTTGATGCAGGAAAAAGAGGGAGATAAATTGATCCTTTTTAAACAATATACTTTTTAATATTTCAGTTTGGGGAAAGGTGTCAAGTGTTGTCAAGTCAAAAGGCTCAAGTCCGCTTAACCAGTCTCTGCACATTGCCTCTAAATCAGTCTCCCTGTAACCTTGCTATTTGTCTATCTAGCCTGTTTGTGTGTTTGTTGCTGCCTTTGTGTGGTTGTAGGAGGTGATGAAGGTTGGGGTTGAATGTAATGCCACTATTTTTATTTCAATTTATCATTTTTTCTTATTTTTAACTACTAATTTTATTTGTCATATCATGTCTGAGCTGCTTTGTTCTGTTATATGTAAAAAATGTAATAAATATATTCTTTTTAAAAAAGCCTTAAGTCTAAGTGAAGTCATGAGTCCTTGGGGTTGAAGTCCAAGTTGAGTTGCAAGTCTTTTTCGACTTTGTCGAGTCTCAAGTCATTACATTTGTAGCTTAAAACCAAATCATGTGACTCGAGTCAACACCTCTGTTACTGAGTACAGACATAACGTGAGAAAATAAAGGAACAAAAGGCCAAGAAATGCTTTGTTGATTTGTCTACAATGCAAAATAACGATCCACCTAGTTGTACACTTTTTGAATGTTGCTTCAAAAATCTGCAATTTCAGCTACATATTTTTAAGCTTCCTCTACCTGAATACAGACAGGGTGTGGAGTTAAAAAACTCTGTAGAAATTTGAAGCCAAATGAAACTCTTACCTGAACCACTCGTACAGCTCAGTAACATAAGACTCCCCTCTCCTACATGGCAGGGTAGCAGCTTGGCCCATTCTGTAAAGGAGCAACAGCTCCGGATTCACCACTGACTTTATATACACAACAAATCCCAGCTTATGCCATGCTTTCTAAATTGCACCAACCAGTGCCTTATCACACTCGACAAATTACACAAAGCTAATCTCCTCAGAGGGGGGGGACAAAGAGGAAGGTTGTAAAAGTGGGTTCAGCAGAGGGCAAATGTAATTACTCATACAGCAGGCTGCTGCGTCTCAACCTGCCACACTGAAGACAGAAAACTGGTGAAACATTTTGAATTCAGCGTTCGCTTACTGTCTTTCTCTTCAATCCAAATATAGACATCTGAAAACACGCCCCAAAGTTCCTGTTGAGGGTTTAATAAACTATTTATTAACAACCTGGGAAGACAGCCCAGACATATTGACAGTAGCAGCAATAGACAAAAACGATAAGTGCTTCCACTGGGAACCAAAAATCAAACAAGAATGAAAATATAAAGTGGCAGGAAGTGGTACAATGGAGGCAGTAACAAGCTCCCAACAGCCCAATATAACCCCGAAGGTTAATGTCATTCCTCCTGTGCAGCAACACTTGGCTGAGTCACCAATCTGTCTTAACTTCTCAAACTCTGAAGCAACAACTTTAAAAAAAACTACAGAAAAACTATTTTAAAAAAGCAACATGCAACTGGACACAAAGCAGGGCATCAAATCAAAACTTAATGTTCCTATTTTACAAAAATCTACTGTTTTATTTCAAATGGAAACCGAGGCAAGGACCATTCGCCTTCAAATGAGCCAAAGTGGGAGCATGTTTTAGCTTACTGTGGAAATTACAGCTACTACACTGATGACTGAACAAGAATGGGAACAAAAACATCATAAAATGGACTAGTTGCCTTTCAGAAAGCTCTGCCTGTGTCTATGGCACCACTCCATAGCTCTGCTTGTTTGGTTAGGTAGTAAGTTTTGAAGGAACGACGAAGCCAGCATGTACAACTCCTGTTTTATCTGTCAACAAGCTTCATTCATGATGTGCACAATATGCGTCAAGTTAATCCAATGATACATCTTAGCCCTCCTTTCAGTCTGCGGAGGGTGCCAGGTGGGAGAGGCGGTCTCCATGAGCAACACAGGTTTTACTGAGTGTCCGAGCAGACATGTCCAAAGGCACTTCGGACACGGGCAGGAGGGTCCTTGTGATTCAGCTGCTCCGTCCACTGGCTCCTCGTAATTCAAGCATTAGAGAGAAAAGACAGTATTTGATTCACAACAACCCTTTTCAAGAGAAGAATCCTTAACAGTCCTCATGAGATGACTATAAACTGTGGCCCGAGACACCAGTATGAACGAGGGCAGGTCATAAGAGCTACACAGCTCCATGTATTGTAGATTTGGGCAGCAATGCAACCACTTATGTTTGACTCACTGGTTCAGGTTCTAATGACAGAGGGTGAGATAAAGATACACAGTCTAACAGAAAATTAAAGAACATATACTGATGTTGCTCTTTTCATTGCTCTCCCTGTGAGACAACAATCAAAATTATTCAGGTAAGAGAAATGTGATGTGATAAATGCAACGTACTGTAAAAAAGGGTATCAAAAAAGCCCAAAATTAATGTGCAATTTATAACAGTATTACTGGATTTTAGGTTTTGATTTTCTTTTCATAACAGGGGAAGTGTACCAAAGTGCTGACACTTTTTAGACAAGCAAATACAACAGCTATCTTAAACTATTTGGCATCAGCATGGCTTCTACTTCCATTTTTTAGAATGAAATACTCTACTGTATATCAATAGGTCATGCTGTGTCACCTTGAATTCATGAAGAAAACTTTGTTTTTCTCGCATGCCTCCACAAAAACGGTGAACACACTGATTTATTGATTGATTGGGGACCACTTAAACAACGACAAAACTATATCAAAACATTGGTTTACAAAATTTCACACAACTCATGCAGTACAATCCAAGTTTTATTTATCCAGTTGTATGCTCAGTACTTCATGAACACATGCATTTCTGTGAAATAACCTTAGCATTAGAGTTTGGATTTGAAGTAAGTGTAGAGTTTCACTTTCAGTTCAGTTTTATATTGCAACATTTTTAGCAAATATGCATGCGTTTGGGAAGTACTGAGCATACAACTTGATGAATAAATCTTGGATTATGCTGCACAAGTGTTGTGAGAGTTGTAGTTGACAGATGATACAGTTTTGCTGTTGTTAAACACAGTCTCCCATCAATTAATAAGTCAATATGTTTGCCGTTTTCCGTGGAGGCATGCATGAAGTTTTCTCCATGAATTTAAAGTAACACAGCATGACTAATTGCAGAGAAATGGTCATTTTGAGGGTGAAGTATTTCTCTAAATATCACTATGACAATAATTTGACAGACTTGGGCATTTCTACCTTACATCAACACACAGGCCGTATGGCTGCGTCATGACTCCCAGCAGTGGGTCACTAACATACGAATCATCACATGGCTGTAGTTGTAAAAATCTAAGATGTGCAATTGTAAACATGGGCCAAACAAAACTCTACATGAGGTAAGACAAAATGGATCCATAAAAGTCAGCAACTCATTCAAGTTCTCACCAAACACGATTTTTCTAGTCAGCAGCACAGTCTTATACCTTCATGCATGATATGGGAGTGAAACTTACACGGAGGGAGAAAGGAATATACCTTCAAATTCAGAATGTATGGAATGATCGCTCTGCTTAGTGTAATCCCTTAATAAATGTATGCATGAAGACAGTGTGCCTCTGACAAGCACATTAAACATGTCTTCTGAAAGACCGTCAGTGCACGATAATTCATGAGAAAAACAAACAAACAGCTAAAGCTATGGTTTGCCTGCAAGATTATTAAGCTGACAACATGTGTAAGAACACAGACTCACAGGTGGACAGGTACAGACTCTGTATTAATGAACAGTATATAGGGAAGTATGTAAAACTTTAAACTAGAGGGCAAAAATACTGCAACAGTTACTAAGAACTGTCATTCTGTTTTAACGGGGTGGCTCTGTTTCCATCACTCCCTGAGTTATAACCTCTACCATCAGACTCAGAGATCAACCTCCAGAACGTAATAATAAAATGTTACAGAAGTGAAATGGGTTTGCTGCTCAGGCATTGCTTCTACACTTTCATTCCAGCACGTCTAAAGTGGCGTTTTATTTAGTAGTACTGCAGTGCTCATAAATCCATAGCAGCTCGTGAATGGTCAACCGTCAGAACTGGCTGCTCTCCAACACTTTCATGAAGGTGGATCATTTCTGCCGAGAAATGTTAAAGGAGCAGTGTGTCAGATTTAGAGGGATTTAGTGGCATCTAGTGGTGAGGATTGCAGATTGCAACCAGCTGAAACTTCTGGTTAGAATTCCTTCAGCGTCCATTGTTCAGGAGGTTTTTACCATGAGTGAAATTATTTCGCAGCGGTTTCTTCATCTCTTAAATAAACGGACCAGGGGTCTCATTATTAAACCCTGTGTACGCACAAAACAAGGCCTGAAAGAGGCGTACTCAACTTCCCACGCAAAAGTTGTGATCTATAAAAACAGACTGGATGGGAGACACTTAACGAACAATTCTGAAACGGGAAGTTGGTGACGCAGATGGTAAGGTGGAGGCCAGATTTTATAAATTGTTGGTTTTTGTCCGTATGTACATTTTTAGTATGGATCCTATGCAATGTTTTATAATGAGACCCCATGTGATTTAAACAGGTATAAACACGGAATAGCGCAATTTCACCATACAAATCAATGTTTCTCCTATGATGTTCAGCACATCGCAGAAGTGCTGCTAGCCCAGCACGTTCAGGAGGTTGCTACCATGAGCCGAATTATCACAGATATCTCCATATCTCCAAAACAAACAGACCAGGTGATTTAAACCGTTAAAAAGACGTAATAAAGCAGTTTCACATTAAAAAATTCAGTGTTTTTCCAACGCTCTTGTCACAGATTGGCTGCTAGCTACAGGGGCTAAGGACAAAATGCGTAGCCCTGGAATACATCTGTAGCCAGTGTTTGGTTTGTCCATTCTGGGCCACTGTAGAAACATGGTGGTGCAACATGGAGGACTCCATGGACGAGTACCTACTCCCGATGTAGATATAAATGGTTCAGACTAAGGTAACAAAACATGTTTCTTATTTTCAGGTTATTATACGTTAAAGAAAACATACTTATTATATTATATTCCATTTCTGCCAATACATCCCCCTAAATCGTACACACTGGACATTTCAAAGTTTAGAGCAAGGGCAAATTAAATCCAGGGCAGCCGACTTCGGGATCTAAATGTCTGTAGAAGTGTACATACTAAAAAAATGAAAATATTCTTCCTACACAACCTATCCCTTTAAGACAGATATGGCTTGAAGACATGGTGTTTGCAATCATACCAAATCCACACATATACAGTATGTTAAAGTCAGAGTACAAGAGAGGAGGTTGCTGGGCTGTTTCCATGGAAAATGTTCAGATACTGACAAGAGAAAATCTTTGAGCGGCACACCACGAGGTGACTCTCAAAGTTAGAGGTTTTGGAAGTGTGGTCTGCCGTGGTACGCCGGCTACCTACGGCTTGGATCCTGAGGGGGTCACAGAGATGGGCCAGGTTGTCAAGGTGTCTTCCTCGTATTTTAATTAAACATACAGTACCTAATCAAATTACAACCTTTAAAAAAAAACATGAAATCGGTTCAGTGCAAATTTTTTCTTTTTTTGCATCGTCACTCCCAACCTTTGTTCAAATGTAGGTGGAGGAGAGAATCCCGAGCCGTCATGATCATATATCATGTCACTGACATTTGTGTTCATGGGTTCTTCGACCTTGTGAGGCCTCTTCAGGTAAACAGAGGATGACAGTAGATTTGAGGAAAGCATTGAGGAACAGCGTTTCAGGGCAGGCAGACCGCTGTAAGGCTTTAGAGGCACATCCTCCTTCTGAAGAGGGAAAGCGGGTGTCCCTTATTGTCATCGATCCAGCTCCCTGTTAGAGCAGCCACACGAAGACTACACAGCTTATGTGGAAAAAACAGTAACTAATAAATAAAAAGTCCTTTGACAAAAAGGAATGCTGTTTCTTAGAGTGAGCATTCAAGAAGTTCTCATCACAAAAATGATGGTCCGAGTGTTTTTTAGTGTGCTACAGCACCACACTATAAGAGCAGGTTTTATAAAGACCAGTGCATCTCTTCAAAGTCCACAGCCTCGCCCAAGTTTGTGTCTGTCTCCAGGAGGCTCATGATCACTGCCATGGCTGCTTCGTCATTGCTAAGACTACTAAGGCCCGGTCCAACCACGCTGTCCAGATCCAGCTGGGAATTCTCCCCTAAGGAGAGATGGGGTAAAAGAAAAAAAAGATTAGGTATTGGATTTATGAAGGGAGGATTAAATATGGCCCTATATACTAGAGTTGGGTTGGTTTCTGGTTTTGCTGGTCCGGTTCAGTGTATGAGCTTCAACTGGTTTGATTTTATGCAAACTGGCTGAACCAACATTTGTCGTTATGACACGTTTTGTCAAATTAAAAAGTAGCCTATGTCAGCAAGTAATAAACAATATGAGAACGTGATAAATATAATTTTATGTTTATAAACAGACCAACGGAGCCCCTAGTGGCCATTTGCAATTAAGGAGATCAA
Organism: Epinephelus moara; assembly: GCF_006386435.1. NCBI lineage: Eukaryota > Metazoa > Chordata > Actinopteri > Perciformes > Serranidae > Epinephelus > Epinephelus moara. Next base: position 20,687,684 of record NC_065525.1, on the reverse strand, counting down.
ATTCAGTAGAGGTGGGAGGGGGGGACAAGCTGCGCATGCTGTTTTCGTTCGCCAGAAAGTTACGCGGTTTTTTTGATGATGAGAGGAGACATGGCAGAGTGAGTCTCTCAGAAAAACTAAAGCTGCCCCAATATGACAACATTTCAGATTCGAAGCCAAAGAAAGAGGTGTCCTAACTAGCTGTGACAACACGTCACACAGTTTTCAGCCCTGTTTCTATTTATCCCTTTCACTCGCATAGGAGGAGCCGCTGTGGACGACGAATGGATAATATATTAAACTCAGCTGAGAAATTATCTACGCAGTACCTCCTTATTTCACTACAAAACCCAAAATACGATGGCAGCTGGCTAAAGGGAGATCGTCAGGGAGCTGAAGTTTTGCTAATAACAAGCTACGCTACTTGCTGTCAGGTATATTGTATGTCACTTCCTGTAAATATCACAATATAAAATGTGTTCTCTATTTAAAAAGTACGAACGTAGAGAGAGAGCAAGTGGGCCACTCACCCATCCTTTCAGTGGTTATGTCTCAAGTTTGATCTCAATGGCTTATATTTATATGGTTTACATGACATATTAAAAGTGCGTATTTAATAGATTTAGTGTGGGCAGAGAGCTCAGATGCTGCGCGATGCAACATGAAAATCAGATGGTCATTTTCTGTTCAGACCCGGTATCATTATGTTCAGCTCGGGAGCAGCTGCTAAGTGTCTGACAGTGCGACACCTGGTAAAATTCTGAATACAGGTTCACTCCACTGTTTGGCTTAATATCAAACCAGTTTGAAATACGACATAAAATTCCTACAAAAGCTTTTAACAGGATCAGATAGAGTACCCATGAGTGTGTCTCCTCCTGAGAATGCAGCTCCTTGGGGCTCATCCTCTGAGCTGGACTTTGCTGGGATCTCCATGTCTGTTGCCTCTCCGTTTGGCACCTAGAGACCAAAAGAGAAGCAAATTACAGCTCTAACAGTCAGTTAGACATGAGGGGGGAAAAAAAGAGGAGAGTCAAATCTGTGCGGTCTAAATTATGCCTTTCAACCTGCCAGAGGAAATTCACCATAATTTCCCAGGACATACAGCATTATGGTTATTCTACTTCTAAGAAAATCTTCTTCTTTCCATTACTTTCCATTACTGGGAGATGCTTCAACAAAGGAGGCGGCAAAATATGAAAAGCCAGGCTGAGCTTCTTTGTTCAAACTGCCAGTTTGAAACATCAAACTAACCAGAATTACAAATACAGATGTTGCTGCAAAGAAGCTACAAATTCTAAAATATATCGATGCTTCACGCACATCTTCAACCCAGCATCACAGAGGATCTGTACAATCAGCACAGTTTTAAGGTGGGCACCAAAGATCAGTGTCACCAATTCGGAATCTGACCAAATAGCTCCCCTTCTGTTCCTGAGATATGATCACATCAAATAAAGGCCAGAAAGAATTATGATGTCACAGACCTTTTACCTTTTTGATACAAATGCCATCACTTTGACCTTTTAGACATTTGGGTGAAATGTTATTGTTATTAGTGTATGAATTCTTGAGTTATGGCCAAAAACATGTTTTGAGAGGTCATAGTGACCTTTGACCACTAAGATCTAATCAGTTCATCGTTGAATCCAAGTAGATAATTTGAAAAAATTACCTCAAGGCATTCTTGAAAAACCGTGCTCATGAGAATGGGACGTAGGACAACCTCAAATCATAATGGCCCTCATTTGTCAATCTAACATACAAATCAGCACAGACCTGAGCGCATAAATCATTTTGCAATAGGGTTCATGTGTGATTCAAGAAACGTTTTTATCTCGCCGATCACAGCAAAGGAATGAGCAGGTGTTAATAAATGTGGCAGCTGAAAAAAAAAAAAACATCATTTACATATCACGCTCCAATATATTCTCGGTTTAGAAGCCTCTTCCTGAGAGTTTATGACATGGAGAGGTGTAATACGGCCGAGAAGAGAAACTTCTCTGAGCTAGAAATGGAAACACTGACGTCCCAGGTCCATTTTAACAAACTGGTTCTATTTGGCAGCCTGAAAAGTGGCATTAAAGGGAGTCAGAAAACGCAGTAAGTAAAGGAAGAAAACAGTGCTGCGGTCAACAGCGTTGCAGTGGACAACCGAACTCCAGCTGAGGTTGGAATATTTCATTTTTACATCCATGTTATGTAGCCTACTGAACTACAGCCTACATACATTAATAATATTAGCCCATATATTATATGGTATTGATATTGTTATAATACTCATATAAAAGCTTATAACTGACAGAACGAGGAGAGTGTGGCTGGTCTGCTTCTATTTCAGGAATTAACAGGTGGTGGAAGAGACACAGACGCACCACCTGTGTCCCAGCCAGACAATGGTAAAAATTTAATGACCTAGGCTACTAGTACTTAAATAATTATACTGTTGCAGGGTATTTTCATTTCTTTTTAATGCTGTTTTATTGATAAATGAACTAAATATGCTTTGGATTTGTCAGTGTTTAATACAACAATTTATTCATATATAAATATATATATTTTTTAAAGCTGGGCAGAAGCGGTGATCAGCCTTCGATCAGCCTGGAGCCAGTCCAACAGAACCAAGCAACTGTGAGCAGTGATAGAGAGCCTGCGTCCACATGGCAGCTAAACCTTTTAAAATGATTAATATGTGGCTGCAAATACTTAGTCACCAGTCAGAGCATGGTCTCATAACAATTCTCGAACTTAGCCAGATTTATTATGCTGCACTGCAAAACCATGCTGACTCAAAACTGGGTACACGAGCTGAGACCTGACGTGATTGATCGTAGAATTCTCTCATGTCCATATTGATTAATGCCAAGCTTTGCTGGGAAATCACTGTACACCCAGTTTTCTGTCCAACGTTCGTTATGTTGATGAGGGCCAATGTCTCTGGCCTCAGCTGTCGCCGGTGCGAAGGCATAAAAACAACCACAGACTGCAGTCCCAATCATTAGCTTGGTGCATGAACAGTTGTAAACATCAGTGAAGATGGTTAAGTTTTCATGACTGCATTTCATATCAAATGTTTGGCATCTAATGCAAATTACTAATTTCTATTGCAAACCTAAATATCATTTTACTGCTAAAACTTACACCCTATTCAGGTAGTGTCAGGTATTGACTGCATGTGCCCAAACATTGGGACAAAAAATAATGTTCACATTATGTTGAAAACATATTTGGTGTTATTTAAATTTACAGTAGCAGGTTGTTTGACTGATCTTCATGTGAGGATTCCCACCAAGTAGCACTGCAAAAACATTTACTGTAATGTAGGCCTATGTCCCAACGGACACTACACACGTGTAAACATACATGATTTATTAAACTATGGACAGGTTTTTCATTAATTACACTCAGCCATTTTAGACTGGACTAGTCTGAAAGGACTCATGCAGTTTGGTGAATGGGAACGCAATTTCGGGGGGCTGTGGGCTTCCCCACCCCAGGAATAACTGAGGCAGATGCACCAGTGATGAAATATACACATGCACATTGACTTACATTGTTGCTGAGTTGATTGTGAGCTTGTGGACACTTATCCTGGGGTCCACTGAACGGGCTGACGCTGCCACTGGAGGGTGACGAGTTCATCCTGAAACAACACATACACAAATCAACTTAACTCTTACAACAACTGATGAGCACAGCAATTGCAATTACAAAAATATAAATAAATAAATAAATAAGTTAAAACAGTAAAAAGGACTTGCTCTGCTGTGAGGCCACACCTGTTGAAATCCAGCAGCTCATTGGCGATCTGGGTCCCTATGCTTCCAGCATAAATCATAGCTCCAGGTGAAGTGGAGATACCTGGTATGACTGGAAGGGACTTCTTGCCATCTTCTAACAGAAAAACGAGAGAAAGGAAAAGACAACATGTGCTTGACAGTGTGCTGAGGCTACACAATCTGTATTTTCAAGCATCACAAGGCATCCGAGACGTCTTCATTTAACTGACCTTCAGAAGTCTTGGAATTTCTCGACTGTTCAGACTTGTTTCCCGACCGACTGGTTCGACTGTTATCATACCTTGTCGTGGGGAGAGTGAAAAAAGGTGAAGTTCTTGTTAATATACTGCGCATCTATCTCAAAGATATCTTGGTAATACACAAAGGAACTGAAGCATATACTCACGATATAACTGTGTTAGTTGACACTATGTATTCTACTTCTTTGGTCCAGGGATTTACAAAACTAAACCACTGACTTTGCAGAGTGACGAAAGAGCCGTATTTTGTCTTGAACTTATAGCAGTTTGTCTCTATTTTGTCTTTACTCCGCAGCACTGTGGAAGAACAAAAGAGAGAGGACAAGTTAGAGGACTAAAGAGTGGAAAATGAAGCATGATCTGCTTAAAGCCGCGAGCACTCTGGTGATTTATTTATGCATCAACGTGTGGTGGAAATGTCTTTATTTAATAAGGAATAATAAGTAGTAATATTAGAATAATAAACTCATAATTTAATAATAACAAAGTCATAGTATTTCCTATAGTCTGCTGTGCATTATGTTCTTCAAATCATTGGACAGACAGAACCCCGTGAGGGACTCTGGTATCCCAATGAGGCTGAGTTCAAGAGGCTATGTGCCGCTCTTCGTCAGAGCAGAGGTGAAAATCTGAGACAAACTGAAAACAAGTCAGTCAGACATAAATCTCACCATTGTGTGACACAAATATTAACTTTACCATCTCCGATAAAGTGCAGCTCACAGCCGCTGTCCTCAGCTTTTCAGTGGGCAGCACACAAAGACAGCTACCCGTCAAGAGATTGCACATCTTGTTGACAAGGTGAGATGTAGCTACAGCCTCTCACATGTTGACAAGAAACGGTGAGGCCAATCTAATTAGCGATACTGGGTTAGGGAGGCAGGACTCATAGTATAGAACGAGATCTGTTCACTGTTTATATACTAAATACACTGACCAGACACGGACAGACAACAGTGTCACTGGATATTTGTAGGGACATGTCCCCATCGCCCTACCCCATTCTACGCCTTTAAGCACAGGACCAGTGGATGTAAAATATAGGCAACCCAGTGATTTACCTGTGCTTTAGCACTGCAGTGCTACTGTAAGCGAAAATTGGATCTAAATAGGCCTACATGATTAATGAAGGATCCAAGACAATTAGGAGAACCAGTGTGAGGTCACCGAAAAACTCTATTTACCTTTTCGATGTCTGTCTGCTAAATGTGGTAAGTCGTCTTGATGGAAGTACTCATAGCATGACGTACCCAGCAATTCTTGGGGAAGATAACCAAGAATGGTTGTTGCTCTGTGGGAGGAAAGGAAGAAGCAAAGTGTTAAAAGAGCTCACAAGTGTATCATGTTAGTGCAAATTACTTTTAAATGACTACTGTATTATTTAGAATACTGTATATGTCTTTTGTGTTGATCAATAGAAACTCCAACGCCCTACCACCCCCTTAGTCAAATCCAGTTCTACCTTTGATCGACAAAGGTGAATTTTCCATCCATGGCATAGCGTGTGATGAACTCTGTGGGTTTAACTCGGACCTCTCCATTTATCTGGGGAGATGAGTGGGAGTGGACGCGTCCTACCGCCACCAGGCAGCTGAAGTGAGAGCTATCCTGCTTGTCTGCCTCGCCCTCCCCATCTGCTCCCAGCTGACTGGTAGGCCAGCTGCGCATGTAGCCTGTACAGTGGACGGTGCAGTACTTCTGTGACTCTGTAAGCAGATGCAGAGAACAAATCATGACATGTTTTTTTTTAAATCTTTATTTAACCAGAAAATTTAGATAAGCAAAGTTACATGTCTGGTACACATTTATTACATACAGACAACTCTCTACTTGCACAATGCATTGTGACGTATGTCCACTTTATGAACTTCACCTCTGCTTACTTCCTGTCAGCTCTACAATTATATTACCTTTACCTCCAACCTTAATGATAAAAAGGCTTTTTTCACCCTTAAGTTGGTTAAAGTTACTTCACTTTTCACAGATAACACTGTTGGTAGTATTTACCATTTGTATTTGTATATGGTGTTTTTGATCATTTGAATAGCAAGGTGGGCCAGTCAGCTAGCCTAGCTGGCCACTGAAATCATTTTAATATTTTTGCAAGCTCTTCCAAGCACTAAGGGTGAACTGGAGGCACCTTCTCACGTGTGCCTCTACGAACCAGTCAAGTTGCACTTGCGGTTTATATCCATGTCTTTGAAAACATAAATGCTTCAAGCCATAACAACATTAGCATGCATTGTAACAAGATCAGTTTGTCATAGGGACTTGAGTTAACTTTTGTTTAAAACGGGATAGAGAGATGAGGGAGTTGAGATTGCATATAGCGTGCAGGTCATTCCAAGACCAAGGACCGGATTAAAATAGATTCCTATTTCCAGTCTCAGTCCGCATAGGTGGCAGCCTTAAGTGTGTTGTTTAACGTACACAATATATACTCACACATAAAACAAAAAAGAAAATAAATACATTCATTCACACCAGAGGGTTTAACAGTCTGACACTGTGGGCCCAACTTCAGTTAAAATCAGGACCAATGGGACATTCTGAGCTTGTCATGTATGTTATGTCTTTCTCTTACTTCTATATGGGGGATAATCATACTCCAGATGTTGGAACTACAATTCCCATAATTCTTTAGGAGATGTAACCAGGAAGTATAATGTTGCCATGGATTCAGGGAGTTACTTCGTGAAGTGGGCGACAACTTGTTCCCCATTTTTTGGCCCATACTTGTTTACATTTTGGCAAATTAAAAGCTGCATTAGCTAATAGCAGTTCCTTTTTGCATTGCACCCACTGATGTACAGACAACTATCACTGATTTACTTTGATACCGACGAAAAGTTAATAATGGGAAGATTCCCGCGCAAGTGCTGGAGTCATAAGGAGCATATTTTTTCTATGATTTCGAAGTGGATTAATGGACGTTAATGCAAATCCTGTTAAGTTGTGATCTGCAAAGGACTCCCTAAACTCTGCCTCACAGTTTGAAAACCTCTGCTTTACACTAACACTTCATGTGAATGGAAGTGTGAATATTATATTAGCGTTTATACATGAAACCAAATAAATTCAGAGCCTGAATGTACAAAATCGATCTGTTGAATAATCCACTGGTTAATTTCCCCACCTTTCTTTTTGGAGGTGCCTGCTTGGAATTCCTTCTCCTCCACCTTGACAGAGATTTTGTTGTACTTCATGCGGCAGAAGAATGAGCGGCGTGCGCCTGAACACAGCCGTGATGCACCGACTGGGAGGTCAGCCTGGACCTGCAGACCGGCTGGAGACATGAAGGGAGCGTTAAATATGCTCTCTCTTTCTCACACACTCACTCACACACACAGCAAGACACAAATAATTGCTTTACTTTTAGCATCTATTAGTCGTTCACGAGGGTATAATTCAGAAGCTGACAGCTGCTCCTTCACTTTTCCCATGTCCTTTGGGTGTATGTAATCAAACAGGCTCTGTCCAATCAGCTCCGCCTGTAGGGAGAACAGACAGCTCATCAAACTGACCTAAACGCAATTCCCGCTCTGATAAAAAGAAATGTCAAAACCATTCTGCATCTATGGCAAATCCTGCAGACAAATAATAAATTGACAAAGTAAATGGACTGTGGACCCCTGGAGCACACCAGACACTGTGTGGAGCAAAGATGGAGCACATTTAGATTTAAGTAAGAACGAAGCAGAAAAAATGACGACTCATTCCTCAGAGGTTTCTGAAAGGACAGTATATAAATGTCCTTTACCATTAACTTAACTTCGCTCCAACACCCACAAGCATTTTGCATTGAAATTGATTTTTGACAACACCTAAAAGATTTATCAGGATTCAACTGAGCCATTACAGCACTAGAATTTGATCATGATCTGCAACAGTACCTGAAAAAGTATAATACATTTCATTTTTTGGATTAATATATTCAACACAAATTAAAGACACGCTAATGTGCTTTTTTCAAATGTCACAATGCAAATAACAACACCAATTTTGTATTTCTAAAGCATACTGTACTTCTGTGAAATCTGTGCACACAATGCCAAATACGGTGCTACAGGCCAACACACACGTGCTAGTGGGTTCTAGTCCATTACCACTGGTGCCAAGACAAAGACAACCCATCTGGTGCGTCCGGGGGTTTCACATTAACAAATATGCTGCAGACAGAGTGACAAATGTAAAAGCATTACCCGACTATAATTTAATATCTTCGTGACGGACTCCGAGACAAAAACTATTTTCCCACGATCACAGCCCACTACAAACAGGAACCCATCTGCAGCCTGCACAACAGAGAAACGGGGGGGGGGGGGGGGGGGGGGGGG
>NC_065525.1:20663399-20679243 GCF_006386435.1 Epinephelus moara | reverse complement strand
GGTCACGGGCACCCGCACAGGGGGGGGGGGGGGGGGGGGGGGGGGGGGGGAATAGAGGGATCCAACATGATGACATGGTCAAGACAAAAGAAGGATGACATTAAATACATTTTTTCTATTAACATTAATATAGTTTTTTAAACTAAACAGAAGCATTGGTGCATCAGTTACAGTCTACATAGTAATTTCAACTGAAAATTCAATGCATGTATTAGAAAAGATCTCTCTCTCTCGATAGTTACAGATGAACAGAACCCAAAGTATAGCAGAGGCATTATCACTAGCATCAGATTTTAGCCTGATGGTGGCTTTTGAATAAAGTGTTTAAGACATCCTCAAATTATTGACAGGTGATAGAGTTACCTGAAGTTTGTAATGAGTAAAAAATGTACTGGCGTTTCAGTTGCCTTTAACACCTGTGTCCTTACCTTGAGGACAAGGTGTTTGAGCTCCTCGTTGGGAAGGAACGATGGTTTGTAGTTGACTTCAGAAAAAGAACTTGATGAACCTTAAAACACAGACAAAAATGCTTCACAGTCAGCCCAATAGGAGATTATTATATAACACTCTGACATTAGTTTTGTAATTCACTTTTTATAGCTGTTTAAAAGGATGCTACATCACAGAAACAGAGACATTGTAAACAGAAAAGAAAACAACTAGAAAAGTGCACTTAATAAAGCCACAACGTGTCGCGAAGAACAGAGTATTCTTGCCAACAGGAATAGTATGTGAAATATAAATATATTAAAGTTAGACAAATTAATTTAATGTATTATTACTGACTAAAAACAGCAACAAATATTTGATCCACGTTGTTCATACTGGACTTTTAACAGTACTAACTTTGTCTGTAGGCTACGCACAACAAAGTAGGACATAACAACAATAATCACAACTAAAGAGGACAAAAAAGGAAACAATTTAACTACACAGCTTGCTTTTTTACTGACTGGGAGAAGCACAAATGTTAAGGATTATATATAAAGTGGTACCTTTGAGAGATTTGAGGTGCTGCACAGCCATTCTGAGCACAGTGAGTTTGTCCAGTTTACGGGACATGGGGTTGCAAGTAGGGATCATGGCTGATAGTTTGTCGATGAGATTGTTCATTTTGTCCCGTCTCCTCTTCTCAATTTGGCTGTGTGGTTCCCTGCAGAGACGTTAAATAAGAAATGATTCAGATGACTCACCGGGGTTTCCTCATTTCACTTTACAAATCATCTGCATCCTTGAACGTAGCACAGTCTAAATTTTAGAGGACTTAAACAATGGAGATTTTAAGATAGCATTACACAATTATCTAATATAACCTACCTGAAGCATTTAATTTTGACATGTTGGTCATCTCCATCTGACCTAAAGAGGAGAAAAACACACACTTGAGACTGACAGATAAATAGAGTGACAATATACAACACTGATCAACAATACATATGTATGCATGTATGCCAAGCAATATGCAAATACACAACAGCACAAAATAAACAGGTCAGCTCTGAAGTCCTTAATTAGTGCACAGTACCCATCGTCTTCCATATCAACGTCAGGGATGGAACCAGATTTTGTGTCCCTAGGAAGAAAATGCATGACTATCAATAGCAACTCACAACAATTTAGGTCATTGGATTTTATAGGTTTTCTGTGAGCCACTTTAAAGCAATCAAACTACTTACTGGTTGTCCACGCTGCCCTTGCGTTTCCGGGGCATCTCCAAGCTCAACGACATGCCAGCAGCTGAGGAGGAGGTCATCATGCTGGACAAAGACACAGAACCGCTTTGGTTTTCCTCAACCAGCACATCTTCTGAAACACACAGGACACAGTGAGCTGTAACTGGTTGTAAGGGGTGGGGACTTGATTTCATTTGCAGGCACATCGATATGTTTCCCCGCACTGCTGCATTTCATGTCAGATTGCAATTTCTCAGATGTCTTGCCCAAAAATTATCACAGAGTTTAATTAGGGAATTCACAAAAAGCTTTGTTGGGTGGTTACTCACAAACTGCATCTGTCACACCACTCTTTTAAAAATGGCCACTTATCAGTCTACATAATAGCAGGAACAGTGCTAATAAAGTGAGGTCAGAACAGTCTATCTGTTCATACCAGGGAAATATGAAATCATAAGGATGACCATTAAATGCACAAAACAACTGTACAAGTGCAGATAAATAGCAACAGCTCCCTTACCACTCCATTTTAAAGAAGTGGTTTAATGAAGATGCTATTATCAGTGGACTGTGTGCATGACTGTCTCCCAGGATTGGTATCACTGTCAGCATTTATTGCAGTAATCATCTGAGTACATAGAGGTAGGGTTATTGCAGCGATAACCCTCATTTCCACTTCTGTATGGTGTCAGCATTTAAAATGGTAAAGCTTTTAGCGTTGTCTCTTTGTATTTTTTTTTATCTGCTACTCATCTAACACCCACGCTCTTCCAAAGTTCTTCCAGCTGTTAAAGAAGTATTTTGTATTGATGGAAAGACAGCCTTTTCATAAAAGTGGGTTGACTAGCCAATAAAAAGATGCAAATAGGTTTGAAATTAAAGCTACATGATCAGAGAAAAAGGTCTATGGCATTCGCTTTTGCTGAAGAGGTACAAAGCCTAAAACTGCCAGAATGCACTGCCCCACACTGGATCAATATTTGCTCCTGCTGGTGGGTGATGTAATGTGAGCGTGTCTACTTTTTTCACAGTAAACAACATAGCAGCCGGCTTGTAACAAACAATCTCGAATTACAGTTAAACAGTACACTAAAATATTTTTCTGAAAACATTTGAGATGAGAAATAGGCAACGCAATAACAGAATCTTGGTTCATATTTCATCAGCAGTGCTTAGTTTTACCGTTTGATCTCAGTTTTTTCAGCCTGTTTCTTACAATACAGGAAACAGTATGGCGTCCCATTCCTGTTCACTAATTCTCATACTACAGCCAAACAGTGCACTTAAATATGTTTCTGAAGACATTTTAGGTAAGAAATAGGCAATACAGTAACAGAGTCTGGGTTAATCTTTGATCAGCATTGCCTAGTTTTACACTTTGATTGAAGTTTGGTCTGAGTTTGAGAGAGCTAGAGGGGCAATTTTCTTGCTTCTATAGTTTTTGTGTGCGTGGTAGAGATGTAACGGTATGTAAATTTCATATCATGGTTATCATTATTATCATTAAAAGCCCCTTATAACCTCAGCTGAGAGAATCCCTCCATTTTCTAAATAGGCTTTTATTGTGAAATACTTGCAGGAACGTGTTGTGGAGGATTCAGTAACTTGAATGTTTGCGTACGGTACTTCAAATGTAGCTCCTGCCACCTGCTGGAGCTTTTTAGGTGTCTACAACAACATTTCAGCTGGCACATGAACAGACACAGTGACTGAAATAATAGTAAAAGTAATAAAAAAAATAGGACAAGAATAACCCGATGACATCACACACGTCATGAAAGACGACTGGGGATAATTGGTGAGTACCATCGTGTAGTGTGTCATGTCTGTCAGCCAAGTCATGGCACGAAAAATCTCCGGAGCACTGTCCGTGCGGGTGCCTTCGGTGCCTGTCACTATGTTTTCAGAGGCCAAACTACTACTGCTGCTGCTTTTCCAGGCAATGAGCAGTATCATCGTGAGTGCGGTAATCAAACACGGTTTTAATGATAATTAAAACTTGAAACGGTAATACTAACCGTCGGGAATTTTACCACGGTTTATCATTTTACTGGTAATCGTTACATCCCTAGTGCGTGGTAGCAGGCATTTAAAAATGATTAAGTACAATCTGTAGTTCGAGCAACAGAGGAGTTAACCACAGTTCATTTACACCTACAACCTGCACTGTTATGGTACAAAGCTGGTTGAAAATTTGCAAAACATCCCTTTAAGAAACTGGAGCCAGTTGCACAAAACACCTACATTTTCTCCCTAAGTATGACACTTAAGGCTCAATTTCTCCTTAATTGAGGGACTTACACAGCTGCACAGAATCCCTTAAAAAGGTTTCCTTAGTTAAGGAAAAACGTTAACTCATGTAGTGAGTTGAAAGTGATTTTACAGCAGTAAAAGTTTCCATGGAGATTGTTTGTTTGCTTGAACTCAAACTTTTGATGCCTGTCATCTCACAAAGTTGGCTCATAGTTGGATAGTGCAAAGATGGCAGAAGAAGACAAGAACACCGTACTGGTCAAAGGAGGAAAAGATTAAACTTGGTCATGCTGCAGTTAAGATAGAGTTATAGGTAACTTCAGTTTGTTTTGTTGTTTTTTTAAAATTGTTTTTCCTCGCTTTTGTTGCTAAGGTCTTTTGCGCAATGGTCTCAGGATTCCTCAAGTATAAGACCAAGACAAGGAGAAAACCATAGATACTTAAGTGAACATTTTAAGGAAATCTTAAGGAGAAGACTGGGTGTTTTGTGCAACCGATTTTATTTTGAGGAAACCTCAACAAGGACTTTCAGGAAAATCTTAACTTCAGGTGTTTTGTGCAACTGGTCCCTAATGTTACAAAAAAAGTTGGTCTGGCAGGTGGGCGGTCAGTGGTACTTCGGTTGACTGATTCCAACAAAACATCACAATTTGCAGCCAAACAGTACACTAAAATATGTTTCTGGAAACATTTGAAGCAGGATATACGCAATGCGGTAACAGAATCTTTATTTATATATAATCAGCGCTGACTAGTTTGACCACAGTTAACGAGCAATGACTGACATGATTGACAGCCTTGTCAGAGACTACGCATAATTCCATCTGAAGACTACAGCAGGTGATTTTCCTGAAGGAGGGTTAATCAGTGAAATCACCAGCTGTCATCTCAGCTGCAATGGAAACTTGTATACACTTTACTCTCCATGGCTTGTGAATGAGAACTCTTAGCCTAACTGATTAAACGGCTAATCCTGTCAGACCTACATCTCACCCCAGCTAAAAACAACCCATCAGTGCTCATCAGTTGTCAAACAGAAACATGCATGCTGTCAATGCCTTAATGGTGTTGCTCACCCACAGATGTCTTTTTTTTACTGGATGCGGGCATGTGCTAATAGAGATTATTAAAGCCCAAGCTGCTGTGGTGGTGCTGTTCAGAGAGACTACAGACAAGACAGTGCAGCTGCTCTACTGCCTCCTTCTCTGCTGTCTCTCAACAGCCTGCCATCTATTCTGGTAAAATGAGGAGCTGCCATGACTGTGATTAAGTCACGGCCTCAGAAGCATGTGCAGTGTATGTGTGGGAGAGAAACTCGAGAGAACGGCACGAGACAGACTAAACGCGGCTGACATGCGTGGCACCTATTTTCAACTCTGCTCCACAGACCCTGTGACCCAAATAGCCATTAACAGATCAGCAACAACCTGATTTTTAATCCAGCCCCCCCTGTCAAGATCTGTTGGATTACAGGGTTACAGTGAAGGCAACTGGATAACTGGACATCAGGCCGCAACAGACATCCCTCTGCCAGCTCCCATAATCCCTCTCTCCTGTTCTCACGTGTTCGTTAACTTGCTCATTCACTCAATCCATGAATGAGCACCTGCTGCATTTAAGTAACCCCACAAACTGTACTGTCCTCCTCAGACTGTCACACAATCACAACATCAAAGGCCAATAAGTTTACAACATAAACACTGTAAATGGGTCTTTTTGTAAATCCATCCGCTGACAGGAAGTAAACATGGACACAAGCTGTTGCCTTGCAATGCAATGCCAGTGAAACAGTCGATAATTTTTATATGTCACATTTAGGGCTGCAAGACTAATCAAAAAAATTCATCACGATCTCAATTCATACGTCCATGTGACCTCATTTCTAAATGACTTGATTCACTTGTTCCTATTTCCCTATGCATTCATGTCATGCTGCATTCATGTGTTAACTTATTTGCTGCAGAAGAATCCCAGTTGCTATGAAGTGTTCAACTCAACAGCTCAACTCATGTTTGTGCAGCAGCCCAGAGTTTTAAAGGCGTTTAGTTTCTCTCCTGTGTTGCGGTTTGTGCTTTCAGATATCTGCCGTATTTTACTGTGTCATGTTTACTTTCAGATGGATAGGATATGCGTTAAGTCACTGCAGATGAAAACCCAGTACTTCCTGTTTTGGCTGCTTCACAATAAAAGCTATTAATAACAAAACAACGTATGTCTTTTGTCGTGGCAGGAAATGAATCATCCACTGTTTTACAGATGCTTCACTCAAGATAGGTGTGTCATATTATGGTCAGTGTATGTGTGTATGCGTCCTTATTCTATGTGTATGTGTACGAGTGTATGTGATCAGTGTATGTGTGTATGCGTCCTTATTCTATTTTTTAGTCAGCAGAATTTTAGTTAATCACTTAGATGTTATAAACTAAGAGACTAAAAGACTTGAGGGTTTTTTTTTTTGTTAGAAGAGACTTTTAAGTGCAGCACTTTGATATATGTTATACGTAAGTCAAGCACTTTGATAAGTGTTATGGTAATGTCATCTGCTTCAAGCCCTGTGTAGACAACAAGCATCACAGACATGTTTTTTCACTTGAGCTTCTAAAGAGTGCAATACATGTCTTGTTGAAAACATAAGAATTACATGAGAATCGGTATCTCAATTCTTAGAGGGAAAATTCATGATTCACATTTTAGCAAGAACATTGCAGCCCCAATTTTATTCAAGGCATTTATGTTTATGCAACAATGGTGAACTGTGCAGTGAAACTAGGTCATGAGCTACCCTGTGCCATCCTGCTTATCGTTTATTAAGTTAATCATACACACACACCCACACAAAAAACACACACAGGATCTGCCCAGAAGTCCACAGCCTTTGATTGATGGCCAACACAACAGTTTGATTTGATAACACTCACGTCCCCATGAATCATTTATGCTATTATAACACACAGTTAACAGCATGCAATACCAATTATAGTGTTGTTAGGCAGAGAAAAACATGTTCTACTGAACAAAAATCTGCATAGAGAGAACGAGGAGAGACGACTTCCAATATTCCTTTCAGTACTGGTTGTTAATTTCAACATGGTATACAATTATTTGTGCCGAAAAGAAATTAATCACCAACTAATTTGAGAATTGATTAATGAATCTTTTCAGTAATTTTTTAAAACTGATTCCAGCTTCTTTTATGGAAATATTTTCTGGTTTCTTTACTCCTCTGTGACAGTAAATTTGAGTATCTTTGGGTTGTGGACAAAACAAGACAAATGAGGACATCATCTCAGGCTTTTAATCAATGTATTCTGATATTTTATAGACTAAATTACTATTGATTAATTGAGAAAATAATCAACAGATTAATCTGCTTTAAAATTAATCTTTAGTTGCAGCCCTAGTTTAAAACTACTCATATAAAAACACAAAATAAGATCCTCAGGTGATTACTAGTTCAATATAGCTATGACGAAAGGTTCACTGTGGCATCCTGACAGGGCGTTTCAATGAGCATGCCCTGCAAAATCTTCTCCAACTGACGAAGGCTTTCAAAAGTGGCGACCATTTTACTGCTCTAAAAATCAAGCTTCCTCACAGAACAGAATGCTTTACAACCAACAACAGGTTCAAAGCCAACTTAAATGGAATATCCTCCAGAGCTAAAACAATTAAAGAGATTTGGGAATGAAATATTTTGGTAATTAATCGGTTACATGATTTTTCTGAGAATAAATGTCAGTTGATTCCAGTTGTGAGGATTCGCTGGTTTTCTTTGTCTGTTTGCTGATGTCCCAGTAGCTTCACAATACTTACAACAATGTGTCAACGACTCCATAATCAATTTAAGCATAGTTGTTGAACTAAAGCTTCCAAAAAAAAAAAAAAAATCCTCCTGTATTGATTCCAGATTCATCAGACAACACAAACAGATCTGGGCTGTTGCTTGTCTACAAGACGGTTTAGACACACTAATGAATGTTTGATGTTTAAAAGTTTAGCCTTTTCAATCTTCCACTCCAACAACATGTCAATGTCATAAACATTAAACAATAAGAGCCTATGAAACAGGCAGAGTCATTAAGTGCGTTTCCATTAACCCTAGAAATGCGCAAAACCTAAATATCGCAATAAAAAACTGGTAATGGAAACACCTACATTTTGAAAAAAACTCTCAAATATCTAGAAAAAGTTTTCACGCTCTCATGAGGTGTTTTTTCAGACATGTCGATATAGAAGTATATCCCAAAAGTGTAATGGAAACACTTTTGTCGCAAATACACATCACCGGACATGACATTGGTGAATTCCTCGTTCACGATCCTCTCCCAGAAATCCTTTATCCGTGGTCGCTGCCACACATAAGGACTTTGCCTTTGGAATACCACTCGCTCTCTTCGTCTTCGGTTGTAGACTACTGCAACAGCAGCAGTGGCAACCGAGATGATTGTTCCAGCTCGCAAGAGATTTGGAATGTCTATCTTACTTCCGCAAACAAAGTGGAGTCTCGTGGGACGAGATTTTACGAGAATTACGGCTCATACGCAAAACACCTTTTAATGGATACTAAAACTGAAACTTGAAAGCATTTTGTTAATAGAAGTATGTATAAAAAGTCTCACTTATAGATAACTACAATAAAGAGGGGATTACCTGTCCAGCTACATTTTTCTTTGTAGATTTGGTAGATCGTAGATCAGCAAATGTACACGGCAGGATAACCATCAACTTATATGTCACAGTAGATCTTAATACTGGAATATTGCTGCACCCCTTTTACAAATCTAGTAGGGATGCAAAATATTGGAGCCGATTTCCGGTATGGTGATACGTAATAACTCATTTGACCGATAACTGACACCAATATCAATATATCTACTTATTTCCCCACCTAATTTTAGTGATTAAGTCTCTTTTGTGGTGGAATTAACATAATGTCATGCATGCATACTCTTACCGTAATGGCCCACCAACACATGAAATACAATACTTTTCAATGTATGTAATATCTATTCATTGTGCAAAATAAGAAAAAGCATCCTGGTCGATTCTGATAGTTCATTTTAAAGCCGATATTGGCCGATGTTTATGATGTGCCGATATTATCATGCGTCCCTAAAATCTAGTGTGTCTAAAAGACACTTAAAATGGCTCAGGTTGCTGATTGATATTTCAGGACATACATTCAATATAAACATTTTAATTGATCTCTTGAAACAAAAAGCCCATAGTATGGCTCAGTTTAAGCCCTGTGATGGCTGTGTCTGATCTGTCCTTGGCTTTAATAAATGGTATTAAACAAATAGTAACGGGTGACCATCAGTAGATTACCATGGATGTTTAACCAGGAACACTACACTGACAGTTTCCATCTCATGTTTATTTCGACAGGTGCAGTAAAGTTAGTCACTGACTTATTGATTTCATTTATTAGAGTAAATTTTTTGATATGTATCGTTGCAGAGGTACAGTGACTTGTCAGGAGAACATGAAGATGGTACACGGCTAACGTTAACTTACAGCAGTGCCTGCTTCGTCCTAGCTAACATCAGACCGCTGGGTCGACCGATCATGTAGTTATCTATTCGGCCTAAACTGCACCAAACATCAATGCTAGCTTGACACACAAAGCTTGGACTATCAGAGAGTCAAAAATATCCACAGTGACAACTTCTCCTGGGCTGTGAGACCACCTTTAACTCGGTCGTTTGAAACCGTTGCTCCGGTAAACAGGCCTTGCTACCAATGCTAAGCTAACATTTTGCTCAGTCAATCATGTTAACGCTAGCAAACACCGGACATACAACGTACATTTAATAAACGTTAGTGATGACAGGTAGAGGTCTAACGTTAGTCATATCGTGCAGAATACGTTAGTGATATGATAAACAACGTCGTGCAGCGTTACATAAATGGCGTAGAGGGCGAGTTTGCTCTACTGATCTACTGACCTAGTTTTAGGATAGCGCAAAGTTACGGTCAACCGGTGAGACGTCGCTAAAAAACACACCGCTGCACTTCTCTGTTGTGTGAGTAAACCTAAAGGTCTGCACATGGTCACCCACCGTAAACATTCAAACTGGTGAAAAAGCTTTAATAGTGTTTCAATTACCTGCCGGTTCGCCTCCCGCTCTGTCACCGCCGCCAGCCGCTGCATTCATGGCCGACATGGCTGGAGCCGGAGCCGGTGCACTGGGGCCCAGGACTCCAATGCATGGATGAGGCGGGGAGCCGGGACGGCGGCAGAATGTTGTTCAACTCCCTTATAATCCCTGTATTAAGACAACGGAGAGGGAGAGGGCACACAACCGTGCACCGGGTGGCTGTGTACGGTGCCGTCAGACCGGAGGAGAGAACCGGAGGGGGGGAACGCGGAAGACAGGACACAGACTCCTCCTACCGGCACACCGGAGTCACCGCTGCAGCCTCATTGCTCCTCTGCTCCCCGCATTGTTGCATGGCCCGTTGTTTGGAGAATCCCCCAAATTTTAATTGATGGTAAAGAACTTTCTGATTATATGTATAATAATCACAGAAAAATACTGACCTCACATCAGTTACTTTGCAAAATCAACTTTTTTTAATGATGGAAATCTTAGCAGAGACCGTTTGGTCAGACTCTAGTTAATTCCTCATTCCAAACAAGGGACTGTTCGTTACTTGTGAGAGGGAAAGGTGTGATGCAAAAATATGGAGGCATGTCAAATATTTTTTAAGCACTGGGGAGGAACTTGTTTTTTTTATCTTCATACAACTTTAATTGGCTGAATTATTATTTTTTTTTTTTTTACAGAGGATTTTTTAAAGAAAATATGTCGTTTGAACCAGGGCAGCACGGTGGTGTGGTGGTTAGCACTGTTACCTCACAGCAAGAGGGTTGACGGTTCGTTCCCGGGTGTGGGAGCCCCTCTGTGCGGAGTTTGCATGTTCTCCCCATGTCAGCGTGGGTTCTCTCTGGGCACTCCAGCTTCCTCCCACAGTCCAAAGACATGCAGATTGGGGACTAGGTTAACTGATAACTCTAAATTGTCCATAGGTGTGAATGTGAGCTTGAATGGTTGTCTGTCTCTATGTGTCAGCCCTGCGATAGTCTGGCAACCTGTCCAGGGTGTACCCTGCTTCTCGCCCGATGTCAGCTGGGATAGGCTCCAGCACATATGGTTGATTTGTTATGAATTTTCAAAGTTTTGAACTTTAGATGCTTGCTGTAGCGCCACCATCAGGACTATTGGCTTGAGTTTACAGCTGAGGATATCTGGCATGAGACTGGACCTTTGTGCAAAGTTTGGTGAGTTTTCACCCATGGGAAGTATGATTTCCTCGGAAGAAGAAAGAAGAAAGAAGAGGAATACCTAGGATTACAATAGTGTCCTGGCAGCTTAGCTGCCCGGACCCTAAATATTGAGATTCTCATTGAGTGGAGACATTTTTTTCCTAGCAACTACACATAGATCATAAATTCACGTATATAAAAACAAGTGACTGCAAATGGTTTTACAAATGTAAACGTTATAATGCTTTTTCCGTTTTATTTGGCGCTGACACAGACACCACTACTGTCCTTTGGTACCAGATTGGCTCTGCCCACAAAATACATCATCGCTGTTTATAAACACAAAAAGGGTCTATTCATAGGTTGGTTGGATAAATTCCCAAATTCCTCTATTGTTGGGAGGGGACTTAAATAACATTCTGGATGGTTAGATGGATAAATGGCCACCTGCTTGGCAAAATAGAACAAATTCTAATTTCAGTGCGTTTATGAGTAGATTTAACCTTGTAGATATCTGGAGTTAAGTATCCTAATAATAGATCATTTACACAGAGTAAGAATGGTTCAAATCAATCAAGGTTTGACAAAGATGGCATTAATCAGAATAAATACCCCCCCTCCTCTCACAGATCATGAAGCTATATGTGAAGCTAATCTGATAATCAGAAAAACCTGGTTTACATGATTCAGTCCTTCAGTTGGATTTCTCCCCAAGTACATGACATAAAACTCAAACTTCCTGTTACAGTAGGTACTCATATCCTTGAAAAACCTCGAAAAGTACACAAGTCATATATTTGCAAAATAAAGCACTCGTCATGCTGACAGCTTATATTCTTACAGTACTGTTTGTTTTTATCATTAACAAATACATGTGAGAGCATTCTAATGTGTAGTTTATCAATGTGGAGCCAATTTTACATACTTTGGGTAGATTCAGAGTAAAAGTACTGCAAAGTGCAATATACAAGTGTATTGTATATAAACTTGTCACATAAAGTGCATAACATATAAGTAAGATAAAATAAAAGTGACAATTTAAACACTGAGAATATAAAAATATATTATTTTATGTAAAATCTTTATCTGAAAGGAAACAAAAGCTGTCAGATTAACGTAGTGGAGTAGAAAGTACAATATTTCCCTCTAAAATGTAGTGGAGTGGGAGTATAAAATAGCAAAACCCGAAAGAAACCAGATTAAAGGGTATACATGCACTGAATAATCTGACTATTGGGGAAAAAGATAGATGTGTTTATCTGATTTCTCATAATCAGATAATCTGATATCTGATAAAGCCTATCGGATTATGCTGTTTACATGACCACTTGAATAATCAGGTAACTCCAGAAATCAGATAATGATCGGTTTATTAGTGTGCATGTAAACGCGCTCAGTGAGAGACTTCATCCTCACTTGAGCTGGCTTAATTGCAGAACATCACAACATGACCATCATGTGGTTACAGCCTCGACTAGCTCCAGCATATTACTGCCTACTGCACTTCTCAATAACACTGAGGCCCTCTACTGGTCTTAAACTGTAATAGCATACAAAAGTTACTTGATAACATCCCTCCCCTCTTAGATCTAACTTCACCACAACACACAACAACACACAAATCTGACTTAACCAGAAACATTAAATGAATTAGAAATAACAAAACTAAAGAAGATTATCCACCTTATTCCTAGCATTGCGTGAGTTATGGGTGCAACTTCCGGCTTGTTACGGTAAATTAGTAACAAATTCTCAGCCCTAATAACTTAATACATATTTCAAGGTATGTTGCTGAGTTTATTTTATAGCGATCAATTTTCTAATGTAGGTTGAGAATGAAGTCAGACAGGGAAAGACAGGGATATCATGCACTGACCTTGAGTGACCGTTCTGTCAGTCTAGGTGTCATTCTCCTCTGCAAATTCTGATTTAATACTTTTTCGCTATGTCTCGTGAAACTCTTGTGGTTTTATTTCTCATATCAATGGTACCTTTGGCAACAGGAACAATCCCTTTTTGTTCTGGTTACATGTTCTCCAAACAGTTGCTGAAGACACAAATTTAGCTTAGACTGGTTGTTAGTTGTTACAGACACAGACAGTGCAACAGGTACCAGAGCTTGGCAAAGACATTTTAGAAAATGCTAAGTTATCATTAGTTAAATATTTGTTAAAAAATTAACCAGTATTTGCTAAATTGAAGGCAAATTACTTTAGAAAAGAATCAACGCTGGAGGTTAGCCACCAAGAGTAGCCATTGGGACTAACCACGGACAGTCTATGGGACTAACTAAGGTTAGCTTACTACGTCATATGCTCTCACATGTGTCTTTAACTCAAGAAAAATCTTTTATTTGAAATCATTTGTCTTTTATGTGACTTGAGATTCTGATGTGAACAGCCAAATCTTTATTTAAGACCTGACCATGTGTCTTTTGAACATGACTACAATGTAAGAGAGGGTAGGCAAAATCCAAAGTCCTCATTTTGTGCCTAAATTCTGCATTCTTAAGTTCAGCTCAATATAATGCAAGGCTCCAGTGGTCTAATTTGGATTAAATAGTCCATCCGGCATGGTTTAGGAAGGACACACTGGCAAAAAGAGAGGCTTAAAAACTGTGACTGTAAGACACCCACATGATTTTCTGACTGAATTTTTGTCAGATTCTTTAAATGAGACCCCATATGGCTTGACCACAGGTTTCTTAGGTGCTCACAGGAACCATGTTGCCACCCCTGAAAAGAGATATTTGATAGCCAGCCCAGCAATAACAATGATTAGTTAAATATGTACTCAGTGTAAGTATTGTGTGGATAGAGTCTGCTGGTTCTAATTTAGTTCTCAGTTTAAACACTGTTAACTGTTCTGCAATGACAAACAGGCTCATAAAGGTGCAGTGTGTAAGATTTAGGAGGAATTAGTGGCATCTATTGGTGAGGACTGAAGCAACCAGCTGAAACTTCTCCTGATAAAACTTCCTTGAGTGTTCATGGTTCAGGAGGTCTTGACCAGGAGAAACTGTCTGCAGAGGTCGTCTTGTCTCCAAAACAAACAGACCAGTTGCCTTGAACAGGTAAAAACAGTGAATAACGCAGATTCTGACACCGCTTGTGGTATAGGGGCTGCTGACTACGCTGACCAATGTGAAAACACTAATGCACACTGGATGCAGAAGCACCACGAAGCGTGCTGATACACTCACACACACAGCCACAAGCAGTGGCCAGTGTTTGGTTTGTCCCTTCTGGGCTACTGTAGAAACATGGTAGTGCAACATGGCGATCTCTGTAGATGAGGACCTGCTCCCTGTGTAGATATAATCAGGCAACTGAAAGGTCATGAAAACACATCAATTCTTTTTTTTTCAGGTGATTATACACTGAAGAAAATCCCATACTCGTTGCGTTATATTCCATCTCTGCTGATATATCCCCTAAATCCCACACACTGGCCCTTTCAGTCAAGTTAGGTGGAAGATGATCATTACATTAATTCAACTTTGCATTTTTACTTTCACACATGGCGAGATTTATTTATTATCATTTTACCTTGCCTAGCAAACACAACTAAAAAAAAAAACAGAATTTAAAATAGAATAAAATTTGTTAACCAAATACAGTTGATCAAAAACTGTTTTAAGTGAATGAAAAAAAAATAACACGATGACAATAAGAGTAAAGATGCTAATAGAATAGGTGAATAGAACAGAGTAGAAAAGTTGCTTATAGAACCAGTCAGCTCACACACACTGTATATCCATGCCAACCCAACCCTTCACCTCCTCTGCACCACAGTCCCCTACATAACTCTCAAACTTACAACAAAAGATGATGTTGTAGATATGAGATATATATGGAATTTATACCCAGTTTAGATGTGGATACACCCATTGGAGCAGTGTGGCACGAACTGTCAGTGGAAAATTTGGCAAGGTAGTAGTACCCAAAATACAGATATAATACATCAGAATTTCCTCTTAAAACATGTTTCATTAAAAAGATTGACCACAAACACTGTTGGATATGTGTACATAGACCCTCCAATATTAACATCATCTCACCCAGACCATGTAACTGTAAAATATCGATTTGCATTTGACCATGAAAAAAAATAATGTTCCACTAAATCCATGAAGTATACTTTAAATATATGATGCAGAGTATTAGAACCAAGAAAAACTATGAAAATTTACCATTGCAACTTGGATTTTAGACTGACTGAAATAAAAGCACAATTATTTCTCATGTTAGTTTCACTTCCACAATGGGTAAGGCAAGGCAAGGCAAGGCAAGGCAAGTTTATTTGTAGAGCACAATTCGTGCACAAAGTAATTCAAAGTGCTTTACAGAACAAGAAAATGCATTAAAATCACAATACAAAATAAAAACATAAATAATCATTATAAAATGAACTTTAAAAGAGAAGAGTGCAGATAAGATCCTTTCAGTCATATGCACAGTGAAATAGAGCTGTTTTGAGCCTGGTTCTGGTCAGGACCCGAGCAGCAGCATTCTGGATGTACTGCAGCTGTCTTACGGCCCGTTTGGAGAGGCCAGTGAGCAGGCCGTTACAGTAGTCTAACCTACTAGAGACAAATGCATGGATAAGTCTCTCCAAGTCAGGTTTAGACACTATACCTTTGATTTTG
>NC_065525.1:20650506-20662648 GCF_006386435.1 Epinephelus moara | reverse complement strand
GGCTGCAGGGTTGTTATTGGTGTTGTGGAATTGATGGCATTTTTAATGGTCTGAACCTTGTCGCAAAAGAATACTGCAAACTCATTACACTTAGATGTGGAGATCAGTTCCAACGGCAGTTGAGCTGGAGGGTTTGTTAATCTGTTCACTGTTGCAAATAAGACACGCGAGTTGTTACTGCAGTTTCCAATAATTTCAGTAAAGTACCTCTCCCTTGTTCTACGTAAGATCTGGTTGAACACGTACAACTTTTCTTTATAAATTTCATAATGAACATGAAGGGTAGATGATGTCTCTCTGCAGAATCACCTGATGATGTGTCATATCCTCCTCCTAACACTAGATGGCAGACATGACTTACTCAGGAATGGAAAGATTTAGAGACTATGCTGGTTCAAAGGATCCATGGCCTCATATTTAGATTTTACATTTAGAACTAGTGTTGCATCACAAATCCATAGATTAGTACTTTAAACAAAACTGTTTGCTAAATTTAAGAACTGCATGATTGTGGTTTAGGCTCATTTTACAGTTCCTGGGAAGCAGTACAGCTGAGTGGAGCAGAAACAAGTTCAACATTTAGTTGATTAACATCTGGAGTGTTTGGTTGCACTGTTGCCACTGTGATGTATGCATGTGCCTCCTTACCAGACTGCTATGTAATTATAGTTGCATCATTGCCATTCACTAACTTAAAATGTGATCACTGAAGCATCAAAGGTCTTGCTGATTAAATCTGATAATTTTGTTAACCTCAAAATTGTATTTATGCTGTAAAGACTGCCTACTGTAAGCCACCAAAATCTATTTATTTAGATAGGTATTTGATTTACTTAGATCACACAAACTTTCAATCTAATTTCTGAAGTAGTGTCTTATTTCCATGCCATGCAATACCTGCAAAAGAGAAGTCCGCTCCATTCATATTTCCTGTAATGGAGCTGTGATATTTCTGGTACAAAGAACCTTATTTATTGAAAGAGTGTCCACTGGGGACTGAGCTCTCAGTGTATTTATGGAGTGCATAAACAGCCGGAGTACCAGCATCACGCTGAGCAGTCGCTCCGCAGCAGCCCAACACTAAAACAGGCTCTTAGGCTCAGGCCCACACCATCCGGTCGACTGTTTAAATTTTAAAATCTCAATTTCTACATTTAAAAAGAAGGAAACTCACTCTTGGAGATGCGAGTTTCCCCCTGCTTGCAAGAACACATTTCATGGGATTGCCCATCAGTGTCAAATAAGAGATGTGGTGTTGGTGCTCCCTCACAAATGCAGACATTGTGAAAAGGAGTCATGGAAAAGCGGGTGTGTAGACCTGGAACTTGATGGCTCTGTCTAAGGTTTCACCTGCTCCCGTTTTACACCACAGCCGTCCAGCTTCTCCTGTCTCTCCTCAATGCAACTTGTCAAGCTCATGCATATTTAACTGTTGGAGCTGCTATCAGATGAACCTAACTACCTGAAGGGGTGGTGCTGGGGAGATGATGGCGATGATGATGTGTAAAGTGAGGGGGCTGGGTTTTGGAATACCAACTACACCTGCCCCTCCTCACCAGGGATGGATGAGTTATGAGATGGAGAGGAGATCTAAGCCGTTCGTTCAGTTCAGCTGCAGACAAAAGGGGGCCCGGCTCACAATGCTTAGAGACTAAAACCTGGATTCTACACTTTTATCTGCTCTCTTCATTCTCTTCACTGGATCTGTAGAAGATGAGACAAGTTCCAGAGGCTCTGGCTGCATGGTGCTGTGGACGTTAAGGAATACTTCAACACCATACTCCCCTCCACATCTCCACTGAATCCTCACACCACAGAAAAGTGGAGAGGACAAGCCTGTCTTACCTCTGAGGGATTCGTGGCACCACTTAAAGGTGGAGCCAACCCCGGTGCCACAAACTCTGGAAGGATGATGAACAGCTTCTAGTGGATTTTCTCTCTTTGTCAGAACAGAGTGTGTAGTGAGGAATCAAGACACTGTTTTCAGATAACGGGGGAGGAAAAACATAGGCGCAGAGAAAAATGCCTTTTGGTGGTTTAGCTGGTTTGAAGGAACAGGTGCTGAAGCCTGGGAAGGAGGAAGTGAAGAGCACAGTGGGGGACTCTCTAGGAAAGCTGCAAAGGTGAGAGGGTGTGTATGGAGAGTGGTGGGAAGGAGGATGTGTTTGCAGTTTTTTCAGATGTTGTTGGACTGCACAGGATAAGCATTTCTCTCGCTGTCCACGTATTGTGCTCACAGTGGAGATTCATTAAATGAAATAACTGTAATGGAAACATCTGCTGTCAGAGGGCTGTGGAGAGCCTGGAAGCTAGCACATTAAGCCCAGCGTGTTCTAAGAGATCCTGACGATAAATAAATATTTGATTCTTGTGCTTGCCAGGCATTGCCAGTGATGTAATCACAGATTTTATTTTAAGACATTAATACATATTTCATATCTGATACATATTTCACAGAGGGATGTGTGGTGTGTGTGTGTGTGTGTGTGTGTGTGTGTGTGTGTGTGTGTGGTGGGGGAGCCCCTCATTCTGTGAGGGAGATTGTTGTCATTTTAAGAGATAAAGGACTAAGTAGGCAATTTCCTTGAATATGAATTTTGTGTGTGTATTCTTAATGTGCATGCACCTTTGTCATGTGTAATAGGAATGCATTAGGTTGTATTACGTTCACGTGGAAAATGGGGATATTTTATACATAATATACTCATTGTAGATTTTGAAAAAAAATCTTTACTTTCAATTTAAAGAACAATCAGAGTAATTCATCAATTTGCTCAGTGTTTTTTGCAAAAATAGTGATTATTATTATTATTATTATTAAAAATCATAATAATAATATTACAATTATCTATATATATACATATATAATATTTTTATTTTATTTTATTTTATTTTATTTTATTTTATTTTATTTTATTTTATTTTATGGAGACAATGCAATTTAACGTAGTTCCAATACAGAGTATGGGACTGATGTAATAATAATGGACCCCAGGAAGAGCAGTTGCTACCTTGGTAGTGACTAATGGGGATTCAAATAAATCTATTAATCAATAAATCAATCAATAAATAATACATTATATATACAATTATTTTATTTTATTTTATTTTTATTTTATTTTACAGGAACAATACAATTTAACATAGTTCCAATACAGAGTATGGGACTGATGTGTTTCACAGAGAGTTTATAGCTATTGCTAATTTTCAACACTTGTCCCTAGTTGGACTTTTACATGTCAGCTGAAAATGTTACTACATATATACAGTCTAAAACATCTACTACAATGGACATACCACTATACACATACCACAATATATACACCAAAATACACATTCTACATACCAGAACAGTTACACTAATACCCCTAGTCTGAATGCATTTCGTTACACTTTTCATCTACAGTTCATATATGATGTGAGTCTGACACTGATCACGTCCTGCTACCCTAAACACACTTATGTTATATTTAAAAAAAAACAAACAAACAAACAAACAAAAAAAAAACAGATAAACAAAATACTGGAAAACCAGACTTTTTGAGGACTTCAGAATTGGGAAGTTCATTTTTGGTGGCCTTTTTTGTTTAATGCACCAATGGAAATGTTTTGCCACATTTCCAGAGTGAGCGTGAACTTTTGCTTTGTTGTTTTTGACATTTATCATGTAGCTTATACCTTTAAGACTGGTGGCAGTGTACATTAACACTGAAAGGACATGAAGTGTTGCTGAGATGGCTTTTTAATGTGGTTTAGAATTTCTGATGCAGCTGTTTATATGCTGAGACGCCTACCACCTGTATTAACTGTTGTTTCAAAGAATCGTGTCTGCAGTAAGTCTGATATGAGACTATATTTATACTACATATAGACTATATTTTGAAATCGTTCCATTTTTTTGACTATGACACAAAAGGCTTTGTTTTCAAAACGGTGTATTATTTCCACACTAGATAATAAAACGGCTGCAGGATTCCCAGTTTTGAACCCGCCAGTCTGCCATGACCCTACTGTGTGGAGTTTTCATGTTCTCCCTGTGTCGGCTTGGGTTTCATGGTTTCCTCCTACAGACTATATACATACATGTTAGGTTAACTAGTGACGTTAAATTACCTGTAGGTGTAAATGTGAGTGTGAATGGTTGTCTGTCTCTATGCGTCAGCCCTGTGATAGTCTGGTGACGTGTCCAGGGTGTACCCTGCCTTTCAGCCAATGTCAACTGAATAGGACAAGCAGTTAATGATAAAAGATTGATGTATAATATAACAACTGTGAAGACACTAGAACTCTGAGCTCAAAAAGTGATGGTCTGAGGGCTTGTTATCAGAAGTTTCTGTATAATTTGCTGGATAAGAACTGTAGCAAAGATCTGCTGCAGGCTAATGAAAGCAATTAGTAGGGGGACAGAGACAGAGATGGATTCTGAGTAGTGGATCAGGTGTGGAGAGTGCTGCACCTGAAAGCAAACTGATCACAGCAGTGTGGTGACCTTTTTAAGTTGTGTGTCTTGACTTCACCTCCTGCCCTCTGCAAGAGAGCAGAGAGACTCGTGTTACAAAATCACAGACAAAAGTGGTAGGACTATGGTGCGGTTATCATTCGAATATTATGTAGTCTGGAGATATTTGTATGACTTGAAATTAAATTTAGCTTAAGCACATTTTTGGATACTGAGAGTGGAAGACTAAATGAGAAAGAAAACCGGACGAAGACAGATATTTTTATTTCAAGATGATCAGATTACACCTGACTAGTTCCACTGACGTTCACATGTTCTCACTGTGATTTCTTTCCCTGCTATTTGCGTCCTAGGAAAATAGATGGTAGTAACGTAGAAGAAGAGGATAACATTGAACTGACAGAGGATGGACGTCCGGTGGCTTCAGCGCCACATTCTCCCCCACTGCTGGACTGCAGCTGTGGAGGTCTGCCCAAGCGCTACATCATCGCCATCCTCAGCGGGCTGGGCTTCTGCATCTCCTTTGGCATCCGCTGCAACCTCGGTGTGGCCATTGTGGAGATGGTGAACAACAACACCGTCTACATCAACGGGACTCCTGTGCTTCAGGTAGCTGGATCACATCAGACAGGACGCTGGGGGACTTAAATGCATAATGTGTGTCTTTTTTTCTTGTTGCACAGAAGATAGTTTGGCCCCAGAGAAGTAAACTAAATTGCAGTTTTAACCATTTTAATCAACCTATCTATGATGCAGCCAGGTAGATTATGCCAAATGAAAGCAGTTTCCAGATTTAAGCGTGCATCTCTTTTCTTTTCCCTCTCCAGAAAGCTCAGTTTAACTGGGACCCGGAGACAGTGGGGTTGATCCACGGCTCCTTCTTCTGGGGTTACATTGTCACTCAGATCCCTGGTGGTTTCATCTCCAACAAGCTGTTTGCCAACAGGTGACATACACTTCAGGACTTTCAATAGTTACACTGTGACACTGTCATCTCTGTTTTATGTCAGCATAAAATTAAACTTTTTTGGTTAGAAAAACACCTGGATGATGTTGCTTTGTGCGCAACAATTTCTCAGCTATTTCATAAACCAAAGAATTAATTGATGGCAAAACTAATGATTACTTGCAGTTATAGGTGTGTGTGCGTGTCCATGTTTGTGGGTGGGTGAATGGGATGCAAGTAGGAGAGGACTTTTATTTTGACAAGTTGACATTTACACAATACATTTGTGCAAAAAAGGCACAAATTGGTGCTTAATTGGCTGATGTCCCCCAACCCATATGTGTCCCTTAATGTTGCAACGAAACCTAGACTGAAAATTTTTTGGAGTGGCATTCACTTACTACGGGAAATCCCCAACAACACTCTTTACGAGTAAATTTCACTCAGACTATCTTTACATCTTATTACAAAACCCCCATAAAAATGTATGTGTGTATTTCAGGTTATTAAACTAGCTTTTATTTACTTTCTTTCAAGAAATTTTAAAGTAATATTTACATGATATCTAATCTTTCTACCACTCAACAGCCCTTGATATGGACTTCTTGCATTTGTAACATTTTTTTCTAGATAAAATTGTCTTAATTTAAGGTTTCAACAAAACATGAAATGAAAGATGTAATAAGAGATGTTTTTAAACAGCACCTTTATTTCCACACTCTGTTGCAAGAGGTATTAAAACAGGAAACTTTAACAGTTATATGCAACAACCACACCACAACAAGACGAGCCTCGTAAATGGTTTATAATTGTGTTATTGATTAAGTTTTCAACCCTTTTTACAGCAATATAACAACTACAAACAAGTTATAACACAGTTTTCAATAGTCGTGATGAGTGATGAGTCACTATTTGGCAAGATCCAGACACTGCTTTATATCTTAATCATGAGTCACCAGTTCTATTTAGCAAACAGCA
This sequence comes from Epinephelus moara, assembly GCF_006386435.1. NCBI lineage: Eukaryota > Metazoa > Chordata > Actinopteri > Perciformes > Serranidae > Epinephelus > Epinephelus moara. The sequence goes on along the minus strand of NC_065525.1, from coordinate 20,656,265 downwards.
GGTCACTGTTGCCCTTTATATCTAATGTGTTGCTTATGATTTAGTGTTTACAACCTAATTGATAACCCAATTTGAAACCATTTAAAATGTATTTGTATTGACAGTCTATGCCCTAAACACAGTGCAGTGACAATTGGTGCTGTCCCTCATGACAGAGAAACTGTGATGCTATGTGAGGTATTCAGACAGATCATGTCTTTTTGTCTTTTGTTGATGTTATTCCACGAGTTGATGGTGATGTCATGGATGCTGCAGCCATGACCACCACCACCACTAAGAAAGACTAAAAAAAGACAAAGGTTTTGGGAGAGCACCTCCTCAGCCTACGTGGTTAAAGGGTTAAAGCGGTATGGTGTGGTGAGCCGTGCTGATGGAGCAGATAGCAGTCCTGTAATAAAAGCTTCACAGGAAAAGAGGACACGCCACTGACAGAGTTAATAATGAAAGATCCTGCCTCTGATTTCTTTCTGAAACAGCAGCCACTGGAATATTACAAGTGTCACTTACACACTGTTTTGGAAAAAGAGAAGGAAGGGGGATGAGGTGAAGGAGAGAAGAGATGGGCGCTAAGCGGCACCGTGGTGATGAAGCAGAAACTTGCGGATTGAATGGGATGTCTTTATCTCAGCGCATGAAAGGCAGAGGCGTGAGATCTGTCTCATTATAAGGCTGACTGAGATGCTTTGGCCATGAGATATTTGGAGATATACTGCCTACCAATATTAGACATCTACAGTAGCTTTCAGCTCTGGGTAGATGTGTTTGTTGTGTCTTTACCTGTTACTGACAGATCTGACAAATATCACAACGTAAGTCAACGATATGTTGTTTCTTAGGACTTTCTGTGGAAGAATTGTGTAGAAAATAGGACTCCTTGAAAGAGCTGCTCCATTTAAACTGAAGTAAATATTATTTATTTACTATTAGAATCCTTACTCTCATCCAGCTGTTGTTTCAAATGTTTCCCAAATGTTTTGGGAATATTTTTGGGGAGGATTTGGCAACATTTATTGAACCTTCCTGCATAACGTTCCCTAGAGGTTAAAATGGCAGCTTTTCCAAATAATGTTATCGTTATGTTCCCAGAATGTTTTGGGAAGGTTAAATGTTCCAGGAAGGTTTCTTGACAATCCTGCATAACGTTCCCTAGATGTTACAACGGCAAGTTTTCCTGACCTGGAACTAATGTTATTGTGACATTCCCAAAACGTTGCTGAGGGGTTACCTAAAAGGCTACCAGCACACAACCTAAGGGAAACGTCACAAAAAAACGTTATATCATGTGGTTAGTGGAACATTTTGGGAATGTTATGTTGAACAAAAAAACCTTTCTAGAACATTGTGGGAGGGTTACCTAAAAGGTTACCAACACAGAACCTCAGGGAAATGTTATGAAAATTAGCCCCAAAACATTAGTTCATGAGGTTATTAGAACATTTTGGGAACATTATTTTGAATGGATTACTTAAAAAATAAGTAATCAAAAAGAGAAATAACACAGAGGTCCAGCAGAACATGAACCTGCAAGTCACAGAATTATATTCTACAGACTTGGAACCTCAAATGAATTTCTATCTAAGTTCACTACAAGAACAAGTTCGTTGTGAACTAGGTGATGATGAGGCTAGGCTCAGAGACGTAGGCCTCTAGTTTCGCAGAACGGGCGAGGCGGAGGCCAGGTGGATTTTGCAAGTTTGGCACACCGTGCACGCTAGCGCAGCTACTCCTCTTTCCCACCTCCTTCCCTCCTACCTGTGCAAGTCGGAAAGAGGGAGGAGAGAAGGCGTTGAGTGGGTTTTACACAGCTGATTCACATCACACCAATCAAATGAGCCCCTCTCCTCACCCTTAAATGCACCGCGTGAAGACGTAATGAGAGTTTCCTCAATTCGCCATGGCAGAAGAGAGCAGCAGCGTCAGACGGCCAAACTTCTCCCAGGAGGAAACTGATGTTTTGGTCCGGGAGGTCCAAGCTCGCAGTGTCCGAATATACGGAACTGCGAGCAGACCTCCACGGGCTGATGATGCAAAGGTAGCCTGGGAGGAGGTCACCACAATTGTAAATCAATGTTGCGTTTCTCTCGTGCGCGCGCGCTCTCTCTTTCTCTCTCGCAGTCTCACTCTGTTTCTTTTCTTTTGACTTTTCTAAGATGACAGATGCTGAATATATACTCCCTATCTGATGCTGTGGCTGTTTGTGGTTGGCTGAGAGGGATGTGAACTCATTAGTTTGCAGCTGTGTTAATCAAATCAGGTTGGGTTTCCATTACGCGTGCCAAACGTGCCAAACGGTGCCAATCCCCTTTGATCTGACATCAGATGTGACGGGACAGTCGATATAGAGATACATTTATGTGCTGATTGCAGATAGTTGCATTGAATAGTGGTTTTTGTGGGTATTTATTGCATTGTTAATGTGCCTGACATATTGGAAACCTGCCTGTGAGGTTTTGGTGATGTGCGCACTGTCCGCCAGTCAGCCAAACTTCCGCTACACCGGCGACGCTCCGCCTGCGCTGACAGTAGACCTGGTTTCAACTGGCGAGCTTTTAGCGCACCTTCGGCGAAGCCTTTGGGCACGAAACTGTCACTGCGCCAAGCTGGATCTGTCGACACCTCCCCTGTTGTGCTGCCACACCCATCTCAGCGCACCTTGGTCTGCCAAACTACCAAACTGAGTGCGCCTCGGGTTGCACTGCTCGAAACTAGCTCTACGCGGGGTTCGCCACCCTGTGCCACGCTGTGAAACTAGAGGCCAGAGAGTCCTCCTGGACATCAGAGAGGACTTGCTGGCCGACCTCCTCGACAAGCTCCAAGAGCAGCGGGAGAATGTCTGCGACCTGACCACTCCAACCAGCGAAACAACACTGCAGTTGGAAAGGATCAGCACAACACTCAGAGAAACCCAGAACGATCTTGAGCAGCAGGCAAGCATCAGTGAGGACCTGCATGCTGAGCTGGAGCAGATGAAGGGTGAGGTTTGGAAGAGGCCCTTGATAAAAACGTGGAGGCCAAGAGGTTGGAGGTCTGTCGTCACATGGAATTCCCTGCAGTGGCTAAAACCAGTGCTGAGCTTCAGATAGAAAGCCAACTGGAATTCGAGAGGGCGCAAGCTCAGAAAAATCATGAGCAGCAGACCTCCATCATTAAGGACCTGCAAGCTGAATTGAAGACGGCGAAGGGAGTTAAGGCAGCCCTTCAAACAGACATGAATACTGTCCGCGAGCAGACAGAGGAGGCTAAAAAGATTCTGAAGAGATCCCAGACCTCTCATCGCTTACAGATGGAGCATCAGAGAGCAGAGCACTAGCAGCAGCCTTGAAAAGTTGCAGTTGCAGAGTCATTGCAACATGTGGAAGGAAGAGATGGCATCCTTCCTTCAGGCCATAGAAAGCCTGAAGGAGACTCTGTAGCAGATGGAGCAGACCGAAACCACCATGAGGTCGCACATCGATGATCTTGAGAGGCAAACTGCCAACAAGATGATGGCAAAGAAGTGGTACAACTACTTCTGAGATTGTTCTACTACCTACTCTCTCTCCTACACACACACACACACACACACACACACACACACGCACACACACACAAAAATATATATATAAATAAATACATAAAAATTATTTTGTATTTGTTGGTCTGTTGTTTAAAAGTCGTGCTTCAGTCGTGTGTGATATTAAATGCTTTGTTTGATGGATATATCAGGGTACAAGCACAAATGAGTTCTTGTTTGCACCCCTATAGCCTGAAAATATAAGTGTGCCAAGTACACACACACACATATATATATATATATATATATATATATATATATTGTTATTTTGTCCAGGGTTACATGTTGGTCATCCAAAGAAAAATGATGTGTCTACGTGGCTAAAGACCTTAAAGGAAAGGCAGGTTTATTCTTTGTCCCAGAACCTTTCAAACACAGCTGCAGTTCAAAGTTTCATGGCAAAGAAATGTATTAGAATATTTGAAAACATAATAACGAGAAAAATATTCATCAGAATAAAATATAATTATCAAAATGATGACTTGAGATGTACTCTTGATTTTATTTTTCAAGGCACTGTGGTGTTCCTTGAGTCTCACAGCAGTCACCTTCCAAACAGGTGCATTGTGTTTTTCATGCATTTCCATAAACCAACATTAATCATAACAATCTGTGGTCACTGGTTTCACTGGGACCAAGCTCATCAAAAGTTGTCAAAAGGTTGTTGATATCTCATTGTGTTTAGATGATATTGACCACTGACCTTTAGAGAGGGCATGGCTCAGCACATATATGGACCGTACTCTTTAACCGTTGAGCCAGTCATCACAAAAGGTGTAGGAAATGTCCACACAAGTACCTGAATCAACAGGACTTTGATTTAACCGTCCCCTAACTTTTATCCACACAATATGATGACACTCCAGTATTTCTACAGGGTGTTTGGGGCTGCCATTTTCCTGACGTCAGTGCTCAACATGTTCATCCCGTCAGCAGCGAGGGTGCACTACGGCTGTGTCATGTTTGTCCGCATCCTGCAGGGCTTAGTGGAGGTAAGAAAAAACATGTCGTCAGTAAAAAGGTGAAAACGTTCGACTTGAAACAATTAAACATTTTGGAAAAATATGCATATTTGATTCCTTGTTGAGAGTTAGATGAGAAGATCAATACCACTGTCATGTTTATAAGATAAACCTTAAACTGATGCCAGTAGCTGGTTAGCTTAGCTTGGCATCAGCACGAGAAACAGGTTGCCTGGCTCTGTCTGAATGTAACAAAATCCTTCTACAGTACTAGCAACTCTTAAGCTCAGTTATTGGTTCACGTTGTATCTTGTAAGTTTAATTTATACCATAATTGTGCAAATTTTTAAAAAGTGCAAAAACAACTAGAGACCATCTTGTGATGGGATCACTCCCACTATCCATAACTTAAAGGCCCAGACACTCCAAACCATCTTCAAAGAACTAGTGGCAGTGAGAGCCAACTCTTGTGTCGCCTCATGTCGCCTGTGGTTTGGCCAAAAAGTTGCACATGAACACACCGCAAAGACTACAGCTGACGGCCTGCGCCCGTGTGAGAGGAAATAACTCTCCACACCAGCAGACGGCAGTAGTCTGTACTCATCACCCTAATGGGAAACTGAAAGACCATCTGGACACAATCCAGTGTTGAAAGAACAAAGCATATTTACCATGCACCAGTGAACAATTACACAAACCATCACAAAATGTTTCTGCTGAAGCGCTAAATGGAACTTCAGAAGTTTGTTTACTTTCCTCACTTCAGTTTCTTTTCTCATGCCAATCAGAGTGATTTCGTTCACTGATGGGCTCAGTTGACACTGATTCAACATGCTGAATTGGCCCATAAAAAGCCAGTGGCTTGATGTGTTAGGGCCTTTTGACCTATGGCTAAGTCCTGCCCTCAAACGCGATGAGCCAATCACAGTGCGTATAGCCATTCCCATACACTCGGACATTCTCTGCCTGGACGTCCATTGAAATGCATTACAGAAAGTCAGTTTTGTTCGGTTTTATGAGCTTTTTCAGTTTAAAAATGGTTAAACAGTGTGCATGGGGTACATGCAACTCTGACACAAGGTATCCTGAGAGGCTGGGCAACGGGGTGTATTTTTTACACTTTAAACCACATCTCAACCGAGAAAAGTGTCTCCTTTGGATAAAGTTGTGCAGTAACGTTAGACCACAACATCAACTCAACGTGAATGATGTCTACATCTGTTTTAAGGTAAATCAACACCGTA
>NC_065525.1:20633589-20650484 GCF_006386435.1 Epinephelus moara | reverse complement strand
CTTATCTGAAATCGCAGAGATAACAAAGGTTGGCAAACGTGATGCTGAATGATTCAGTGTAAATACTGTAGCACCAAACTAACGGAGAGACACTCTTGGTAAAGGTGGTAAAAAGGCCGTTATCCTTTTCTCATATTCTGAGCCAAAAACCTTAACTTCAGTGGCACTTAAACTTGTTGTCTTTGATGGCGACAGCAATGCGGTTCACAAGCGTACACTGTGACCTGTAAATTTTGGCCTGTAATTTAAGCATTTCATCAAGCTTCTCAACAATGAAATAATTAATATATCCCTCCAATGCGTAGTTTAGGCCCTTTTGGTTACTTCTCAATGACATCTGATCGTTATGTCTCCAAAAATCATCAATTGCCTCCTGCGAAATGCCGTGTACTGTGACACCTGCCATAGCACCCGTCACTGAATGTTGATAGTTTGTCTGAGTGAGTGGGGGGGGGCGTGGCTTAGCCATAGGTCAGTTGTAATGGGAACTACCACAGAGGCTATTTTGAGTATTTGCCAGGTGTTACATGTTCGCTTGTCTGTCAACAGATTTTGTCAACGTGCTAGAGTAGGGGCAGCAGGAAGTTGTAAATCCTTGGCCCCTCCACTTTACACTCCTGGCCCAAATTGTTTTAAGTTTTGAAGTTGTGGGTCGCTGTATCGCTACTGGAGTGATCTCATTGAAAGATGGTCTGTAGTTGTTTTTACTGTTTGTTTTGTGTACTGATTAAACAAGCAAAATAATGATGTGTTCATTCGTGGTCGTTAGAGGAGCCAGGCCAGCTGGCTTCAGTTTTTGGGTCAAACTAAGCTAACGAACTCCATTCAGTAGCTTCATATTTATCATGCACTCACCAGAGTGGTATCAATCTTCTCATCTAACTCTCAGCAAGAAAGCAAACAAGTGTATTTCCAAAAAACATTTTTTTTAAGCATTTCCAGATAAATCCCAAGTTTCCTCCCAGTCAATCTTTGACCTCTGACATCTTCCACACCATGTCCCTGCTAGGGTGTCACCTATCCAGCATGTCACGGGATGTGGTCAAAATGGGCGCCACCTCTTGAACGGAGTCGACTGGCCACAACTTCATTCTGTGGTGAGCGTTGCCTCTGGTTTCCTCTTGTCAAAATACTCAGTGAACGCTCCCAAACTGACCACAACACAAAGCTTTGCACTGACACAAACCAGTTCACACAGCCCTGTCCATCTGTGTGAGGCTGGTCAGTAAATGAACATGAGAGAGGTCATTTTGTTTTGCAGATTTAGTCCACTGCCGTCTCTACTGAAATTAAAATAACCACGTTGCCCTTTTAACTGGTACCATGACAACCCACGCATCAAAACCCTCTTGACATTGTCTGTAAATGAGCACGGCTCACCTGCGTACTCAGACGGAGCTTCTCCCTCTATTCACCTAAATGAAGTGTCACATTGCTTACAGTCCAAAAGCACTCTCATGCTCCCTGCTCCATTCAAAACCACAGTGTTCATGAATCTGTCTGATAATAGAAAACACATTAACACGCCCTCTCTGTCTCGGCAATGCCAACGACTCAGCATTTAGTCAACGACTAATGCGTTTCTTTGATGTGTTTCTTTTTATTCAGACACAATTTCACTATGGTGTATTTTTTTTGTGCTATTGAAGGCTGTTGCACTGTAACCTCATTAGGTTGAATATTTCTGGTATATTCAAACTTGTGAAAAGAAAATATAAAGAGACAAAACATTTTCTCAGTATGTATTGATTTAATATATATTATATATTATAATATTATATAATATTGTATTTATATAATATATTTTATGCCACTGTGATCTGATATTCCTGCTGGTATAATCATACTTTGACACTGACATCTGACATCAATTGTTCTCAGGATCCTACGCAGGAGCAGTGATCGCCATGCCTTTAGCTGGAGTGCTCGTTCAGTACGTCGGATGGTCTTCGGTCTTCTATGTCTATGGTAACACTGGTGCTTGAATAAACATTACAAACACAAAATCGGCACAGATGTTTCAGTCACTCAAATTTAAATTCAAATTCAGATTCAAACAAATTTATTAATCTTACCAGCGGCAATTTGTTTAAACAGCTTGCATTATACACATCCTATAACATACCATACAGTAACATGTAGACACATAAGTAAATGTGTAACAAGATAAAAAAAACAGAAATAAAAAAATATGCTAAGGAGTTCAGTGGAATAATATAGAGAAATTAAAAGACAAATAGCAGAGGGATCTAAAGGTTTTGAATACTGGTTAGTTTTATAAGCAGGTAAAGCGTAACGACACCCTGATGGCAACAGAGAAATTAGCCTGCAGCAACATGTCCAGAAGACGCTAAAATAGTTGCAGCTTTTTGGAGGATTTATTGATTGCTAAAACCAGTCAAGTCTTGTAGTGTCATTCCTGTGATCTTAGAGCAGATTTAAACAATGTTTATGTCTTTCAATGTGAGGCTGTGAAACCAGCAGATAAATGAAAAACACAGAAGGCTCTCAATGAAAGACTGATGGAAATGGCAGAGGATGACGGGACTGACAGAAAAGGAATTTAGTTTACGGAGAATTCTTTGTTGCCCTTGCTTCACAATAGCCTCTTTTACACTGCCAGATTTTCCGGCAAATGTTGGGCCGTTTTTCCGGCCAGCTGCGAGCGTTTATACACACAGAGGCAGAATGGCGAGTTGATCCGAGGCACCCAATTTTCCGCCTCGTTGGGTAGGCGGACTTCCGCAACGGGAGGGGCTGTTGATGACTTGTGGGAGGAGCTGTTGATGACACCACACGTGCGACCCACTGGCGGTGGATAAACAGGAAACGGCTGATAGCAGGAATTAGTGAGCAGCTAGTAGCAAGAGGGAAACGCAAACCTGACAGACACTGTAAAGATGAGCAACTGGGGAGACAAGGAATTGCGCACCCTCCTTGCCCTCGCAAACAAAGAGGCCATTAACCGTCAGATGACAGGAAAGGTGAAGAACGGGCCGACATACGAGAGAATCGCCACCTGACTAGCCGCGGCTTCCCTCCCACGTCACTGTTTACGTCACACGCTCAGCTACACGTTTTGTTACTTGCTCACGTCCCCATTGCCCCGAAAAATGCTGAAAAAAGACTGATTGGGCTTTCCTGCAAATTTGCATAATTCCTATCTAAAAAGGGCTAATATCTTACCTTTGGACGGACCCAGGCTAGCTGATTTTAGTTTTTGTGCTACGCTAAGCTAACTGGCTGCTGACAGTAGCTTCATACAGACATAAAAGTGGTACTGATCTTCTCATGTAACACTCAAATACAAATATTTCACAAACTGCCAAACTACTTGCTACTATGAAGGGGATCTCTGTGTTTTGCCAATAATTTTAAAACTGAGGTTAACAACACTTGAGTTTGTTGCCATTTTAACAAATGGATGTAAACAGAGGCGTCGTAGTAGGGCAACGTGGGACTGATTGCCCAGGGCCCCAGTGGGAGGGGGGCCCTCGAAAAGCCTGGGATGAATAGTTTTTTTTTTTTTTGTAATGTATTATTTCTAAGTGATTATTGCCATAACTTAATTAAAATTGGCTGGATAAGTTGGTTGAAAGACTGAACTTTGTATTAAAATATAATGGAGGCTCTCTAAGGCTCCTCTCACCCTTTAGAGGTGCAAAATGGTTCAGTCCGCCCCTGCAGTGGGATTTGTTTCTAAATGCAGCTAAAGACAAGGATGTGACTGCTTATTCTGCTGGAGCACTGACATATGCTGTCCTGTCTTTCCCCCAAAAAGGGAAATTGCAAAAATGACAAGAAAGAAATCAAACTGACTTTGTAAAAAAAATAAATAAATAAATAATTAATTCAGTAGGCGTGTAAGAGAGACATAGATCTAGTGAGGAAGGACAGGGGGCCCACAGAGACTGCTTTTGCATAGGATCCATTTTTACACCCGTGGATTAAAACCATTCCTACTAATTTATATATATTTGACCTATTCATGTTATGGTCTATATGCTATAGGGTGTTAAAGGATAACTTCGGTATTTTTCAACCTGGGCCCTATTTCCCCATGTGTATGTGTGCGTATGATTCATAGGTACAACTCGTTTTAAAATTGGTTCAGTATTGAGGGAGGCGGATGCAGCCGGCAGCCCCGAAACGAGCTAAAACGGTAACGGGGGCAAATGCATCCCGTATAAGTTTGTGCATTAAAAGTGCTTTTTTTCGCCACTGACCGGTTCAGATCGCCAGTGCTATCTCTGTAAATAGCATACTAAGCGTTTCCCTTACCTCTGGGCTGTGTTACGTCATCTCGCGAGAGCTTTGCTTGTTGCCAGAAGAAAACAGAGGAGCCATGCTGAACGCCGCTCGGAGTGGCACTGGTTGTCCCGGAGTACAGTTGAGAGTTTTTCTGCATCGATTGAAAACAATGGTTCGTGTTTGTGCTTATCCAAATTGCAAGAACAGGATGTCGCGCAACACCCCGTACAGCTTTCATAGGCTGTCTTTGTCGGATGGCGAGATGCTGAAGTTGTGGCTAGTTGTGCTACAAATGGATGCTAACACTCCTGTCCAGACACTGTGCCTTGCAGACCATTGGGTCTGCAGTGCTCACTTCTCCCAAGATGACTACTGCAAGCCGAAGAAGAGAAGACATCCAATCCCAAAACACCTCTTCCTCAAGAAAACGGCTGTCCCACGAGTAGAGAGAGCTACAGACACAGTGGAGCAAAGCTCTCACGAGATGACGTCACAGCCCAGAGGTAAGGGAAACGCTTAGTATGCTATTAACAGAGATAGCACTGGCGATCTGAACCGGTCAGTGGCGAAAAAAAGCACTTTTAATGCGCAAACTTATACGGGATGCATTTGCCCCCGTTACCGTTTTAGCTTGTTTCACGGCTCCTGGTTGCATCCGCCTCCCTCAATACTGAACCAATTTTAAAACAAGTTGTACCCATGAATCATACGCACACATACACATGGGGAAATAGGGCCCAGGTTGAAAAACACTGAAGTTATCCTTTAAGGGTTTGAGTCAGTCATTATACACACTGGGCACTGGCACCTGTACTTTGTATGCTTCACACAGTAAGCGTTATCTGAATTGCTTTAGAGTTTGATTAAAATGATTAACACTGACATAAAATTCATACTTTGCCAAATGTGTTTTAATAAAAATCTACCCTGGTTCAGCTCTGATATAATCTCATGATTTATTGATGTAAATTAGCATTTTCCTGTCTGGGCTGTGTGACTCATACCTTGTTCACTTCATTTTTAATAATGAAAAGTCTTGTGGCAAAGAGAAAGCTCTGCCTTGTTTTAATTAGTCTGTCCTACGTCTCACAAAGCCGTCACTATAATTGTCATTTTTTGTTGCTGTCATTTTATGAAAAGGTGTTTTTGGGATCATATGGTATGTCATGTGGCTCCTGCTGGCATATGGAAGTCCCGCTGAACATCCCACAATCTCTGACGAGGAGAGGACGTACATCGAGACCACCATTGGTGAAACAATGCGCCAACTGAGTGTCACTGAGGTGTGTGTGCATAACATGCTGCCACTTTCAGGGTATCACAGAGTAATGTTTGATCATTCTGCAAAAATCCTGACATCTCCACACACACATCCACACACACATTATAAATGGTATACACTGGCTTCTGTCTCCCAATCACAGAAATTCAAGACTCCATGGCGTCGTTTCTTTACATCCATGCCCGTCTATGCCATCATTGTGGCCAACTTCTGCCGCAGCTGGACCTTCTACCTGCTCCTCATCAGCCAGCCGGCATATTTTGAGGAAGTCTTTGGCTTCCCCATCAGCAAGGTTGGCCTCACTATATTTGTATAGTATATACCATATTTCACAATAACCATTCAACTGACTATGAAAAATAAAAATCAAAAAAGATTATTAAAGCTGGGGTAGGCAGAAGTCCAGAGAAGGAAGACTGCCCTCTTCCTACAGCTCTTCTCCCTTACCTCTCTTTCCTAAGCCCTGCCCACCAGACGACCACACACTTCATACAGTGACTCAGTGTTTCCCATACGTTGATTTATTTGTCATTTAATTGCAGAGTTGTCCGCTCTCGCCTTCTCTCTGTTTATCAGACAAGAATTAGCTAGCTAAGCACTCCACCATTCCTATGCCCCACCCCCCGCCCCTGTGGACTGCTTCACCAGGGGGCAAATGTGCAACAGCTCCAAAGATGGACCCTCAGTCATCAGCTGTAGCGGCTCGGTTTTTTGCCAATGCAACCCCCCCAGCACCAGGTGTCATAACAGTATTTGGGCCAGCAGCAGTGCCAGCTCTCATGTGTTATAGCAGTGAGTCGGGGCTTTCTGGTCCCCTGGAGCTTGGGTTTGCGCTGGCTGGATTCAAGATGCTGCAGCCACTGACTAGGGGTCCATCTCCAGAAGTGAAGGGGAGGACACACTGTAATTCGAGGCTCTCACTAATGTAAGCTACATAAACATGAACTTGATGCCACAGCCATGAACCTTTAGCTCCGGTCTACAGAGGGCTTTAGCAACATCTTCTCTTCACCTCTGAAACACTTCGCTGATATGTTCTGTTTCATTTATTGTCAGATTCTCTTTTTTGATAAGTCCATCTTCCTCTTTTGGGTTGCTCTGCAGTGTGGGCAGTTGTTGCCAAAGCTTGAATAGCATCTTTTTCTGCAGGAGTCTTTACCATTGAATCAGGCTTTCACTGAAGAGACGTGCACGTGCATCTGCATTTATACAGCAGCCATTATGAACTGTGATTGGCCAAAGTCTCCCATCATAGGCTAGATTTTCTAAAGTCTGAAAACAGAGCCAAAAGGAGGTGCAGAAGTCTCGTTTTCTCTCATTATTAGTAACTACAAAATGCTGAAAGTTTATTACGAGTGCCAAAATACTAAAATGAAACTTCCTACCCCAGCTTTAATAATAGGGTTGCTTTACATTATGACTTCCTGACTGTGTGATCTCACAACAGGTGGGGATCCTGTCCGCCGTACCCCACATGGTGATGACAATTGTAGTTCCTATCGGAGGGCAGCTGGCTGACTTCTTACGCAGTAATAAAATCATGTCTACCACAAATGTGAGGAAACTCATGAACTGTGGAGGTACGTTGTGGTAAATAGAGGCAATACTTTTTGTCATTATTTATCTTTATATTGGAAACTAAAAGATCCACTCTCCGGTTTTATTGTTATTGTGCCCAATAAGGGTTTTCAACCGTTCTTGCATGAGCCAGTAGTTGTGAAAGTGGTGAAATGTTAATTATTTCTTCTGTAAACATTAAAGTAACATTATATTATTTTTTCTAATAATCTCCGTATCACTGTCAGTCATTGCTCTTGTGCTCTGTTAGCTTTAACTGGTACTGGTGTGTACAGATTTAAGGAGATAAAGTCTTTTTGGTGTCAGCTATGTCTTTTGCTGAACGTTTTCTGTACATTTAGGAACTGTTAAAAAATAACAACACGTATTTAAAAACATGGCAGTACAGTGTACAAAAAGTACCTCAGGAAAATGTTTTAGTTGTAAAGTAGTCCAGTGGGAATGTTGCAGGTAAAATGTTGATGGTGTTGTTTCCTACATCACGCTGTCTGGTCCTATATTTTTACAGGGTTTGGTATGGAGGCTACTCTGCTGTTGGTGGTGGGGTTTTCTCACACTCGAGGGGTTGCCATCTCCTTCCTCGTTCTGGCTGTAGGGTTCAGTGGATTCGCCATCTCAGGTATTGCAACATCTGCACCATGGTAACAAATGTTTCACCTGAAAGACTTATAGTTTGATTATAACCTAAAACATGCAGGGTTTGTCTAAAAGTTGGGTCCAATAAAAACATTCAAATAGACAGGATATTGCTCTTTTTTAATTATGTTGTTATGGCAATGTATTTTTTTTTCTCCACAAATTTATTCACAGAAACAGACAAAGAAAAAGTACATGTACAATTCACAAGAAATAATGGAGAGTGAAATGGAACGCCCTGATAAGCTATTGAAAGCTTGAGAATAGGGGCCCAAATCGCTGCCTGGATTATGCTCAGAGACAGCGTGTCTGTCAGAGAGTGAAACTCTACATTCATGTACCATATAGGCTTTAGAAAGAGGTGGCTGGGGAGGATGGCTGATGTATGAAGTGTGTTCGTGTCCAGACTCCTGTCTTAGGTCTAGGTGACAAAAGTCCTTCGGTTTAGGTTTGGGAAACATTGTGATGTCAGTTGTATGTTAATAAAAAAAGGTAATTAAAACAAATTATGTTGTAGTAACTTGTCACAGTAGATACTATTGCAAGATATTTTGGTGGAAAATAACTCCTAATACATTGTCAGTGAGCATTTTGCTGATATGTTCAGTAAAAACAGATTTCAACCTGCCATGAATAAGCAACATTTCTTCATTATGTTGTAGTGCACTTCGCAATATGCCTTCAAAATGTATTTTCTGTTTCAAATTAGTTGTATATAACATCATTTCTGGGAGACAGGGCTGTTTTCTTGGTGTTTTCTATCCTTTGTATTATGAAAGACTTCCTTCGGGTGTCATGCTGCATCCGTGCTTTAGCTTGCCAAGCCCTCACACGGCACTTCTCCTAAATATTTTATAGACTGTTGTCAAGGCAACCAAAAAATCTAAACCATGTTCATGGTTAGTCGAATGTTTCTGTGTGTCTTCAGGTTTTAACGTCAATCATTTGGATATTGCTCCTCGCTACGCCAGCATCCTGATGGGCATTTCTAACGGGGTGGGAACGCTGTCAGGAATGGTGTGTCCTCTGATTGTTGGAGCCCTGACAAAACACAAGGTATAGCAAGATCGATTTATAACAGTGACAATTTGGCACATATAATAACAGACCTGCTGGGATTAGTTGTCATTCATCCTGGGTATTTTGCTCTTATCTTGACTGTGATTAAATTCCTATTCATATTCTGTTGAAATTGTTTTTAATTATAAGGGTATAAAACATAACAGGGAATTTAGGAACAGTGTTCACTGAGGTTTTCCTCATGGCATGAATAAAACATAGCAGGTTTGCTTTTTGGTGAAACCCAGAGTCAGTGTATGTAATCTTGCACCAATCAGTGGCAGTTGTTAATAATTTATTTCGCTGTAAAATTTATTATACGCACTGCAGTTGCAGTTTTTCCAGTGCCATGAGTAAGGCAGTAGATTTACAGTGCTACCTCAGTCTGTTTTGGAGAGGAAATTCATTGACTCCATTCATCTCCCCACAGACTCGTCTGGAGTGGCAGAATGTCTTTGTTATTGCGTCCATGGTGCATTACTCAGGGGTCATCTTCTACGCTATCTTTGCCTCGGGAGAGCAGCAGGACTGGGCCAACCCTGAGAGCACCAGCGAGGATAAATGTGGCATTATTGATGAGGACGAGCTGGCTGAAGAGTCAGAGCTCAACATGGAGAGTGCGGTGGCTCCAAAAAGGAGTTATGGCACCGCAGACAATTCATCTGGTCGAATACAGGGCTGGAAAAAGAAGAAAGGGGTGACCATGCAGGAGGAGGAGGAACATTTTGGGAATGGCGACTACCAGGACCGTTACCAGTGAGACGCCCTGTGGGGCAAAGGACTTCCAAAACATTCTGGAGGAGGCTTAAAGATTGATATCACACCTGTGGAAATGTCAGAAACATCAGAGAACTGACAGGAGCAGCAACATCATATGTACCTCAAGACGGCCGTTTTTCATTTTTGGTCAATACTCCAGTATAACTGTGATGTACTGTAACGTCAAAAAATGATCAAATCAAGCATAATGTTTATTAGAAATCCATTAGGACAAAATAAGAAACAAGGAAACAACAAATACATGATATAATCAGAACAATAGATTTAATCTACACTGACATAAACTGTAGACTAGTATGCTTAGTGTAACAGAAAGTGAACCACAGACCAACATTCATGAACCAACTGTGTTAAAAGAACGTTAGAAACACATATCAGCTTTTAAACCTGACTTTACTTTCCCTGTGAACAGTTTTTAAAATGTTTTGTGTCAGCTATGCAACGTGAAAAGAGATGTGCTTCTGGAATGTAATAATGGGTTTAACAGCAGTGTTAATGTTATGAGCCTTATTTTTATTTATTTTGCTTGTATGTATTTGCTGTTGCTGAATGATTGCACTTTGTCGCCGCTTAGCTCGCTCTCCTCGTCCGAGCAGGTCTTGGTTCACCATGCACTTCCTCCGGCATTATGTCAGCTCCATTATTTATGGTGTTGTGAGCTCATAATGGGACGTAATGGATGGTGAGTTCAGTGCTGACGTCACTCCATGAAGCATTTAGTGTAACTATTTATTCTCCAGGTGTTTGTCTTTTTTGCAGTTCCTCGGTGTTTGATACATGGAGACCCAGTTTGGTTCTAAAAACAACGTACTGTAATGTTTAATCATAAAAGAGTATGGGAACACTCACTGTTTATCATTACTGCTAAAGAAGAGACATTTTGTACAGTAAATTATTATCTTATTGTTTGAGAGAGCATTGATTTGATTTGCACTTTACTTGAAAACACTGGAGATGTAATAAACTACATTTCTATTCTGTATTGAGATTGTTTAGAGACATAAAGTCCTGTGGAGGTTTTGAAATATTGAGTACTTGTATGAGGTTCATGTTAATGTGTGTATTCAAAGAAATTATAAAGATAATCATCAAATTGCAAACTGTGTGCAATGGAGAACAAAACAGAGTCTAACGCCATGCTAGAAGCTCTCCAGGGCTGTACTTTGTGGCAGCCCGTTGTTGCATTGTGCTGGCAAAGGGACAGAAGTTGACGCATCCACCCGAGTGTTCTATTTCCATCACTGCTGATCAAAGCAGATCAAAGCTAGAGACAGTAAATACCCATGACTACTATAAAGTCTCACCAGAGGGAGATATTTTGTGATCTAGGGACATCTGATGAACCTAACAGACCTAATGGAGTCCAGACACTGGTGGTGGTGGTGGCTGCTGACTCTGAGGCTGCTGACTGCTGAGGCAGATGAGGCTGATGAATCTGTAAAGACTAGGTGGCAATAGGGAGGTAGAGGGTACGCATGGCGGCAGCAAGAAAGAACTATGCCAGAGTAAGAACCATATTTAAAATGAGGAGCAGTAAGATGATAGGCTGACAGAGAAGGTGTGTTGCTGTGCTGTTGATTGATTGTGATTCAGCGGATGACTCAATTGACACCTGGATGACACCTACAGATAGTGAGTGAGCATGCGTGCAAGGAGTGAATGGCAGAATGAGGAAGAAAACGTTCAGCCTGAGCATGAAAAGTATTGTCTACCTTACTGAACTTTTGCTAGAGATACATTTGTCCTGAAAGTGGGAAAGGGGCTTTAGCGTATCTGCTCTCTAGGTTGGGGGGGAGTTTTAGGTGTCCTTGGCCAGGGGCTTATTGTCTAATATTCTGCCTATGCTGCTAGATGAAACATTAAATGATCACGGGAATTATTGCAATTCATCCCGAGATATACATGAACATCTTGACCAAATTTCATGAATGATCACCACGAATGTCATGGCAATCTATTCAGCAGTTGTTGCGATATTTCAGTCTGGATCAAGAACGTTTTCACTTTCAGTATAAGTACCCTTACAACCAATACTTAACCTATGTGGACATGTACCTAAACTCTAGATCTGTTTTGCATTACCAGCGCAGAGAGAACTGTCAAATAGGTGGGGCTATTACCAGATAGTAGTAGCCGCTGCTCTGACTGTTTTGTCAGGCTCTCACTTTATTTCCTCTACGCCAGCAATGCAGAGGAACATCAGCACCTCGTAGAGCTTGCTCAGAATGGGTTGGCATGCCGACATTTTCAAAACAAAAAAGAATAGACTATGTTCTCTCTCATAATTGATGGACTTTTTAAAAATAGTCTGTTTGTGCATTGACTTTCTCTTGAACATTCAACAGACCGCAGTGTTTCTAGCTCCTTGTAGTATTGGATCAGTGTGTTAGGTACCTTAACAGAGGGGTAACAAAAATGGAGTGACCGAATGGAGTGGTACCATCCACAACTTTTGATAATAGAGATGCAAAAATAACCGTTCTAATGTGTAACAACCTGAACTGGGCTGCTTGGTGGAAACAAGACTAAGGTGGTGGACCGACTGATTCTGCTATGATCCTCAGAGCTGTGCTGATAGCATGAATAAAGAGAAACTGTTTTAAAAGATGAACGAAAGTAGCAGAGCATGTTTTGTATAGTACAATTCAGCTTTTTAAAATTTGTTTCCACCTCTCCAGCTCATTTAAATCATTGACATAAAGCCTTCAAGAATACACAATGTGCCCTTTATACAGTTGGTCCAATGTTCAATACGTGTCAATTTATGTCCAATGTTGGCCAGTTTATTATACCAACGGGGTATCCGATGACTGCAATAATAGCAGGATGTAAGATGCAGGCAACCAACATGGAGGACCAGAACCAAGTGTCTGGCATACTGTACAGGAACATCTGCAATGAGTATGGGCCAGAAGTCCCAAGGTCAGAATGGAGGACACCTGCGAAGGTGGTGGAGAATAACCGAGCTAAGATCCTATTGGACTTCCAGATCCAGACTGACAAACTAGTGATGGCTAATAAACCGGTCATTGTGTCAATCGACAAACAACAGAAGAAGGCAGTGGTGATAGATGTAACAATCCAGAGTGACAGCAACACCAGGAGGAAGAAACACAAGATTGAAAAATACCAAGGGCTGAAAGAGGAGCTAGAAAAGATGTGGGGAGTAAAGGCAACAGTGGTGCCAGTGGTAATCGGAGCACTGGGCGCTGTGACCCCCAGAATGGGAGAGTGGCTTCGGCAGGTTCTAGGTACAACATCTGAGTTCTCTGTCCAGAAGAGTGCAGTCCTAGGAACAGCTAAGATACTGCTCAGAACCCTCAAACTCTGAGCTTGAGGAGGACACGCCATCACTACCACACACCGATTAGCCAAAACATTAAAACCACTGACAGGTGAAGTGAATAACTTTGCTTAGATCCATTTAGTCCAGTGGGTTGTGAGGTGGGTTAATGGCATGTGCCACAGATGCTCATTCAGATTGGGATCTGGGGAATTTGGAGGCCAGGCTGTCACTTTGAGGTCTTTGTCACATTCCTTGGGCCATTCCTGAGCGATGTTTGCAGTGTGGCATGGTGCATTATCCTGCTGGGGGGCCACTGCCATTAGGGAGTACTGTTGCCGTGAGGGGGTGTACTTGGTCTGCAACAGTGTTTGAGTGGGTGGAACATGTCAGGTGGTATCCACATGAACATGTCAGGTGGTATCCACATGAATGCCAGAACCAAAGGTTTCCCAGCAGAACAATGCATTGCATACATATATATACACACGATAGATTCTTGTTATCTTATGTAACTCCTTGACAGAATAGGGTGTCCTTAGTGCTGCCTGTTTATGTTAGTGAGCTCAAATTAGACATTTTTAAATATTCCAAAGATTGCTCTGTTTCCCATCACGCTGTAGTAAACATCCTCTGTCTTATCTGTCTTTATCCGCCTGCTTCATTTTCACCACAGAAGATAATTACTGGACAGGATATTTCTCACCACTGTCAGACTCACTTCTACAAAACCTACTACTGCTTGATAAGATTAAAGTTAGAGGGAGTCCTTATATTGTGAAATATACACATACACAGATGTTTAACACTGTACATTTGGTGATCTATGAAAAGTTTTAACACTTTTGTTGCTGGCCGTCCTTGCAGATCATGTGGGTGATTATGACACCATCCAGGGTGTGTTCCTGTTATTTAGTGTGGACGTCACTCACAGTACAGTCTGTCTGGAATAAGTAACAAAGCACCAAGGTGACGCACAACACTCACTATCTGTTTTCATCCTCATCCTCACCACATAAAGAGATGTATTTAAAATAGATTTAGATAAACCTGCGCCTCAACTGCTGTACATGTAATTTCTAAATATGTTCAGTAGAGTTGTGTCCGTTCTTTTCCAGAGTCCATCGCTGTCAGCTCGTTCCCCACATGCTCTCAAACACAGACCAGATAGTCCACAAACAGCTGGCAGCCAATGGCAAAGGTTCTATTTATTTCAGAGAGACTATCTGTTGACTCAGAAGGGCCTCTTTGGATGGAGCAACAGCCCATCAATGATTAAACTATTGTTTTTTTGGACAAATGAAGGATTATAAAGATGAGATGTGTACGTCCATCTTAGAGAACACAGACACCAGGGCAGGTACGCTCAGGTATGAAAGTGCCAGTGTAAACAAATCTGGTGCAGACCGCACATTGCGATGACATGATT
The DNA here is from genome assembly GCF_006386435.1 of Epinephelus moara. Taxonomy (NCBI): domain Eukaryota; kingdom Metazoa; phylum Chordata; class Actinopteri; order Perciformes; family Serranidae; genus Epinephelus; species Epinephelus moara. The sequence continues at coordinate 20,636,186 of NC_065525.1, read as the reverse complement.
AAATAAATGGCACTGATCAGTTCAAGGACGGATAGCAACGATTGCCACAGTCTGCTCTCAGTGGTTTTCCATGATAGCCTTAAATTCCTCCTGAAAATGTTGAAGAAATCACTGTTGCAGTGGAAAGAAGACATGCTCTGTTTTTATTTTAGAGATAAAAACTATAAACTACTGGACTGATAGCAGCACTTCTACTCACCAGTTGTTTGCTAAAGACTGGATGTATGTTCCATGTGTGATGTTTGTGTGTGGGTGGGATCTCTGGTCTGCTGGGGAATTCATGAGGCAGCCTTGTCTTGGTGAGATAAAGAGGATTTTTTTTGGGGGGGGGGTATGACATTGACAGGAATGGACAGCTTAATTAATAACCACCATCCTTTTCTCCCTGACCTCGACTGGTCACACATGCTCTTACTGGAGCCCAGACGCAAGCAGCTTAATGTTCATTAGCAAATATTGATTGAGCTGTAGCTCACGGCGTGGATGTCAGAAACGAGGCTGAAAAAGAGGAAAGTTAGCGGACAGGAATTCGACATCAACAGAGCGGGATAAGGTAAGAACTCTGGACATATTTCATGTTCACTGGTGAGCAGGTGACTTCTTATGAGTCCGTGGCGTGCCACTGTGCCTGAGGTATGTTTGGCTGTTGTGTGTGGGCTGTTAGATTGGACTGGAGGTTTCTGAATCCTTGTGGGTTGCTTCTGGATCCCAGGGGAAATTATACTGAGTTAATTAAAAACAAAATGTGGCAGGTGAAGTCCATAAAAGTAATGTTTCACATGTTGTGGCCTTTTCACCAGATTGGAAAAGTTTAAAAGCGTCTCTGTTATTCACAAATACCTTCAAGCTCATCTACAGTTATTATATTATTACATGATCTGCTAACTAAGACTGAATGCTTGCATAAATTCTATTCAGTAAAATCACATTAAGAAAGACGACACTGATCTTGTGATACCTCCTGTCAAGTGAGTCCTAACGACACAATGTGTACTTGAATATGTAATATGACAAGAAATATGATAACCGTTCTGACAGGAGGTAGAAAGAAAAGACGCTTTCCATGACTTTCTCATAGAGAGGCCTTGTTGTGTCCTGACCTTCATCTCCCACCTCCCTGCTGGCAGCTACTGAACATCTCCTCCCTGTGTGGGAGAGGAGACCCGTCAGGTGTGTTGATGTAGAGACTCCAAGGCTGATGTTTAATTACACTGTAGGTTTCAGAGGATCATGCAGGGCTATAGGTTTGCTCAGGAAATCTTCACCATGGTTCACAAATCATCCTACTTTTGTGCTTATTACAGAGGTAAACAGAGGCAGACAGCTACTTTGACCCAGTCCAACCTGTGTTTCCTGAGTTGGTGCCCGACAACCCTCCTGAATGAATGAGTGGGTGGGCCCCGACATCAATGTGGTGGGACCTCTGCATATCCCACCCAGCGATGAATTCCCCATCTCAGAGAGCTCCCACTTGCTCGGTAAGTCTACTCAACCAGCTCACGGAAAGACAAGAGAGGAGTTTACAGTCAAACAGTGGTGCTTTGAGCTCAATGCTAATGTCAGCATGCTAACATGCTCACAGTGACAACACTGAAGGAATACTTCACCCACAAAATGATGTTTTGTAAGTCTATTAGTCATGCCGTGTTACCTTGAATTCGTGACGAATCTTTCTTTGCATGCCCCCGCGGAAAATGGTAAACATTATGATTTATTGATTAATCAGGGACCACAGTTAACAACAGCAAAAACTATATCAAATTATCAAACATGCATTTTTTATCAAAACCTGTCCATTTATAACTAAAATGCAAGTGATTTTTTTATGGTTTCTTCAAAGCCAGTCTCCAATACTAAGGTTTTTGGCAAAAATGCTGTGTTGTACACTAAGTGCTGAGCATATGACTGGATAACTGAGACTTAGATTTCACTGCACGAGTTGTGTGAGAGTTTGTGAACGGATGTCTTGACGTAGTTTTACTGTTGTTAAACGTCATCCCCAATCAGGCAGTACATCAATATGTTCACTGTTTTCCATGGAGATATGCCAGAAAAACAATGTTTTCTTTGCAAAGTCAAGGTAACACAGTATGACTTATTGATTTAAAAAGGTCATTTTGTGGGAGGAGTATTCCTTTAACATGCTGATGTTTAGCAGGTGCAATGTTTGTCATGTTCACTATTATATTTTTGTGTGTTAGCATGTTAACAGTTGCTGTTTAGCATTAAATACAGCTGATAGGAATGTCATGATTGGTCATGAACCTGATGATCGTGTACATGACTCCATTACATGGGTCAAAAGTAAAGATACTCCTGGTCAAATATTAATTTTATGCAAGACTCTGAAACAACCTTCACACAGAATCCTGCCTAATATGTGGGCAAATCTATAAAAATCCATTACAAGTCATTTGACCAACTAGCATAAAAACTGCAACTACTACATTCAAAGAAAACTTTGTTTAAAGCAGCTGTGCGGAACTTTTTACCATTAATAAAACTGCCCCTAGTTCGTATCACCCCCCCTTGAAGATCCGCATATTTATTTGAACCCAACAGCGTCAAAAAAGCCTTTCTCTATATGGCTATTTAGC
>NC_065525.1:20552701-20632313 GCF_006386435.1 Epinephelus moara | reverse complement strand
AGTTAATCCTCCCGCTCTCCAAAACAAATGCATGTGGTAATTGCCGGCTGCAGTCGGAATTTTACGACACCAGGCTGTGGGTGTCATACCGCTTCGACCAAAGGGGCGCTATAATCAACGAAAACGAAAAGTTCCGCACAGCTGCTTTAAAATGTCGATCTGGAATTAGAGAAATGTTAACTTACCTCAACATGCTTTCTCAGGTTGGAGAGTTTTTGAGCAGTTTATAGGTTTATAGTGAAAAGAGCAAAGATTCAAAGCAATATTATTCTGTCTTCATTCAAAAAATTCTAACGTGGACTACAGAAATGACCATGGGTGCTCTGGTGGTGAGGAATCATCATCTTTATCTGCTGTAGTTGTCATTACTAACTTCAAATTGAACTGTTCAGAAACTGGAGCAAGTACTTTGAAGCTGACTGACAGGTGTAGAAGAAGTAGTTCAACATATCCTCAGTAAACCATTTGTATAATATGTTACAAAAATGCAAATACAACAGTTCACATCATATCAACCAAAGTAGTACCTCACAAACTACATTACATACTTAACGTAAAGTTGCGTAAGTTTGATTTAGGCATGTAAAGTCACATAGGTTTAGTTAGGGAAAAGTAACATGGAAACAATGTACCTTAAAATAACGTCACTTGGTTTCAAACACTGGTCTCCTGGGGGAAAGTCCTGTGTTGTTTTGCTCATCCACCACCCCAACTTGTTCTGTACTTTCTCCCCTTCTTCTGTCAGCACATTGGTCATGTGATCGCAGCCTTCCCCATTATGTGGGTTACAGTATTACTGGTTCATGATTACGTGGGATATATACAAGTTGTGGTGCATTACTTTTTGTAGGTATACAAACAGTGAATGAGAACAGCCTGAATAGTTTACTGTGACTGTTTTTTTTCTTCTGTGATGAACACAGCTAATGGCCTATCACATTTTAATAAAAGAAAATTCTCTCCCGCACTACATAGCTATACTTCAAAGCAACGACTAACAGAAACCTTCATAGAAATATAGTTGAGTCAAAGTCAGAAGTTTTAAAAAAAATACTCATGCAAATTACAGATACTTGAAAAATGTACTTAAGTACAGTACTCAAGTAAGTGTAAATGGACTGCACTTGTATAGCGCCTTTCTAGTCCTCTAGTCCTGACCACTCAGAGCGCTTTTACACCATATGTCACATTCACCCATTCACACACACATTCACACCCTGGTGGCCAAGGCTACCCTATATAGTGCCACCTGCTACTCAGTAACCATTCACTCGCTCTCACACACTGTTTGAACAGCCATCGGGTGCAATTTGGAGTTCAGTACCTTGCCCAAGACATCCGGGGAGGATCTGAGGATCAAACCATTGATCTTCCAATTAGTGGACGACCCGCTCTACTTTGAGCCACAGCTGCCCCTTGTTCTTTGTAACTAGCTACATAGATGAGCTGTGATGATATGTGACATGTCATGTGTAAATTGTGTAATTTATAGCACACATGAGGACAATATACCCAAACCGTTAATTACTAGGAGTGACCACACAAAGCCCACGTAAATGTACCATCATCATTACATTATAAGTAAGCAATTTATTACAGTCAATGCAAAAATAGAAGAAAAAAAATTAAGATTAGATTAAAAAAAATATAATAAATTTGTGTTTAGGAGGAATATTTGCATGCAATAGAGTCCGCCAGGAATGAGTCCTAAAACACAGAAATGAGTTAGCATTTTAGCACTCAATGTTCCCTCGTCTCAAAGTCAATGGGTTTTTTGAATGGGTTTTTGGTTTGAAGCCTGAAATAAGGTCAGTGGTTCACACAAGCTTAAGAGACTTTAATGTTTTGTTTTTGACATAAAATACATCAGCAAATACCCCGCTCATGAACTTCTGAGCTTCTATGTGTCTTAAAAAAAACAAGGCAGTTGCTAACAAGTGGCCAAATGAAACTACAGAACGTCATGCTGAGCCGCACCAAACACAGCTTTACAGTCTTGTAATGGTGGTGGCGTAAAGTCAAGCGACCGTAGTGTGGTTTGTCTATAGCCTAACATTAGCTTTTTACATCTGGCCATTGCATTTAGGCTTCAATAATCATGAAAGTGGTGTTCATTTGTGAAGAGTTGTTTTTGACGAGGGAACCAGTGTGATCTTCTGCATTGGCCTACAGAAAAGCGTCATCCCTGGGGCACTCTATTAGGATCTCAGATAGTGTGGTGTGAGGCTAATCTGTACAGTTATAGTCACAACAACCAATGAACTCACTTCTTTTATAGGCTGACTCACGCACAAGACACACCTTCAACCTGTCAGAGTGAGTTGTGACACCGTAACACAATGTGCTGCATTTGAGAGTGAGTGAAACTCACTGGTTAGAAAGCAAGCAGGGAAGTGGAATAGAAAGCTAAAGATAACAGACCAATGATTAAAATCTTCTGTCACTCCAAACGGTTGCAGTACGAATGACAACTTGACTAAACCAATTGAAAAAAAAAGAAAAATTTATGTCTGGTCGCTTACAAACTTAAGCAGCACCATACAGCGGCAGGCAGCTGGCACCATTGCCCAAATCTGGAAATGACTCCACTAATTAGCCAGCTACTTGAAATGATGTAAAGAAATGTGACTGTGTGGTTAATGAGTAGCTGTGGCAACCTTTGCTCCTCTTGGGATTTCTCAAGCAAACGCCAAGGAGTTCAGTACTTGATCTGCTGTTTCACGTCTATCCCATCATAAATAGATAAATTAATGGAAGACAGTTTGTTAGTTAGAGGTGAAGGAAAGACCAATCTACAAACCACAGCTGGAGAGTTGGGGTCAGAGAGTGAAGTCCCTGGATAGTTTACGTGTTCGGTCGCACAGAGATGGCCATGGTCCACACCAAGTCTTCAAGAGGTCAGTATTACATGTACTCTACAGGTGCTGCATTTGTGTTGAGTGTGTCAGTTTATTTTAAGTACAGATTTAATGTGAGTGTCTCTTCTTGTAAACTACACGTGGTCTTTGAAACCATCGCCTTTTGGCTGTTTTCTAAGGGGGTATCATGTTGTGAGTATGCTGCACTTGTTCTTAATATCAGTGATGATAAAAACAACATTTTCATCCTGACAACTATTCTTGGATACAATTGAAACGTGTAAAAGAGGCTACATGTGATTCTGAAAGACACAGTGTTCTCTGTGCAAGCACGTTGTTAATCATTTATGGGTTTACAATATGAGTTGTGTGTGTTACCGACTACTGCTGAGCCAGTTCTTATTCTTACAAGCTTCTGCAGAGAGGCACTTGCAATAAACTTGTCTTGTGCACTTTTTCCTTATGAAAACTGAGGTTTTCATGATTTCACATGAAGTATCATGTTGCACAGACTGTAAAGCCCCCTGTTGTTCCACAGTAGCCCTGAACAGACAAACTAAACACTGGCTCCAAATAGAGCCGTTCACGTTTTCACATTGGCCACTGTAATTCTCTCCCACGCTTGGCACACAGGAGACTTTCAGTTTTGCAACCTCATCACAAGATGTCACTAAATCCTACACACTGGACCTTAAAGTGCCCCCAAAAATGTATTATTGCTGGTTTAATAGCTTGTGTCTTCAAGAGATTTTACGTTTTCTGAAACAAACTTAATTTTGGGATCTAAAAGTAAACTTACTCATACTGACTTGACATTATTCTAAATGAAGTTCCTTTGGTATTTGGCTGCTTTCTGATACTCTATGGTTGTCCAAGCTTTATTATGTTGTGTTATATCAACTTCACTAAGAGTGAAAGTTAAGTCTTGACCTTGAAATGGGTAGTTTAAGATCAACTCAAGTTCCATTTTCAACCACATCTCATCATCTTCATGGGCAGATCAAGTTTTCTCACATGGAGATAACTTCAGCATTTATTACTTGGTTCCATATTTATGCCATGTTATCATGATAATGATAAAACTGTATTTATATAGCACCTTTACACAAGAAATGCAGCACGGAGTGCTTTACAATAACTGCATTATAAGCACTGAGTGATACATATGAAGATAGACATAATGAACATAGAACAGACAAACAAGGCAACAAACACTGACTTTCACCTGGGAGAGTGGTGTTTGCATCCCATAAAATTATAAAGTCAAACCTTGTCACCAAGTGGCAGCATGTAAGGTGAGAATGACGATAATAATGTGGTTTTATGACAGCTTATCTCCATTCACTAAAGGAGGCCAGAAGCCACAACTAAAAACTAAGTAAAATAATTAAGTGGACCTGAGTTAAAATTCTGTTTGTTGTTTTTAAAAAGTTTTAAAGTCCCTCGTTATCTTCTCTCTCAGATATTCTTGCAGATCAAGGCAGTCCTCTCCTGCAGGATACCGACATCTTGCCCTTCACCAGCTATCCCAGCATGCAGTATCCATCGATGGAGCCGACCATGCCCTCCACACCATATTACTCCAGTCAGAACTACTACCCTCAGTACAACGGAGACGAATGGTACTCACACACAGGGATATATGAACTGAGGAAAGGACCCCTGGAAGTCGGCTATGATGCTGAAATGGAGGAGGTGTCTGCTGTGGTGCCCACTGTGTGCAAGAGAACACGGCACATGTCGCAGGCTGGAAGGGTCAAAGGGGAGGAACTGTGTGTGGTGTGTGGAGACAAGGCCTCTGGATACCACTATAACGCTCTTACCTGTGAGGGATGTAAAGGTGAGGCGCTGCGGTGAGCTGGGATTTAAATGCAGTGCTTGCATTTGTTTGCAAAAGAGTGTCTGGGATTTGTACGGTTTAAAGTACATGTCTGGGCACTGATGAAGGCTGCGATAGCGGAGAGTGACATTTGACCCACAGAGAAAAAATGGTGTTATTGTGTTTAGCTGTTGACTTTAGAGGCCACCTATGACAGGGATGTTCATATCTACAGTCCAGACAGAAGCTGGTGAGGAGTATTTAACACATCTGTCATTTTTAATTAATACAAGAGCACTGGTCACGCTGTTTGCGCTTATTAGGTCGGACCAAGGGGCAGATAAGTGGCAATTCTTTGTCTGGAATATGCTTCGTTGCTGCATCTTATTTCCTGTTTGTGTGCTTGCCTGTTGATAAAAACAGATTAAAGGTTGTTGAATCATACTTTACAGCTATCACTGCCACTGCTGTACACAGTGGCATAAAGCTGTCGATCATATATTTAATTACATGCCAGGGACAGGCAGTAAATCCATACAATCATACAGTACATCAACGTCAGCTCTGACTTCTTGAGCTAAATAAAATATCAGAGCTGATTTAATGAGAACAAACCACGAGAAAATATTACAGTGACTTTACAGCCCTTCTCCACGTGAGAACAATCCACTTGGTGACAGGGGAGTCGTGGCCTTTAGCTGCTCCTCCCCATGTTTTTATGACACTGTGAATTTGCCGTGATTCCTGCCAACGCAGCGAGTGAATGGATATGAGTGTAATTCCACACTGTGAGGCTGGACAATGCCAGGAGCACAGCGGCTGGCCTCTCCTGCCATTTGACTGAGAATAGGTTCAGGTCTACCCGCTACTGCTGCCAGATTGGGTTCCCTCTCAGCTTTCTGCAGCACAAAGCAGGAGCAACCTGAGCTCAGTTACGCTAATGCATGTCATTCTGCTTAATGTTCGATGTCAGAATGTCTAATAACTGTTCCAAAGTTATTCTGTGTGTGTGTGTGTGTGTGTGTGTTTGTGTGTCTTTGTGTCTGTGTGTTTTGCAATGTCTGGGACCTTGCCAGCCGGGTTCACAGGATTCTCTCTGTGACATTATTAGAACAGTGTGTAACCAACCAATTTCATTTATATCAGCCTGTCAGTGACCCTTTCTGGTTACATAACTTGAGATCTGCATGAAGTACAAACTGAGCCATGACAGAAAAAGATCAGATTCTTTACTTAATATATGTAAAAGTAGAACTACCAAAATGACAAGTCCTTAATCCAAAATTCAAGTGTAGAAGGATTATCTACCAAATGTTCATAAAGCAGCTATAATCGGTATATATAATCAGCTCTATGGAGCATTTTGCCATCTCATTGTTTTAGTTTTCTGGTCTGCAATGTGATTCACTCACATTGTTCTCATTTGTTGTGTTTTGAGCTCCAGCAGTCAGCTGTTTTCACTAAAAAAATACTAAAACCCAGCTGCACGCTACCTGCACAGCACCGAACGCCTGACAGACACAGCACGTGACTAGCTGGTGAACATCCGCACTGTTTACACATGGTGTTAAGGTGCATCTTGGGTGATCTGATCACAAGTGGACAGCTCTGCATGTGTCTGCTCACACCTGGCATTAGAATGCATCTCTACATGCAACTTGAGAGACCACTTGTGATCAGTTCTCACTTTCCTGCTTTATATGCGAATTAACACCTACATCATTTCTGTTTGACCTGGTGTTCAGCCTCGACAAAATGTAACAAAACGTTTAAACGTAAACGGTGGTGTGTCGAACACACTGTTGTGTATGTTGTGTTATGCAAGCACACTGCCTTTTTAATTTGGTGGGTTTATATACACGACACCGCTGATTGGGTATGACCTCCAACACACTCTCCAAACAAGAGAAAGCCTCGAAGCTTTTTGGAGGGGACATGGCCGAGACGTGCAGGTGTCCCCAGGAAATGTGTACCTACAGAAACAGCAAGCTCTACGTCCATAGCGACCGCTCCACCCAAAACGTCAATGTGAAAAAACATATTTTTTCCAGCGGGTGTCTGAGTTACAACATGATTGAGCTACCTGGAGTAGTTTCATGTCGTATCCCACAACGGGAGGCTTTTAACAGATGACGTCCTGATGTTAGCTTTGCTAACTGTCCCTGTCAGCTGCAGTCACTGATGCTTTCTAGACATCATGATTTCCCATAACTGAATAAATACCACACATAGCAACACAAAACTGCTTTGCTAGCTCGATCATGTTGTAACTAAGATATCCGCTGGAAAAAATATTTTATTCACCGACCGTTTATTGAGTTATTACCTTATTTTTATGCAGTCTATGGTTATTACAGACACGCTAACGGCTAACGTTAACAGCTAACGGTTAGCCCAGCTAATCTACGATAACCATATTATTAATTACAAATCGTGCACACAGAAATAGTAATGTTTGTTCAATCATTGTGTTTATAGACTTTACAAACATCAGATTAGTCTAAACGGTGATATAGTGACGTGAAAAATGTGACATATAGCTAAACTCTGTTGGTTTTCTACCCTAAGTATTTGTAAACAACACGACGATTCCCTTGGGGCACCGCCGGAAGTGAAGGGCGTGAGCGATCGCCGAGGCCCCTGCACTTCCATTAGTCGAAAAACTCTGGGCTGTGTTTTTTTTTTATACCGATGGATTTCCAGATTTCCTGTAATATAACTCTTTTTTTCACACTTTTTGAAACTTTCAGATGTCATGGACAAAGCTAGCTTACATGATTTGAGAGCCAACTGGGAATGAAACAAAGGATGATCAAAAGGAGAGCCAGGACTTCTGTCTCTGCTGTGATAGCCACAGGACATCAGTTGAATAGGCGATCCTTTAATGTGGCCCAGGATACATTAGTGTACATGCTGCTGAAAGAATGTGGCCATGTACTGGCCAGACCACCTCCAAATGTGGTCCGAGCGATCAAATCTCAAGACACATTGAGGGTGCATCGGGTGCATTCTCACCTGTACTTAGAGCCGTCCATTTGTGATCAGATCACCCAAGATACATGGTGTTGTAAACAGGGCCTTCATGGAGCATTTAGTAGCTGAAGAGCCAAATATTTCCTGCAGGATTTGGTGGAGACCAAAACCAGAGCTAAAAGGACAGTAAATATTTGACTCAGGTTCATTGGGTGGCCAGAAACATGAGTCCAGATGAATGATAATGTTGCTCTGTGTCCACTGGGTGTATAGATAAATTGTTGCTAGCATGTTAAAAGATGATAATTGGTCAGTTTTGTGTTTGTTGTTTCTGCTGCCCCCAAGTGGAAAAAAAAAATCCAAACAATCTGATATACAAAACTACAAGTACTCAATATGCAGAATGGACTCTTTCATAGTGTTGTTTTATACTGTGATATATACTTATTATTACTTTATTATTGTCCCTGATACATTTTGGGTAAGCAGCCTTTTACTCTTGCTGTTGGTCGAGGTGGAGATCATTCAGACATGTTCACAAGATAAATGCAAAGTTACTAGTAACCATAGCTGGCATTTAATGTTGTTAGAAAAATGAGTGAAGAGCAGAGTAGAGGTATAAAGTAGTATTAAATGGAAATAATTAAGCACAACCACTTTGGGAATGAACAGTACTTAAAGGTCTAGTGCGCAGGACTTAGTGGCATACTATAGTGGTGAGGCTGTAACACTGAAACTTCTCCCATGTGCTAAGTGTGTAGGAGAACTATGGTGGTCAACGTGAAAATGTGAATGGCCCTGTCTAGAGCCAGTGTTTGGTTTGTCTGTTCTTAGCTACTGTAGAAACAACATGACTCTGTGGAAGAGAACCTGCTCTGTATGTCGATGTAAACGGCTCAGTATAAGGTAACAAAAGATACAATGACTCTTAGTTTCAGGTGATCATAAACTAAATAAAACATAGTTAGGAATATTATATAGGCCTACCATTTCACTTCAGTCACTTTCCAGCTCTGTACTAAAGTGTGGACCAACAGAAAATGCTTGACTTTGTATCAGCTTCTTCTGTACCTGGCTCGTGATAATTCCTTGTTTTGTCAACCACATTCAGGTTTCTTCAGACGGAGCATAACCAAGAACGCTGTGTACAAATGCAAGAGTGGCGGAAATTGTGAGATGGACATGTACATGCGCAGGAAATGCCAGGAGTGTCGGCTAAGAAAGTGCAAGGAGATGGGCATGCTGGCTGAATGTGAGTATCACTGATCGTTAAGAGACTCTCATTCCTGTTCATGCTGATTGAATGCAGAAACGATTGGGAATGAAAGAAAGAAAGAATTGTAGACTTGTTTCTACTCACTGTCATCCATCAATTCAAACTGATTTGCACCATCCACGTGCACACTTTGCTGTTTGTTTAGTGGAGTCAAGAGAGAGGCTGTCGAAGGTTGCCTCATTTTCCATTCTGGCACGGCCTGTTGAATTTTACTGGAGGATTAAATGCCACATATCACACAACAGAAAGGTCCAGCTTTTGTTACTGTTACAGGAATAGAAGCAGTTAAACAGACAACTTAAGATCCATTTAGGAGGAATTAACACCTTCGAAGAGGCTGCTATTGTTAAAAGGAATTTGCCATTAAGTCTTTTTTTCTGAACACCTTTCTATTTGGGAATGTCGCCCTCTGTGTTTTCATAAGCTACCTTATAAGATACCTCAATATGACGACAGAAGCTGTGAACATGTACCTTCTGAGTCGTTGGAGGACGATTAGTTATTGGGTCTATAGGAGCTGTCAGTAGCAAAGAACAGGAGGATGGACTGGACTCCTGTTGCTCATAAATAGTGCAGGCACGTTGTGATGAATATTGCAGGGTGGCAGGCCTTCATGACTCTACCCACTGGAGCAATAAGAGCTCCACAAAGTAGACTTTTTCAGTCATGGAGTGAAAAGACAGATGCTAATTTACAGGAGAGATTGATTTCACTCTTCTTACTTTCCTCTCAAATCTTGTTTTACGAGAGAAATTCATTTTTTATTAGGACTTAGAAAGTCAGACAGAAACGTAGAGGACTAGCCAGCCTGTCTCCCAGAAATTAGAGTTGTATGTTTCAAAACATACCACCCCCCAGAACCCCCAGCTGCTCGGGGCACCCGTTCAAGGCAGCCCCCTTGCTCCATCATCTCTCCATTTAATGCACGTATAGATCTGGTTTGTGTGTGTTTTTCAAGCCTGTGCACATATGACAAAAAATAATGACATAGTGACAAAAATTTAATTTCCCCTCAAGAATTAATAGAGTGTATCTTCTTCTTCTTCTTCTTCTTCTTCTTCTTCTTCTTCTTCTTCTTCTTCTTCTAATAACTGGGCAGCAGTGTTTTCAACTAGATTGGTTGGTGATGGGAAATGCCAATTTTGGAGATGGTTTTGACAAAATGTTCCTGCCTGTTAAAACTCAGATCACCATCAAATACAGCACCCAGGTTCTTTGCATGTGGTCTGATGTAGGCGAAAATGTGATTGAGGTTGTGGACAATAACAGTGGTCTGATGTGGGGGGTCAAAGAGAAGGATGTCTGTCTTTTCCTGATTGAACTGCAAGAAATTATGAGCCAACAAGACTTTAATGTCTTTAATAGAAAACGTAATTTGCGCTGCATAACATTTCCCTCAGAACACATTTGCTGTTTCACATTACTTGTATAGAAACATAACTTATGGGAGACAGGGCTGGACTAGCAAGGTTTTACATTCATACATTAGTGTGAGAACAAGTTATCACTCAAAGGATGGTTAAATGAAAGTATATTTTCCCTTAATGGAAAATGTGGCAAGTGCTGCAGCAAAAGTAAAACAACAAAAACAAGTTAAAAAAAAAAAAGGTAGACTTTAATGAAACAAGACAATAAATCAATAAATTATGCATTGATTTAAATGTGAGCTGCAACTTATGGATAAGTGACTGCACATAATATATGTTGTTGAAATATTAATGGCAGAACATTACAGTTAGGATTCTCATTTCACTCTGCCGTTTGGTTTCTAATGTTAATACGGCCTCATTATAAATGAAAATGAACACTTGCAAATGCTGTTGATTAAAGAGCTGTGAGGTATTTAACACACATAGTGAAGCCTTCATCACCGCCGGCAGGCCTGCTGACAGAGATCCAGTGTAAGTCTAAAAGGCTGCGGAAGAACACCAAGGCCTCCCCGGGAGAATCGACTGGAGACGAGACAGAGGGCGCGGACAACACAGACAGCAAACAGGTCACCTCAACCACCAAACTGTCAAAGGTGATCACAACCAGTTGCAGTTTTTCCATCTTATTTTTTTTCCTTTAAATTCACTGAGTATTTCATATAAACTGAGACAAATAATGTGTCACCACTTAACAATGGGTTTTGTTGTCTGTTTAGGAAAAAGTGGAAATCACCAAAGAGCAGCAGGCGCTTGTGAGTGCCATCGTAGATGCTTACAACAGACATCAAATTCCTCAAGACGTGGCCAAAAAGCTGGTAAATTACCCTCAATATCACTTCAAACTTCACTTTTCTTTACTTTTCTCTATTTGAATTATTGATGATAAAAGATCCAATAAATTAGTCTGTCTAAATTTGAGAAACTCAAGTTCACATGATGACATGCTTTGATCTTTATTGCCACTAATCATAGTTGAGTAGCCTGCTGGTAGACTTTATGCAGCTTGGTTGATCTGATCCTTTCCAACACTGTTTTCTTGTGTTGTTTCACCTCCAGCTACAAGAACAGTACAGCGCAGAGGAAAACTTCCTGCTACTGACAGAAATGGCAACAAGTCAAGTTCAAGTTCTGGTGGAGTTTACAAAAAACATTCCAGGTATTGTTGCCTATTTTGAAAATCTTATAGACGGGGTTCCCACGTCATGGAAAAGTCATAGAATTTTACAATCACATTTTCCAGGCCTGTAAAAGTCATAAATGTGGTAAAAATAATTCAAAGTTTTGGAAAAGTCGTGGAATTTTGTTGTGTGTAATGAATTGTTACAGTAATCTGACATGGATAGCCTTACACGTAATTTAACATGACGGCATGTGTATTTTCTGTGTACAATGTTTTGTGTACATTTCTGGATTTCTCTCCCCACATTTCCTCTCTATTCATGTTTGCAAGTGAGCTGAAATTATGTTTAACTGGAGTTTAAATCTGATATGTTTGAAAAACGCCCGGCAAAACAGACAAACAAAACAATTATTATGAGTCCTTGACAAGTCATGGGAAAGTTTTGAAATCACGTTCATGAAAAAGTGTGGGAACCCTGTATAGAATATAGTCTGTTATAATACTAGGATCATGGATGATAACATGCGGGATGTAATGAGTGGTGTGACACCTCTGGCAGGCTTTCTGTCTCTGGATCGTGAGGATCAGATCGCTCTCCTGAAGGGTTCGGCTGTGGAGGCCATGTTTCTGCGCTCAGCTCAGGTTTTCAACAGAAAGATGCCCAAAGGACACACAGAACTTTTGGAGGAGAGGATACGCAAGAGCGGTGAGTTGACTGAAGTAATCCCATGAAAATAAGAATGATAGAAAGGACAATAAAATGTTGCATGGTTGTTTGACAAATACAAAAGAAAATGGCGACTAGTTATGTTGACAAAACACATCAGTGAGGCTGTAAATGGTGTGACATTCACTGGTTTGAGAACTCTGTTTTGGCCTATTCTTACACCTATTTTCCTTATTAAACAAAAAAATACAACCATACACCAATCCAAGTTTCTCTCTCTCAGCAAACTTACACTAACGATAGCTTAGTTGCCTTTTTAACTCGTCATAAAACGCACTTAAATCAAACTCGATTAAAACAAAATAAAACACTTCAAAACCATCTTGGTTAGTCTTGTTAATCAATTCATTAGTCCGCTGTTCCAACAATCACCAACTCTTTTGGATTGGTCGAAATAAACTCTTGAAGGGGAACTACACCCATTTTCAAAAATCATTCATGTTTGGGACGGCTGTGACTCAGAGGTAGAGTGGGTTCGTCCACCAATCGGAAGATCAGCAGGCTCAATCCCCTCACTCCTCCAGTCTGCATGCAGAAGAATCCTTGGGCCAGATATTGAACCCCGAATTCATCCCAATGGCTGTTCGATCGATGTGTGAGAGCATGCAAATTTATTACTGCGTAACAGGTGGCAACGTGTACATGTAGCCTCGGCCACCAGTGTGTGACTGTGTGTGTGAATGGGTTAATGTGACCTGTAGTGTAAAAAGCACTTTGAGTGGTTGGAAGAGTGGCAGGTCCATTACTATGGTCTAAGAGAGTTCAAAATTATTGGTAAACATTAGTAAATCTTTCTCCTAAATCCAACAACCAGGTTGCTAAAACTCTAATTTGTGATGTCATAGGGTATAAAGTCTGCAGCTGCTCAACAGACAATAAATTGGGAAAGATTTTCAAGATGACACAGAGAGCATCCAGAAGAATATATGGGTACATTTTCTGTTTCAGGACTGAGATCTGTACAACTGAAAAGAGCTCATTTAGGTAAAAAAACAAAAGAGAAATAAATGGCCACACCATCAAATCAGGCTCCCATTCATTGTCTGTGGAGCAGCTCCAGACTTTATACCTGATGCCATAACAAGTTGAGACTCACTTCTCTGGTTTCTGGCTCTGAGAGAGAGCAGCTCATGTTCATATTGGAATTTTCAGTTCAGTTGTTGTTCCCCTTTAGTTCACTGAGTTCGATGAGAATATATGTTGACCTGCACTTTGTTTATCCCTGCAGTCTCTGCCTCTTTGCTGTCCACTGAGCTGTGACTCTTACTCGTTTCAGACACAGCTACAGTAGCGTTACATCATGTTTCAACAAACATACAAATAATGGCAAAAGAAACAGGAAGCTAGTCCACTGCTCATTTGGTCCTTATTGCAAACCTCACCTCAGTGAGGACGCAACGTGATGCAAGTCAGTCTGTTCTAAGGAAGTTAAGGTTGTTACAACGGATGCAGTGCTCTCATTCTATTTCTATGAAGTGATCCATAAAAATGTGAGGCACTGTTTCATAGAACATACTGTGTATGACCTGCACTTGTATAGCACCTTTCTAACGCTTTTTACACGACGAGTCACATTCACGGATTCACACACTGGTGGCCAAGGCTACCATATACGGTGCCACCTGTTACACAGCTTTAACACACTCACACACCAATGGAACAGCAGTCAGAGCAAAATGGGGTTCAGTATCTTGCTCAAGGATACTTCAACATGCGGACTTAAGGAGTCTGGGATTGAACCGCTGATCATCTGATTAGTTGACATCCTGCTCTACCTCCTGAGCCACGGCCATGTCATTTCAAAGTGTGAAAGTAGAATAACTTTACTCCTAATTCATGACCTTCAAGAGTCTTTGGTGCGTTGCTCTTCCAGCAGGCTACACATGCAGCATGGTGACATTTGTAGTTCCACCTGCAGCCGGGCCGTCAGGTCTAGTCAGATCCTCCTTTAATAATTGATCTGCCTGATCTGTGTGATGCAGCTGGGAGATGTGTGCTGACCTGTTGATCTCTGGCTGGGTGTAGGTTACACATGCACACACACCCTCACTGGGTACAGTTACACTCAGTTTAAGCGTGTGTGTGTGTGTGTGTGTGTGTGTGTGTGTGTGCGTGCATGTGTGTGTGTGTGTGTGTGTGTGGGCATGCCAGCAGGTAGAGGAGAGCATTCAAAGCCAGCAGCTCTTCGGTGGCATCGTGTTTCATTTATTGAAACCCATATAAGTTGTTTCCTATATTTCATTTGCAGCCTATATTTACACATACAGTATGTCCCATATCAACTAGTTTGCTGCTTGGTGGTTTTAAGAAATCATTTATATGTATGCGAGGTGTCATTATGTCAACCACGTTGGACAGTTAGACAGACAGTGATGGCAGGAGCGTGTGTGTGTGAGGCGCTGGGTCCCTCAGCGCAGCTCTGGTGTGTGAATGGTGGGGATAAGAGACATTCACACTAAAGGCCAGTCTGGGAGAATAAGGGAGCAAAGCTGTCTGAAGAGACCATTGTTCCTTATCAAAACATCAAGAGTGCTATTGTCCACTTCTCTCCCTCTGAGCCCCGCTGGCATTTCTGAATGCTTGATGATGTGTCCGAGCAGACAGACAGCCTCTGCTAGACTGAAGAGCATCAGAAGTAGGAACTGTTGCCAGTGTGCAAGAGCAAAGTGAATGCAAACATTTGAAGTTATATAGAGAGTAGTTTGTAATAACCATCCTTATTTAATGTTGAATCATTACCTAAAGAAGAAAAGCCTCCTAATGCA
The DNA here is from genome assembly GCF_006386435.1 of Epinephelus moara. Lineage (NCBI taxonomy): Eukaryota > Metazoa > Chordata > Actinopteri > Perciformes > Serranidae > Epinephelus > Epinephelus moara. The sequence goes on along the minus strand of NC_065525.1, from coordinate 20,617,345 downwards.
GACTAATTCTTCTTTACCCCCATCACGAAATGGTCACATAACTGCAGTCTGCCTGACTACGTGGGTTAAACACGAATTGTGTGGCATTACTTTTCCTAGCTATACGTATGAACAGTGCATGAGAAGAACATTCTTTTCACAGTATTACTGATCCGTTCAGTTATGCCATTTTCAAAATGTCTTTGTCGTATCGTACGGTCGTATCTCGCTTGAACTATGCTACACTGCCCCGATAATTTCCTGTGCTACTGCTCAGTTTTGTCTGTGTGTGTAAGCATTCACAAAATGTAAACAAATTTGGACAAAATTAACACAGAAAATGTGGCTCCGTCCATGTCCATATACGTATCTAATGTTGATCATAAAGGAGCCTTCACCCTGATCTGACCCTGTATTTTGCATTTTTGATTTTCCTCTTCCTCTCTTGTCTTCTTCTCCAGTTCTGTTTGAATGATTACTGAACAAAAAACGCTAGATAACGGGTCAGAAATGCACAGTGTGTAAGCAACACCACAGAATATTTGCTTTACTGGGAGAGGTAGACTTACAGCTCCCTTTCTGTGTGAGCTCGAGTTTATTTTCTTTGTGATTATGTGTGATCATCATGTGAAGAATAATAACAGATTAGGGCGGACTGTTGACTGAGTGTCCTGGCTCAAAGTGCAGACTGTTATGCAAGATGGGATCTTTCTGCTTTTTGCCTGCTCTTCCTCCTGTAATGTTTTGTACCCTTGTTCTTCACCATGTGTTGACTGTTCTTTGTCCTGCATTGCTTTTTGCGCAACATTTGCACCATCATTCATCGGATTAGTTTGTCACATGAGCATTATATAGACTAACATCATCTGCATACAAACCAAGCGGCAACCTCAAGGGGTGAAAAATGAAGCCATTGTGGAAGTGCAAAAAACTGCAGATATTTGAACGGCCACATGGCGCTGGCTCCAGAGGGGAGTCAATCCCCATAGATTGCTGTTTTAAAATGCCTAATTCTACAACAAAAGGCAAAAATGGTCAAAAACACACTTACAAGACACACTGGGAAAAAACGCTGGAATTCTCACTCAATGGTAAAGATGATCTGGCAACAAAGAAGGGGAAGACAGAAACTTAAATACTCTAAGACAAGGGAAACAATAGCCCCTTTTACACTGCCAGATTTTCCATGAATGTTGGGCCGTTTTGCCGGCAAGCTGCGAGCGTTTAGACACACAGAGCCAGATTGGCAAGTTGATCTGAGGTGCCCAATTTTCCGCCTCGTAGGGTAGTCATATTGGCAGAACCCTTTTGGTTTAAACAGACCAAGGCGCCCTTCTGCAACGGGAGGGGCTGTTGATGACTTGTGGGAGGAGCTATTGATGACGCCGCACATGCGAGCAACTGGCGGTGGATAAACAGGAAACAGCTGATAGCAGGAATTAGCGAGCAGCTAGTAGCAAGAGGGAAACGCAAACCTGACAGACACTGTAAAGATGAGCAACTGGGGAGTGTAGTGTAAAGAGTTAATCCCTAATCAAGTAAAAGTGTTATACTGCATAAGCTGATTAAGAAACAAAGCCATATAATCATCATATAACCATGTTTTATGTATAAGGGCCTATAAGATGATTGAAATGCATCTATATGTGTTAAAGCACTGTTATACATGTCAAAGTATTCACAATACGGAGTTATGAGCTGATTCTGTATAATGATAACACACACACACACATTCAAATGTTTGTATTACCTGATGCACATTAAAGGTTCATACTGCATGAGAGCACATGAGAGCACAAGGGGCTGCATAAAGAAAGTCCCTAAAATTCACATGTTTTTTAAAAATAAAGTGAAAGCGAATCCGGAGCTAAGGGTGGAAAACTTGGGGAGTCCCAGGCTCAAAACGAAAGTAATACACTATTAAAAACGGGCCTGCTCATGATTGGACAAAAAGAAGAAAATTTCCACCAATAGATTTGGATTAAAGTGGGATGGATTAGCAGAAAGAGGTGGAGACTCTACCCAGTCTCCACCAGCATAAAAGCAGACGTGCTGAGAAGCGGTTTTCAGTCCAACTCCGGGGCTTGACTCGATGAGTTGTATGTGTTGAAGCTTGTGAACACATTAAACTCGATTGCATCGGACTTTATATAACTTACCCATTTAAATGTTGTTGAGGCTTAAAGTTGCACATAACGAAGGGCGGGTCGCTTTGAGTGACAGGCCGTCTGCTGATAGTGGTCTCGGCTTCTCACTCAGATCCACCCCTTTGCACCTCCACAGTCCAGCCTCTTGCCCAAACATGGTCACTTCTGGCTAAAAAAAAAAAAAACATGGCGACACCCAAAATGTCGAACTTGAGGCTTCAAAATGGGAGTTCACAAACCAGTGGGTGACATCACAGTAGCTACGTCCATTATTTTTACAGTCTATGATACAGATACAGATCACTTCTTATTATGTGAGGTAATCATATGAGAAAGTTATGAAGATAGTTTGCATTTAAAATGAAAAGTCATAATCTCGTGATCGATAACAACAAAAGTTGCTCTTGACAATTTCACTCATGCTGTTTTTCTGTCGTGTGTGTTGTAACCACTTATCTTTGATCCCAATGCGCTCTTATCCCAGGCCGCCACTTTCTTGTGCCTTTTGCATATGATACCAATGCAGAAGACACCCTTTGGCATCTCTATGAGATGCATACTCGTTGGAACATGAAGTTAAAGTTTGGTTTAGGTTAGGTTTAGGCAACAAAACTACTTGGTTAGGTTTAGAAAAAAAATGCTGTTTTGGATTGAAATAAGTACATAACATGATGTAAATATGTCAGGTGAGTGACATCAGTTCGTGACAAAGGGACACGAGTTACCTAACGTTATGTTAAAACAGCATTGATTTAATCAACCATGGGACAGGAACAGCCGTCTCCTCCTGGATGAAAGTCTGCATTTGTTTAATCCCATCCAACCAGACACCAAGGGTGCCTTCAGCAGTGGTATCACACACTGAGGGTTGTGACAGAGCGTCTTGTCTTGCTTATGGTTAATGCAGCGTTGTATATGTGCTGAAACCACTATAAGTAATTAAACTGGGGCTTAACAGACAGCTCATTGTGTTATCACTGATCTGAGGTCTGTGTTTAACTTTACCTTATCAAAGGGTTTTAAGGGGAGCTTGATTGTGCCTATTCAGCATATGTTTTAGGAAAATTTATCACATTTTTCTCTGCAGGTATATCAGAAGTATTCACGACACCCATGTTCAACTTTTATAAAAGCATCGGTGAACTCCACATGGCGGTGGAGGAACAGGCTCTCCTCACCGCTATAACCATCCTAACACCAGGTGAGCCAGCATCAACAGCTTCTAAGGATCCACAAGTATTTTGTAATGACACTATATAAGGCGTGTCTTCTACATTCTTATGATATTAAAATAGGCTAATGTATCATCCTCTCCAGATCGGCCTTATGTGAAGGATCACGAGGCTGTCGAGAGACTTCAGGAGACCATGCTGGACGTGCTGAGGAAGCTGTGTGTCCTGCAGCACCCACAGGAGCCGCAGTACTTTGCTCGTCTCCTGGGCCGTCTGACGGAGCTGAGAACACTCAGCTACTACCACGCAGAGATGCTCACGTCCTGGAGGATGAACGACCACAAATTTACACCGCTGCTCTGTGAGATCTGGGACGTGCAGTGACACACCAGGAGAAAGGCGTAACAAAAGGATGATAGCACGAACATTTCAACTTGCAAGACAGTCCTCCTAAGACTACAGGGCATATTTATACTGGAGGATGTGAGGATGTGGAATGAAATCCCTGCATCACCTGTTGCTGCCATCAGTCCTGACTCTTTGAATGGTTTAGAGTACTGTTTGTGTTTATTCTGCTCGTGTATTTTTAATGACTCACAACATCATCGTGTTTGTCCACTGTGTGATTCAGCCAACTTAGACTCAGTCTCATTGTTGAGATGTTGTGACAGAGTTTTCAGTGCAAAGGGGAAACTGTTCAAAGGTGGGATCTGGAAAAATCCTCTTTAGTGCTGAAGTCCCAAAGTTATTAGTTGGACGAGTACAAACTGAAACTTATTCAATGTAAAGATGGTGCTCATAGAAAGTGTAAAGTTTAGATTACATTGAGTTTAATAATGGCTTAGTTTATTTTTTATTTGTAAAACTCACAGTACTTGCACATGTTCTTGCTGTACACAAAAGTTGTCCGCCTCAATAAACAACCAGATTAACAGGAAAAAAATGTATGTTGGAACATTCTTACGTTTACTTTCATACCTATTAGTCAGCACAGAGGAAACAATTGTTCAGGAGTACAGGAGATACAACATCTGGTACATCTGGAAAATAATGGCTCCTCCTCCTCTTTAATCTTTCTGAAAATATCACAATGAACTGAAAACATTGACTGAAGATTAAAATGTTAATGCCTGAGAGTCTCCCAGATGAAATATGGTCCTCTGTTAGATAGACCACAGGATGTATTTTTATACGTTTTGGCCAGTTTTATATGATTAAGGAATATTTAATGCCATTGTGGACTATTTTGATACCATTACAGTTGTTAATTGGTTTGAATTTTTAATGTTAGGTTCCTCCATTTTCTCTTTTTCATGAAGCTCTTTCTCTATATGTGTCTGTCTTTGTTGGTATACCTCTGCTATTGCTGTAGTTGTTGTTAATTGTGGTAGGCGTAATCAGTGGTGCCCCCAGAAATGTTTCATAGGGGTTGCCAGATGGGGCCACTTGAAAATCTTGGGATGGCACACCAAAACCAAAAGCCAAGAGTAAATTTCAGCAATTTGCTTATGCTTTTGAAGTATATAGGCTAGTTGAAAACTTGATCAATGCAAGTAAAGATCCACATCAATCCCGTTTTAATATACAGCTTTAATTTGAAGGAGTGCATTGATTGTAAGGAACAAAATATTCACGTTATGTAAATGTGTTGCAGTTATGTACTTTATGTATAATTATATTAATATAATAGCAGCAATTTTACAACAAGTATTGGTTAAAACAATTTAATACGCACACATAATTAAAGAATTTAAAGAGGAGAGTGAGAACGTCCATTTGTTTGGGAATCTTAAGATTATTTTAGAGCTAATATTAATTTTCACCCAAGTATAACTGGTCTCTTATGGAGTATTTTTACTTAATGAAAAAACTGAATGCTTTTCCTACAGGTGTCATTTAATCCTCCCCAACAATTTTGTTTTTACCATTGTATCAGAATACAGTTTATGCATCACAGCTACCAGTGGGGTGGGCAGATGGGACCACTGAAAACCTTGGACTGGCACACCAAAACCAAATACCATGAGTAAATTTCAGGAATTTGCTTATGCTTTTGAGGTACATAGGCTAGTTGAAAACTTTGTCAATATGGAAAGTGAAGGAAGTGCACACATATATATTTTTTGGTTTCTTATTTTACAGTTAATATCACTAATTATCTGATGTGCATGGACTAATATCAGTTTAGTTAATATTTCAACGTATCTATACATTTTAGGCAATTCATGGTTCATCAGATGGGCTGGTTGTCCTTTTCCTTAAAAAGACAAATGTACAACTTTAATTTGAAGGAGTACATTGATTGTAAGGGAGAAAACAAGTTTAGGTGAGACTCTTGAGTATCCATAGAACCCATTTTCATTCAGATGAGGTGAAAGCTCAAGAGACCCCTTTGAAAATGGACATGCCAGTTGTTCCTTCACCAAAATTTAGCCTAAATTTGGAACATTATTTTGCCCCTTCCCGACATGCTGTATCAACATGGTTAGAACTGATGCCTTAGGTCGTCTAGTTTCACAAGATACCACCAGTGTGTGCGCAAGTACCACAGCCTCAGCCTCAATCATTTTTGCCAGGGTGGGCGGCAAATGTATCAGGAGGCTAGGTGCTAATACAGGTGCTACTGCGTACAGTAGGAGAGACACTGTAGCAGAGCATTTAATAGTGGCAGCAGTAGTAGTAGTAATAGTTGTAGTGAGGATCAACGTTTGTGCAGACAACATACATTTAAATGACAGTGAGTTTGTACTCAATGCAACAGGCTGCATCATATTAACATTAGGAGACACAACACCTTTTAAATTTATTTAAGTGTATGAATTTGTTTATTTTTCTATTGAAACGCATGTAAAACATCAAACAGATACAGATATATCTACAGTATAAAAGTTACACAATAAGCCTATCATCACTACATGACCATGATGTATTCTAAATTTTATTTTTACAGTCAGTAGGTTTTAATAAACTATACATCATTTACATAGTATTCCATGCCATGCAGTCATCATTTTTACATGTAAAAAAAAAAAGCTTTTTGTAACATCTAAGTACAAAGAATTTTAAAAGTAAATTTATCTTTTAACAAAACCCAAATTTGCCATTTAATCTACAAGTTGTTATATAGACACATTTTTTGTAATGTTTTACAGCTAATTGCACTTAAAGGACAGAAATAACCACGTTACATGTTGTTAGTGTCAATAACTGTATCATAGCACCATCTTGTGGAGTCATTCGGCAACAAATATCCCTGGAGTTACTGTAAAGAAAATGTATTAAGTAGTTACACTATACTGACCACAGATTAATTATTCTTCTGCTCCATCAACATAGAAATGATCTACAGATTTTCTACAATAACAACAGATGGGGTTATGAAGGTTTAATAGATTCAGAGCTGACTGTTTCTGCTTCATGATAAACCAGGAAACCAGAAAAGGTGGTGTACCTCCCCTGGTTGCTGTAGACAGCGTAACGCTCATCCTGCTGACTGTACAGCCACACTTTGTCGCCGCGGCGGAGAGCCAGCAGCAAGCTCTGACTTTGCATCTCTCTTCTCTTTGAAGTGTCCTCATCGAACACCATCGCCTGCACCTCGCCCTTCCCGGTCATCAGCTTCACAGACACAGCCTTACGAGGGTGTTTCCCCACAGTGAAGGCGAAGAAGTAAGCTCCCGGGAAGTGGCAGGTGAACAGGCCTGAGGTTTTGTTGAAATGCCCCCCGATGTTAACGTATTCCACATCAAAGGTCAGAGGTGGCTTCTCCTGTTGCCTAATACTCTGACCTATGAATGTGGAGGTCCGCGCCACAGAGAAGGCAGACCGTGGCTGCTCTGACGTCTGACCTCTGGCCGAGGGGTCAGCCTGAGGGGGGCAGTTTGGATAGGACAGCCCTGATGGGGACAGGTGGTTGCTGATGAAGCCGGTTGGGGAGACGTCAGGATAGACGAGGTAGCCAGAGAAACTGATGTAAGGGCCAGCATTGCTGTACAGAGCATACTGAGGACTCTGCTGTAGAAGCAGCCACACTGTGTCCATCTCCTTCAGACTGATCATGACGCTTTGGCTTTGAACTTTCCTCCCTTTCTTTCTGTAGTCATCGTACGCTATAGCCTGCACCTCCTCTCCATTCTTCACCAGTATCACAGAGAGCATTTTCTTTGGAAATTTCCCCACAGAGAAGGAGAAGTAGTAAGCCCCAGGGATGCGGCAGCGGAAGTGACCGGTGTCTGGACTGAAATCCCCTCCGATGTTGACCATGAGCCTGTTGAAGGTCACGGCCTTCTGCTTGCCTCCCACTACACTGTTGGTTTGTGTGGCGGAGAAAGCAGAGCGGAGACCTGTGGCCACTGGAGGGGCGTGAAGGGGTGAAGCTGGTCCAGAGAAGGTGATCATGATGAATACACAAGCCAGGTGTGCGCCCCACCAAGCTAAAAACAGAAAGTCAAAGAAATTACATTTACAGATGACAAACAGAAGTCTCTGAAAGTTGTAGTGAGTTAGATATTTGAGATGTTTTTTGTTTTTATTTACTAGAGGTGGGACTAAGTCTTTGTTTGGCAAGTCATGAGTTAGCCTCAAGTCTTTGCACTCAAGTCTCATGTCAAATCCCAAGTCAAGATAGGCAAGTACTGAGTCCTAAGCTTTGAGTTTGAGTTGAAAAGTCAGTCATACATCCATCTGTTGATACAGATTTTTTTTGCTTGCTTTTTTTTTTACCCATTAGTTTGAAATCGTGTTGTCTTCCATTTGTTTTTGTTTTTTGTTGTTGCTGTTTTGTTTTGTTTTTGTAATTAGTTTGTATACCCTTTGTTTTTATCGTTTGTCTTGTTCTTATTTTATATGATTTCTTTTGGCTGTTAATGTGCCCTTGACTTTTTGTGTACTGTACAGTAATCGCTTTATTGCAAAATAAATAAAATAAAATAAAGTAAAAGAGTGAATTTTACAAAATGTAATGCCATTTTAACATCAGAGTAATAATATATTAAATTTACAATAATCATGAATGCTTTTCAAAATTTAAATGTTTTTGTTAAAACAAGTTGTTGTATCTCTGTCTGTAATTTTAACTTGCATGTTTTGCATACTGCAAAACTGTATTTCAGTGAAGTAACATTAGTTCTTTGTGGTTCTCCCTTGCAACTTGACTGGTTGCAGTCAGAGTGGTTTAAAAAAGTGGATCTGGAGAATTTAGTGTCGACTTGCTGGAAGTGAATTGTGTAAATTTTAACTGAGTCAGCTTTTTAGTCTTTGGAGGAAGGTATCAAGTATTTTCTAGTCAAAAGACTCAAAGAAAAGGGTCCAAGTGAAGTCACGAGTCAGTGGTGTTAAAGTCCAAGTCAAGTTGCTGTCTTTTTTTCTACTTTTTCAAGTCGAGCCTAAAGTCTTCCAATTTGTGACTTGAGTCTGACTTGAGTCTTAGTCATGTGACTCGAGTCCACACCTCTGGTTTTTGCTGTACAAAGTAAAAGTCCAATCTTGTAGCTCCCAACCTGATGGTCAGAACTCCTAAAGGGGTCAGAAGATAAATCTGAAGGGGTCAAAAAGATGATTAAAGGAATATTTCAACATTTTTATCCAGGGGACAAAACTGTTTGGTTGAACTGCTGACAACTCATATTATGAGTCTTGTGCAACAGACTAAGCTAAACTCATAATGCCTCTATATTTAATATTCCAAGTTGATAAGGAAGTGTGGCTGAGCCCTGTCGAGATCGATCTGTGGGAGCAGCAGCCCCTGTAATGTGGCTGATATTGTCTGTTCTCTCTGTGCACTGAGAGAAGGGACTGGATTAGGTGCTGGTTCATCTGTTCCTGTGTCTGTGGAACAATGGAAAACTTTGGAGGTTTGGTGAGGTGGGGCAGGGCAGAATGCAAAAAGATACCTCTTAGATAAGTTGCCGAAAATCTGTCATTACATATTATGTTAATGTTTTCATGGAAAGCTTTTAGAATAATTTTTTAGGGACTTAGTTTGTGTACATTCCTGTGATTCTGCCATTTTACCTTTACCTACATTGAAGAGTATGCCATATTCTGATTCAGATAGAAATGTATTATCTATTTTAAACAAATTTGCTATTCTTGCTTTAATATTTCATAATGTTTGCTTACAGAAATAGATCAATATGAACTGCCACAAGCTCAGATTGGTCTGACAAACTTCCATGGTCACAACTAAATGAGTGGAAACCTTGCACCTGGAGGACAACAAACATGAGTGGTAATTAAAGGCTCAGATTTTACACCTGGCTGTTTCCGCTGTTGCCTGTAATAATAACATATTTTACAAAACACTAATGATAGATATTTAGCCCTAAACTGTGGTGGAAAAGTCAAAGTCAGTGTCAGGAAATGAGTGAGTTTGCAAAAGACAAGCTTTATAGGAGTCAGATACTCTCACCTCAAGATTAAAATCAGCTTTTCAAAATAACACTTAAACATTTCAATATTTTTTCCTTTTCTTGTTGAGTAAAATCCATGTTATGTAGCAAAAAAAGACCAAAAAAAAAAAAAAGATCATACGTAGATACACCTTTCTTTCCACTTCATGCTTAAAAGAGAAACCAACAGAAATATCAAACCCACCTGCTGGGATATGCTGGGAGAGAAATTGCATGCTGGACTTCGTCTACATAGACAAGTTTTCAAATAAAGTTCCTCTTAGTTTGCTGCACAGCTAATGCCCATGTAACAGGCCTGACACCCAAAGGTACAATGTGTCTGTCCATACAGACATGCCAGGAGGAGGAGCTTCGACTCCCCTCCAATCTGTAGCTCCCATTCAGCCAGCAGTGCTAAAAAAAAGTGAAAATGCAGCTGTGCCATAGCCTTATTGGCTCGTGGAAGTCTAATTCATGCTTTGTTTTGTCTAAGACAGATAGAGGAGCAGTGGGACACAAAGTTTGGGTTTACAACTTCAGAGAAACTTTTGCTTCCAAATCCAGCAGACAATTTAGATAAACAAGGTCCTGGATTTGGAAGCACTGAAAATGAATGAAACTGCTAAATAATGAGCTGCCATATTAATATCCGCATAGCCAAGGTAAATTTAGAGTTCTGCTTCTCAGGTGCTTTACAGTGGTGCCCCCAGGTGCTTCCCTACTGCCCCCCAAACTAATGTAGGCCAATAGTACTGTCTTTAAGAGGTTGTGGTGTGCTCATTTTTTAAGCTAGAAGGTAGTGGTATCTTGTGAAACTAGACAACCTAAGGCATTCACTGGTACCAACCATGTCATCATAGCTTGTCCGAAAGGTGGCTAAATAACTTTCCAAGGTTAGGCTAAATTTTGGCAACTGAAATGGCCACTTTCAAAGGGGTCCCTTAAACTCTCATCTCAAGATATTTGAATGAAAATGGGTTCTACAGGTACCAACGAGTCTCTCCTAAACTTGGGAATGCTTGTTCCCAGTAAATGTTTTCTTCCTTACAATCAATGCACTCCTTCAAATTAAAGTTGCGTATTTCACTTTTTAAGGATATGGACAACCAGCCTATTAGAAGAACAACAAATTACCTAACATGTGCAGATACATGACATATTAACAGGATTGTTTTGGAATTCTGAATGTTAGCTCTACTTGTATTAGTCAATGCACATCAGATAATTAGTTATATTAACTTTAAATTAAGAAATTAAAGTATTTCAGTATACAATTCCTTAACTCTCTTTTGGTTTTCGTGTGCCAGCCCAAGCTTTTCAGTGGCCCCATTCTGGCTACATCTCTGCAAATTTTCATGGGGTGCCACTGGTGCTGTAATGCATAAACTTCATGCTGATGCAATGGTATAAACAAGAGTGTTTTGGAGGGTAAAATGACAACTCAGCAGCTGTAGGAAAAGTATTCAAATTCAACAATTATACTTGTGAAAATTAGAAATAATTAGTATTGGCGGTAAAATAATATTGAGATTCAAAACAAAAGGATTTTCTCACTCTCCTTTTCAAATTATTTAATTATGTGTGCGTTAAATGGTTTGATCCATTACTTGTTGTAAAATTGCTGCTATTATATTATCGTAATTTGTGTGAGTTTTTGTCATTTGTCTCGTACTCACAAAGCTATGAAGGCTAAACTTAAAGAGAAGAATGAACTTTTTAAAAAAGGGTTTCATTGCTGTCTAAATAACAATTGTCTTGATGGCTCTCAGATATTTTATTTTATTTCATTTTTTTATTTTTTTATTTTGTCCGTCTGCCTGTGGCCTACAGCTTTGTACTCAAGGGGGTAGGGTTTTATTTATTTGTTTGCAATATTGGGGGATGACACATATGAAACAGGGGGTTGGGAGTCCTCCCACTGGAAATTTTGAGCATTTAACACTTAATTTCCTGTATTCTGGTGAACTTTTATGCACCAGTGTGTGCCTTTTCTCCATCAATTTAAGGTGGAAATGTCTTTATTTTAACTCAAAATAAGAAGGTGTAAATGTCAATACAATTGTTTTAATAGAGTCTGTGAAATTTTCTTTGAATGACTGTTTCTCATTTCAAAAACTTTTAAACAAATTAATTTAAAAAGAAATCTTAAATTTGTTTCTCTGCCAGTATCACAAAATCCAGGGAATTATCCAGAAGTGTTATTAATGCATTACTTCAGAAATTGATTTGGTGGGTAAATTACATTTATTATATTAACATATATTTCTCTAATGTTGTGATAAAATATGTTATTATAAAGACCAAACTGATTTTCAATTCGTCAAAGTGAATATTCAAATTTTGCTCACTATGAGGAGGTGCAGGGCTGTAGAGTATTTTTTTAATCCTTTATATTATATTAATAATTACTTGTGTAATATGTATGCACCAGATGGATTCTTGCCCTGCCTTTTCTTTATTTTATTTTATTTTTAAATTATTGCCTCTCTCCATCAGCTACATCCACTGCCATGACGCAGAGAACCCGGAAGACGTGTGTTTGCTGTCAATGCCAACGACAGAGAGGAGATACTGAGAGCTAAAATAAAAACCCCGCATTTAAGACAAGATGGCAGGACTGCCCCGCAGGATCCTTAAGGTAATTATGTCACACTTTACACGGCAGCAGCACGTCTTACTTTTCTGTCATGGCCAAAACCCTAACGTCACATACACCGTTTAAACTCCTAACGGTTTTGTGTGCTAACTGTAGCATTTAGCTCGCTAACGTTAGTTTGCTAAAGTAACTTCCGTTTCATTCCCGAGCCCAGATACACCGAGCCACGGCGGGTTAAAAATACACCAAGCCCTCGTGAAAATGGCGGATAAATGCCGGGATTATCGTCTCTAAATATACTTCCCAAGCACTACAGTGTTCTAAAGTTGCTTCCGATGAGGTTGTGGTGCAGACTGAATGGCTGGCTAACGAGGCTAACTATGCTAACCCCGGCTAGTTTGTTAGCTTTGATTGTGTTAAATACATCCATGGGTTGAATGATAAAACAGGGTCGAGCTAAAGCTAGCCTGGTAGCCTGATATGCATTCTCAGTATTATGCTTTTCATTTAAGCCTACACTAATTTAAGATGGCGTGTTTGCTTCTTCTAGTCTTTTCTTTTGGGACAGTTTCGCTTTTTATTTGGTGAAGTTCGTAAGTTAGCTATCAGTGAGTTAAACGATACGCTAGCACCACATCTTAGTCATACATGTGGTAACGTTGTACTTACATAGAAAATCGTAAACGTGTAAAACTTTGATTATAAGTCACTTTCACTGCAGACTGATATGGGGGAGCATTAGCAAGTAATGTTGGCCATCTAAACAAAGAGGGTGTGAACCTTATGATACAACAATATGACACAGTGTTGTCACTGGTAACTGCCAATCATTTGCTTTAGGGAGAGTTGTCTTCCCTGCACCTTACAATATGCAAACCCAGAATTACAAGAGCTGGTGTCATGTGTTACAGGTTGATCAGAAGATTTTTCCAGTGAGTGTTGCCATTAATGTTTTCATTATACAAATTAAATATTAATCATTAGGCCTATGAAGTGTCGAAACCATTAGGTTCCCAGAGAGGTGTATTGAAACTGCTTTCACTGTCTGACCAGCAACCACATACCCCCAAGTATTTAATTTATAAGTTTATGAAACACAGAAAAGCCAGCCAGTCTTCAACTTGTGAGCATAATAGTGACTAATTTTCATTTAGCCACTATTTCTTTATATCTTTAATGATAATAGACAAGCCTTACAGAAGCCCCTGCCTTTTTCCTTTTTCTTTGGGGAACCCTTACAGCGCCTATGCTGTAATATTGTGTACTTGCAAGGATTCGTGTATTGAGTTTTATTCAGAGAGCAACACAGGAGCATGAATGGTGTCCAAGAGAAGGTTGCACAGGTGGGCAAGTAAGCAAACCACAGACCAGTGGTGGTGGGAAAAGGTGGAAGGGCTGGGAACAGTACTTAGCGCCCTTGAGCCCTCAGAGCGTGTGACTGGGACTGGGAGCCCCTCTCCCGTCTGTGTTTTCACTGCATGGTTTTGTCTGTGGGTTATCTGAAACATTTCAGGAATCTCACTCCCAGTTGCATTCAGGAAAAAGAACTTTGAAAACAAGAGTGCCGGCTGCCGGCGAGCTTGACTTGACTATTTGATGCTTTTTTTTATATGTAGTTATTTATTTATAGTTCTGATGTCACGTGTGATTCAGATATCACACAAGGCTGAGTTTCACACAGGCACATGTGAACACTAGGTTTTTAGCTTCATATAGTAGGATAATTGTAGTATCAGTACAGTTTGGAGAATGCAGGATGTGCAGTGAAGAGATGATGGCACTGCAGTTTGTACAGCGTGCACAGTAGTGAGCTTGAAGTAGCTTCTTGGTAAAGGCATCTCTCAGGTGTGTCAGTCATGCTGCCTCATGCATACTACAGGAGATACCGGACACCTGCTCCTCTTTCACAGCACAGGTGTGTTTCTGTAGGTCACTTGGCTGTCACTATGAGTTGGGAGAGCCTTGCTGCAGTGGCTGATGGGAATGAAAGTAATGGTCTCCTGTGGTGCGGTGGCTGAGTCAGTGTCACCTCTAAAAGACAGTTACATACTGCACTGAGAGTCTTCGGAAACACAGCATTCAGCCACTGCTGCAGTCAAAGCCACCCTCCCCTCTGTGTTAAAGGATAAAAGCCAAGCAGACTACAGTCCACCTCCTGCCTACCATCTCTGTTGGGAGAATAATAGTGACTCACAACTTTTGTGCAGCTCTCAGGTGTGGGCAAGGGCTTCTATAAAATTGATATATTTGATAAACAAGTTTTACTAATATCAAATAACAATTCCTAAGTACTCTTTGATGCAAGTATTATTTATTTTGTACCTGAAGTATTGAAATTGTGGATAACCTTGATTGTAAGCTTTCCAGTAATCAGAGAAACACAATCTTCTGTTTGTTTTTGAGGAAGATATCTGTGTCTTTTGTAGGGTGGGCATCAATGTAGATCAACTTAAAGGGCCCCCGTCTCCTCAGCGGTTGTTCATTCTGACATATAGTTTAGCATGTAGGAAAAATGTGTTCAAATTGAAAGGGGTGAGGTCAGAAAGTGGTGGATTTCTGATGAGATGCTCCTTCTAGGGATGGTAATGGTTAACCACAAAGAATATATTTGACTGTTTCCGCATGTCAGCCTACAGGCTAATGTTGCTACTCCTCAGTTTACTGCACTGAGCACCAACTGGGTCTGGAATGAGCACGTTTCTGCATGTTAATGTGCCTAGCTGGCTGGCTGTAACCAGTGCTAACAGGAAGTACAGTAAAAGGCAAGGCATTTACATAATATAATACTGAAATTTCGCCACCTCTAAATAGACAGTGCTTTGAAATGCAGCGCTAAAGTTCACTCAGTCATGCAAGTGCCAGACTAAAAGGAACGGCCTCATGGATACATCACTTTTTATTTTTTTTCTTGAAAATCATCCACTAATTTACAGGTTAATAGGTGTCGGGCTATCAAAAGCATAATTAAAATAAAATGAAATAAAAATGGCTTGTAATAATCACCTCATCTCTGATATCAACATACTTTTTGCACTTGTCATTTACAAAAGAAACAGCTACAACGAAAACATAGTCAGGAATTCAGATTGGTTGCTCTGCCCCCTTGTAACTAAATGGCTGACTTGTGTGGTATGACAGATGCTCTGTGCTGCATCCTCTTTAAAAATCAAATTACTCTCAAGTAGTGTGTGCAGTCGTGTCTCAGCACTGACTCCCCTGCCCTACTTGAACACAAGGAGTTGCATCCCTCCACTGAAGTATGGCGTTCAAAAGCATTCCTCCTTACACATTTTGCAGTGCAAAGTGAAAGTACTTAAACGTGACACTGACTGGTAATAAGGTGGCACCATTATAAAGTTAAATTCGTTGTGTTTTTTCCTCCGTCAGGAAACTCAGCGTTTGCTTGCAGAGCCTGTCCCAGGCATCAAGGCAGAGCCAGACGAAGGAAACGCCCGCTACTTCCATGTGGTCATTGCCGGACCTCAGGATTCACCTTTTGAGGGCGGCACGTTTAGACTTGAGCTGTTTTTACCAGAAGAATATCCCATGGCAGCCCCTAAAGTACGCTTCATGACCAAAATATATCATCCCAATGTAGACAAGCTGGGAAGAATATGTCTAGACATTTTGAAAGGTAAGTCAGTTACAGTTTATGCTTGGCCAGCTGTGTGTGGTGTTTGTCGTGTTTTACAGAAAGCTCGTCTTTTCCCCGTTCTGTCTTTGGTCTTTTGTGTCTGGCTTGTTACTGTAGGAAAGCCTGTATGTATTGTGTCCTCTGATGTTTGGCCTGTGAATGAAGGGCTTTGCCAATTTATCTTGCTCAAAAGATCAAGGGCCTCTTATGTTACACTTTTGACCCCTAACAGGAGCTTTGTGGCGCTACCACTGCACCACTGTCTCTTCACTGCCCCTGCAGCTTAAAACACAATTTTGTCTTCTTTATCTCTCTATTTCTCGTTCTTTTTTTTTTTCAGATAAATGGTCGCCAGCTCTGCAGATCCGCACAGTGCTGCTATCAATCCAGGCGTTACTAAGCGCACCCAACCCTGATGATCCCCTAGCAAATGATGTTGCCGAGAAGTGGAAGACCAGTGAAGCTGAAGCCATAGAAACAGGTAAGAGCTATGATCTGGCTGTGATCAGCTGAGGGTTTATTACACTTTCCACCTAACTCTTGGCTACTTCTCTCTTTCCCCTCCGTCATTTGGAGTACAGGAATATCTGACATAAATACACACATAGGTACAAAAAACAAAACACTGTATGATTAACTGTGCACATTGGGGAGGGTTTTTGTATTTGGTACTGTGGTACTTTTTTAACTATCTTTACTAGAATTATTTGTAACATATCCTTATAATCTCAGTCAGGCATAAGCCTGGAAGGAAACGTGTTTGGTTTTGTGTGTGTGTGAGTCTGTTGTCCTTTATACACAGAAGTCGTGCTTTAGGGCCGCTACAAGTCCTGTCTTTGTGCTGCCATTGCATTTTTACAAAGAACCAATAAACGGTGGCATCGTGCCATTCCAGTGTGTGACTTTAGACAAGAGGCGTGACATGTAAGACAACAGCGTCTGCCTCTAGTGTGACATGTAACATACTCATGGGCAGCGCTTTATAAACAATAACAATCACATTAAATAACAGTCATTTACTGTCCTTATTATATGGCAGCTGATCTCGTCCTCTGCTCTTAGGAAAGGAGCTCCCAGACCTCATTGTTTTCCCAATTTGCGGGCATTTTCGGCTGCTGTTCTTCTTCCTTGAGTTAGCTGCTAACTTGGCTAGTTAGTTAGTCCTCTTGCAGTAGGTCACATGCATAAGACATCATCAATACATCACACATGTGCCACCCATGAATGAGCACGTCCTGCCTGTTTATACAAATGTTGTTTCTGTGCTGTTACTACCTCCAATGTCGGGATAAAGGTGAGACAAATCTGTCCCCCAATTCCATGATTGTACCTGTTATACAGAACAGCAAGGCGACATAAGTTCATGATATTCGCGCATTGAAGAGGCAGAGTAAAAGGAGCTTGTGAGTGTGTGTATTCATCTGTCTGGACTCCGCAGCTAATCTCGGATACTACTAGACCAAGTCAACTTATATTTTCTGTGCACATTTATGACTGTATGCTCATTGCTCAAGGACTTCTCACATTTTTTCTTTGCTTCTGGGATCTGAAATGTATCCGTTGTAATTAAATGAATTGCCCAAGTGGCCATGACCAGCCTGGAGATCTGCTCTCTACTCAGTGCACTTTTCTAGTTGTACACTCGGTTACTGAAATGTAATAAAACTACAGTACTCCACACACTCCAATACTAAATTAAAAGAAAAACTAAGAACATAATAGAGGGGAAAAGGATTTTCAGTTTCATTAAGATAAACATGTCTTAATGCAGTCTTTGCAACAACGCCATATTGTTAATATTTATGTGACTCATGTTCATATTCTGTTTGTTTTTTTCTTTGCAGCCAAGACATGGACCAGGCTTTATGCTGGAAACAAGAATGAAGTGTAGAGCAGCCCAACAAGTGAAGATACAAGTAAAAATCAACTCCTCATGTTCTGCCAAGACCTCTTCCTACATCATTTGCATTTAAAGGACACAGTCTTAAATATATATACATATATATTATAAAATAAACATGAATATATTGTAAAGGAAAAAAAAAACAACTGCTGACAATTGGTGATTTAAATGCACACTAGTAACGAAATGAATTGTCTTTGTCCTAACTCACTACTGTTCAAATGCATGGGCAGAGGTTTTAGATCTACTCACCTGGCTTTCTTTGTCCATGATTTTGGGAAGCTTTTGCCAACTGCTGCTTTAACGAGCACATTTCGGGAGGGGTGGGGGGGTTGGGGGGTCTTATGTCCCACATTTTTTGGGGGGGGGGGTGTTGGAGGTCCTGGAGGTTCTGGAGCAGTGAAATGGGTAGGGAGGAGAGAAAGGCTAGATGTGGTCAATATAGTATACTTTTTACATTTCTTTTAACTTTGTTTTCTCGTGTCGCTGTTTGTTTATTAAAAGCAGCTAACTACTACTAGCCCACTGTATGTAGACACTCACCTGGAGGTCACTCGTGCTGTGTAGATGGCCCAGAGGGATGCATAAACTAGCCCTGCTTCTTCATCAAGTCACATCTGGCTGCATTGAATACAAAATAAAAAGACTGAAAACCAAACTGAGCCTGCCATTGTCACATTAACGTTTTCAACCGCTCTCAGTGTAAAACGTAGGCTTGTGGATGCCGTTGGAGAGTGTTGAGTGTAGGGTGGACATTGTGGACCTTTAGTTTTAGCATGTATGTTTTATTACCATATCCAGTCTTTTCTATGTGAATCTTTCTCGCTCTTACTAACTACTATGCGTTTTCTCCGTACGCCCTCACAGTCTAACGCTAGCAGACTCAGTGGTTTACTTCTTCCAATGGCATTTATTTCACAAAGCAGTGGTTACATTTGAGTTGTCAGTTGTTTGATGGTGAGAGTTGTGGCGACTGGCGGAGGTGAGCGGGATTAAAATTTGAAAAGATGGACGAAGGCTTTGACTCTCAGCTCTTGTGATTGGTATTTTGCTGAAAAGTGTGTATTCAATTCACTGTTTGTAAATTCATTCTTTCTATTAATCTGGGGAGGAAGTTTTTTCCTGCTCTCAGAATGCTATGAAACAGTCCACCTGCATACTTCTATGTTCTGTAAATAAAATCTGTTGATTAATAAATAGATGCTTGTGTGTAATTCTTGATGGTACATTATGTATGCCACTTACTTTGTCCAATCAGACGTTCTCTCAACAGGTTGAGAGGACAGGTCACACCTTTATGACTTATAAATTCATGGATTTTGTAACCTCACCGAATCCCTTTTATATCTTGACTTCAATTTGAGGTCTTAACAGATATGATCAGTGGTATAAAGTAACCAAGTACATTTACTCAAGTACTTAAGTACAGTTTTAGGTACTTCCATTTTTTGCTACTTAATACTTCTACTTCACATCTCAGAGAAATATTCTCAGTTATACTATATACTCAGTTACATTTATCTGACAGCTTTAGTTACTTTGCAGATTCAGATTATTACAACAAAATATCAACAAATAAATTATGATGTATTAGTATAGATTAAATTATGATAAGCCTATATAGATACCAGGGGAACATTCACAAGCTACCCAGCAATGTAAAGTAGGTTAATTAAATTGAGCTTCACCTTTACCAGCTACAACATTAAAGCAGTGAACACATAAATGCATCGATAATTGGGCCATTCTGCATAATGAGGACTTGTACTTATGATCTATAAAGCATATTTCAGTGCTAATACTTGTGGACTTCTACTTAGGTAACATTTTGAATGCAGAACTTTAACTTGTAACAGTGTTTCTGCACTGTATTGCTTTCGATGTTAATATGTTCAGTATAATCACAAGTTAACTGTAGTGCAATATTTCCCTCAGCAGTACTGTGAAATAGGAATATTAAGTCACATAAAATGCATGGAAAGTACAAGAACCTCTAAATTTTACATTACTTTGATTAAGTTGTGTCTTTTAGCCACCAAGAAAGGTAGAATCTTTACTTTTAGGTGCATTTATTCTAGATGGTGTACATGTATGATTCTAAAAAATAATTGAATTGTGACTAATTAATGTTAGTCCACTAATTAAATAGTTAATTATATTCAGAACAATTTATGCAGCTGATTGTGTAATTTGGGAGCTCCTGTTGAGTTTGTATCAAATATTCATTTTCCCCATATACATGAAAACAGGTTAAATTTAGCAGTATTTCATTAACATACTTCTGGTCATTATAACTACATTTATTTAGCTAATTAAATATTCTCATTTTATTTAATCATCAGTTGTTTCCTCCGTCCTTCCCAGTGGACTGTTATTTCAGCAGTGCCTGAGGGTTGAGGTGACCCGGTCTGACTTTCTGTTGGGTACTAGAGGTGTCCCCCAGATGTCCTTTGTGGGCACCAATCTATTTCATGCAAATCTTTATACAGATTATATTACTATATTAACGTGTTGCTGATTTAGAGCACCATGAAATTACAACTCTCCCCTTGTGCACTGAATAATATTCTTAAATGCAAAGTCATACTGTTCTATAAACCTGGTGACTATAGCCTTCACACAGTGAACATAAACCTTAGCTGTATGTCCTCTGCAGCCACATGGATCTGGTTCAGTCAGACAAAGTTCAAAAGACTCTTCAGAGTTGTCCCAGTGACCTGGAAAGCTGTAGACTGCATGTTCCCATGTCCCTGACATTTCAGTAATGATCTCTGCAGAGATGGTATGGCAGGCCTACCTTTAAATCCTCATGAGAGCCATAGTGCTGCTTTGGATGTGGGTCAGGATCATTCATAAATCCATAATGATTGTTTTTTTTTTTAACTAAAGCCCTCCCCTTTTTAAAAGCACTTGCTGGAAACAACCTGAACTGAAGCCATCCAGCTAATCAGACACTGTCATTTTTAAACACCTCTAAACATTTTCACCCTTGAACACACCCTGTGGTTTAAAGACCGTCCTCATCCAGCAGAGGGAGGCCTTGAGCTTTGTGACATTTACACTCAGCAGTACATTACATACTTCACTACAAGGTGCTTTCATACTGAAACTTACAGTAGAAGTGTTGACACCAGAATGCTGCAGTGAACTCAACGTTGTTGTGTTTATTTGACCTTAAAACTGCAGGTAATGACCTCATGCTTCCTTCACTTACTGTGGGAAGTTTAGTCATCCATCCAATCCAACTTTTTTTTTTAATTAATTGTAGTTTAGTAACCAAATATATGAGTTAAAGCAGTTTAGGCAGCATGTATTTCCTCACTAAAAATAAAGATAAATGTATTTTTGCCTATTTATGTATTTGTTTGGGGTGTGTTTGCTTTTGTTTCCATAGGCCTTTATCTAGAAGTGGACATGGCAGACACCCTAAAATCCCCCCTTTAAAATAATTTACTTTCTATGTATGAAACGGGAGATAAAAGAAGGAATTTTAAAGAGGTTTATTGATTATTAAACTCAGATTTTAAACTTAGTCCTTTGTTTCTGCTTTATCATCTTTTTTTGTTTTTAAATATGGCTTTCATTCAAATTTTATTACTATTTTTAATCATTTTTTTGAGTTTGTATTTTTACTGTACATATGACAACCCACTTCTTGAATTTTGAATCTTGGAAATATAAGATGGAGGATGGTATGAAGCCTATGTTTGCTGGAAAACGGATTTACTACCCCCCCCCAGCGACTGCTATTTCCAAATGACCTGCTTTGTCTGTATCTCAAAGGAAAAGGCGCTCAAATTATCTCCAAACTAACATCAGAGCAGCGGCACTTGAAAGCAGCATTTGCAGTTCCGAGAAAGCCATTACGCACGCACGCGCCGTTTTCAATGATTACGACGCAGCCCCGCGTGGAGCAGGCAGCTGTTTGAAGACTCTTGACCCGTGTTTGTTTTATTAATCGTCTCGTTAATGATGAAACTCGGTGTAACGTGGGAGTGGACGGGCAGCTTGTTGCGCAGCTCTCAGGTCAGCTGGTAGCAGCTCAGCGGCCACAGCTGGGAGCGAGTTTGTTGAATCATGCGTGTTGACAGCGGCACTAAACCACCATGGTAGCTGCAATATACGACCACAAGCTGTCTGACGCTGCCCGGGAATGAATGAACCCGGTACACACGTTAAGACTGGGACCGCGTGAAGAAGCGTAAAGTTGGGAGTATTTCTTTAGACACACCGCTTTATCTTCAGCGTCTGCTTCAACACAGAATTTCGCCTTTTTTTTCCCACCTAACATTTTCCCGCACACTCGACGACTGCAGACATAAATGATGAAGTTCAAGCCCAACCAGACCAGGACGTACGACGGTGAAGGGTTCAAGAGAAGAGCGGCGTGTTTGTGTTTTAAAAACGAGACAGAGGACGAGGTAAGATGAGCTGAACTATCACAGACATGTCACACATATGACTGAGTTTCACTTTAATACAGTGTCTGTATTTGAGGTGTTTGGCAGAGGTGAACATAACTTGGCTGAAACTCAAAATATCTGACCTATTAAACAACAAGCTGGCACTCACAGTAACCAGCCCTCAGCAGGAGACCATCCTGTTCATTTCCTGTCCAGGAGGAAATCCACATTACTCATAATTCACACAGACAAGGCATCCTCATTGTGTCCTGGCTGAACAAACGGTGCTGGCTGAGGTATTGTCACTGACAGACCTGCACCCTTTTAAGATTTTATTTATTGGGGTTTTCAAAGTAAAACAGTGGCAGTAATATAAGATTGAAAATAGAATTTCTGATACAAAAAAAAAAAATTGGAAATATTCAACAAGTTAGCAATCAGAAATAGAGTGATTTGTCACACATGTATAGAAAAAGCAAAATATAATATTTACACATAAAATTAATTGTTCTATTTAAAACAATATAACAGTAATATACTTGAAAGAAAAGTAGTCAAGAGTCATTAGATGAATGGGGGTATCAAATATAACAGAATAAGCATATCAAGGACTACATTTTGTAAACTTGTGCTGGTTGTGATTACAACTATTGCTGATTCTTGTTTGTTTTTATTTTCATGTATTTATGTTTGTCCTTACTTTGTGGCTACCATTAGGTTTGTCTCAATTGTGGGTTTTTGTATTGTATCAGCAAGAGGGTTCCAGGAGGGGGCCCTTCTGGTTTTCTCCGGGTACTCCGGCTTCCTCCCACTGTCCAAAGTCATGCAGGTTAGGTTAGGTTGCAGATAATCTGGGGACCTGTCCAGGATGTACCCTGCCTCTCGCCCAATGCCAGCTGGGGTAGGCTCCAGCCCCCCTGCAACCCTCAAGAGGATAAGCGGTTACGAAAATGCATGAATGGATGGATGGATAGAAAAAAATTAAATTAAATTAAAAAATGGGGGATCTGGGCTAGTTAGGGGAAGAAGTTGGTACATCTTTCCCAAAGTGGTCTATAAAGGATTGCTAGATCTGACAGAATTTGTTTGCACACCCTCTTAGGGAGAGTTCAGTCTTTCCCAAATGCAGGTGGTACATCCAATCCTACATAAGGGCAGAATGGGCAGGAGCCTGTGTTTACTTCTTATATCAGTCAACATGCTTGTAGGGTTACAAAAAATATCATACTTTGGGAGCTGTTTAACATAAGATCATAACCTTTAATACTAAAGAGTGCAGTCAGTGGATCAGGATCCACAACTCTACTCTAGCAACTGAAAAATATCTTGCCAGTATGTTGTGACTGTCGGGCAGTGCCAGAACATTTGGGCTAGTGAGGCTGGTGATTGGACTAATATTTGGATACATTTTACAGAGCTTTTTTTTTTTTTTTTGATAAGTGAAGTCTGTGCAATATTTTAAATTCTAAAAGTCCATGTGTAGCACAAACTGAGGAAGACTGTACCAGTAATCAGGCTTTTGTCCACGACTCTTCCAAACTAGCAACCCCCAAATCACTTGCGCACCCTTCAAGATTTGAATTGGTCACATAGTGCTTTAACCGCAGATGCATTTCATAGGTCTAATATTGCATGCAATCAAACATGAGTGCCACCTCGGTATGTCACGCACCTGAGCCTTTAAATACCATCTGTCATTATAAAATGCTGCATCTACATTTGCGTTCTCTTACATACACTGGCATTAGCTGAAGTTATTGTACAGGGGACTTTCCTTATCAACATAGGTCTTTGTGATCACTAATCCTTTGCTGAGGCAACATGCAACCCCTCAAATGTTACCTCAGATACTAAGATGAAATGCAGCCTGCCAAGGGCATATGTTTATGAAGTGGGAGGGTTGTTTTGGGGGGGTCAAAGACTTATTTTCATTAAGTTATGGTTTTCTAAATATTTAGGAGGATATATCCCCTGCATCCCCCCTGAAATTGGTGCCAATGCAGATAATTTCAAGAAGGCCTATATGCACACTGACATGACAAAGTTTTGAATATGGCTCCAATTAGATTCACCCTGCAGCTAACATAAGCTCTTAAGCGTGCTGAACCAGTATCTATGAAAAAAGCGCAAGCATTTTCCAGAACATATCTTACTTTCATTTGATGCTACCAAAGGTTTTTACAGTTGGTGTAGTACTGTAATTAAGACAGAGTCAGTATGGAGGAAGTTATACACTGGGGGCAGGGGTTGTCCTAGATCACAGCGTGTCTGCCTAGTGACGGCAGCCCATCTCAGGACCACATTTGATAGGGGGAGTGGGGTCGTAAGGGGGCTGTTGGGGGTTGAGTGTTACACTGTGTGCGAAACACCGAGTGACCTATCAGCTGCAATTTATAGAAACAAGGTGCAGGCACTTGCTGTTCCATGACAGATTTGCTTTCCTCCTCCTCCTCCCCATCTATCTCTCTCCCTGTTGCTTTTCATCGCAGTCTCTCTTCTCTTGTGCTGACATACGCTAAAAGTCACTTAGATTACTGTTGATTGCACTGGAGGATGATGAAATGGTCTCACATCACATGCCATGCTGATCTCATTCTTCATTTTCACTGTGCTGGGCTTTGATTGCATGTGTCACACTTCATGTGGTAAACTATCCAGGCTGCATGCCTGGTTTACAGTCACTTCCTCAACATGTCAGCTGGGGTCCAGCAGTACAGGAGTGGGTCTGCAGAAACATACCAGACAGGATGAGATAAAGTTGTTTGTTCTCAGAAAAATAATGTATTTTGTCCATTTTAACCTTTTAATTTGAGGGAACACAACATCGTTGCATGCTGTGTTTTAAATCTTTGTGTTATCATCACAAGTCTTGCTTTTCTTTTGATGCAAAAAAGAAGACTCGCTGCTGCTACTTTAATGCTTGTGATTGACTGTGGTCATGTTTTATATATGCATGCATCTTCTCAATGTCTTCACCCCTTAGATACTCTATACCATGAAGCATTGAGGGTCAACACAAATCTCAAGGCCCTCACTCACCATTGCCTCCTATATGCTCGGGCTGACTTGCCTGTATTGTCCATCCATAGACCTAATCACTGGCATGTCCTTGTTTATAAGGTGAAACTGTCACAAATGCAATGACCTGCCTTCGGGCCCTTCTAAGGTGATTTTTGACAATAATGACACGTGAAACAGCTGCTGTATATGTTATTGATTAACTGGTTTACTCATATGATGTGTAATTGGAAAGCTATGCTCCTTGTTGTGCCATTAGTACTGAACATTTCAAGACACAGCCACCACAGCAGGCTCAATAAACGCTTCTGTCAGACAAAAACCAAACGGTTATAACTCACATATAAAGTGTTATCATACACAGATCCATATTATCCAGACTGACACACTTAACACAGCTCCAATTTCATTTCTCACACACTCTCAAAGGTCCAGATGATCTAAATCCAGTGAAATATTCAGTCCCAACACATTATTATATCCACAGATATCCACAAACTGCCTTTGCATAATTTCAAAACTAACTGACTAACTGATCCAAGATTTGTTTACCTGATGTCTTGGTATGTGGTGAATTCTGTTTTTGTCTGTAACTGTTTCATGTTGTATGTGCTGCTGCCTGCCTTGGCCAGGACATCTTTGTAAAGGAGATTTTTAATCTCAATGGCGCTTTTCCCGGTCAAGGACATTTTGAATAAAATAATAATTTAAAAAATCCTAGTTGCTGTAGTTGGCATATCATGTAGGGTTAGTCATTGTTGTGTAAATAAGAAACATGTCTCTGGTTAATGAGTAGCTTTTACAGCATAAGCAATGGGCAAGCTAGCAATAAAACATGAAATTATAATCAAATTTGGGATTTTAGCTGTGTAATATGGTTGGAAGCAGAATTTTATTAATTTTATATTAACAAGAGATATCAAATTATATCAGAGATGTAGGTAAAATCACAAACAATATAGCAGTGCACGATCTAGCACATTCCGCACCCTTGGCCAAGTTTTCCCTGGCATCCCCCAACCTTCCCAAAATTATTATTTTATTATTAATTATCTTTTATATTCATTGTATTAAATACAAACGTATTAATGAGAAATCCAACATAAATAAACAACTCAGCTAACAAACAACAATAATAAAAACAATCAATAAAAGAATACGGTCTGTGCAAATGTTCTGATAGGTTTTAGTTTTATGCTTTACATCAAACAAAATCCTTTTATAAATGCAAAACAAGAACTGCAATAACTCATTTAGTTAATGTATTATTCTTAATTACTCAATAATTAATGTTGACAATATGTAGTGGTCGCACAGTGTGTTTTAATGTCATCACACTGTTGGAAAAACGTAATCAGTATTGAAGTATCCTGTCTGTAACACAACAGCAACAAAGATTGAAAATTATACTAAAGCTGCAGGATGAGAGTATTATAAACAACAAACAAACAACAAACAATTTAATATGAGTATAATATCTGTCAACAGTATCTTAGTTGAATTGTCATCAGGTGTTGATCAGTTTAAGCTGATGTTTACGTGCACAGTCAAAGCTCGTCCCCCGCTCTGAGCTCTCACTGAGGTGTGTGGTGTCTGTTGGGGTCATTAACCTCCTCTGCTGAGCCCTTTTGTTTTCATACAGAAAGGCGACTGCTGATCCAGTGGTTTTTGAAAAGCCTTTTGGCTGCGAGTGTGTGTGCGTGAGTAACTGCGTACGTGGAAGTGCCTACGTGTTTCACTCAGCGTTAGTGTGAAATTGCGCATGCATGTGTGTGTGTTGTGTGCATTTGTGTCAATGAGACGGCTACCGGTGTTTCTACAGCCCCCAGGGCCCTGCACAGATAGTTTATGGGGCAGAGATTTAAATGAAGCTTTGCTCTGATCCCCTGCAGCTATTAATTTACGGCCTCATGATCAGTCAGCAAACACTTAACACCGAATCAGTGTAACATACAGTGTAACACTCCTGTTGGACATTATATGATGTTTGGAGAGATCTGATTTCACTTTGACATTACAGGGCGTCAACTGAAATCTGCCTTGACTCAATGTTGCGAGACAATAAAACATGGTAACTTCCAAGGGGTGTGAAAACATCCATTAGGACTGTTTTGTAGTTTAGCTGAGAGAAATTGATAATTTAAAGTTCTGCAACATAACTGATTAAAGAAATCAAAGTGGGAAGGTGCAGGATCGCCTTCAGGGTTGCATCGTCCTTTTGCACCCTTTGGCATCTATAGTTTGCATTTCTTAATAAACAACTAACTAATTGTCCATAATTAAATACCTGTCTAATCATAATGTGAAACATTCACTTAAAGCTACAATAGGTAACTTTTATTTCAATCAGGAGAGACTCGTTCTGACTTATATGGGCACATAAGTATGAGAAATGTGAGGAGTCTTTGGCGATGAGAACCCATCGTCATCTATTGCAGGAGGGTGGTAAAGACATAGTAGATTAGGGATCCCCCTGTGGAGTGTAGATGCTGATGGTGGTGATGAGATGAAGAGGGAGCTGAGGATCTGGATGTGAAGAGGAGTGGGCTTTTGATGAGCTTGACCTGGGCTTGGCCTGGATAAAGTGACTGGAGGTGAACGTGGTGGAGGAGGGTGCGACAATTCTGCCTAAAATGACAGCTGACAGGAGCAGAGAGGAGAACAGATTTAAAGTCTGGCAGCAGCGACATGAATGGCTGGAGGAGAATGTAGCGACGATGGCTAACCGGGAGAAGGAACAGTGGTGGAAGTGGGATAGAGAGAGAATTGTGAATGGATAGAAACTTCATAAATATAATGTTTTGTCATATTTGCTTAAACTGTGACTATATCCTGACAGTAGTACATGAGACAGATAATCTGTGAAAAAAATCCTGCTCCTCTGGCACCTTCTAGTGCTCCCAATGGCATTTGCAAGAATCGATTGCACCTGAATCAAAACAGCCAATCAGAGCCAGGAGAAGTCTCCAATCCAGCTGTTAATCCCCGCTCACTCAGTTAAACTCGCATGGGAACCAGATCTTTTTTGTCTCGTACTACTGTCAGGATATAGTGACAATTTCAGCTAATGTGATAAAGTTTATTTATTTATTTTTTTTAAATAAAAGTTACCTACTGTCGCTTTAAGTTAACACCTTCCTAATATAAAAAGGCACAATAAAGAGTAGGGTAGAGAACCAGTGATGAAGCTGTAACCCTGCAGCCAGGTTTTAGTAGTAAGAGCCTACTGCAGATTCAGCTCACTGGATGTGACATTAAATGACAGATAAATGCCTTGTACCCTCTAACTTGGCCTATTACCCATACATAAGTATTTACAGAGTTGCCTGTGTTAAGAATAAGTCATGTGCTCTCCAGAGAGTCTGTACATGCAACACAGAAACCTCCACATACATTAAAGCAATTATATCAGTGATCCAAATCATGTAAACAGGTAAACAGGAGCTCTGTGTGAGTTTCAGGCCGTAGTTTAATAGTGTACTTATTCATGAGGTTGATGACTGAATAAGCCGTGAACAGCGAGACTGTCAAAATAATGTTTAAGTGCATTTCTGTCTGAGTCCTGATATTTCTTGTGGGTTTTATCTTACTCCTGACCCGCTTACAGGATTGAACTACCAAGCCAAGTCACACAGCGTGAAGTTTCACTCATCACAGTAATTTCTGAGTGCAATAGAGACCACCTTTGACAGCAGTGAAGATGTTATCATTAGTGCTCTTCACAAATCTGCCATGCTTCCACTATCAGGTCACAGGAAGAACGCAGACACATCTAGACGTTGGGAAACCTCTGCAGGAACAGTTGTGTGCGCCTATAGTGTATAACATGCAGTGTGTCGCCTTATTTTTGGCACTAGTTTTTAATCACTCTTCGCTGTCAAGAGAGCTATTACTTACACGTCACATGTCCAAAAGGATTCAGGAAGTATTCACACGTGAACTTAATGTGGGTCAGTGATGCCAGATAGGGTTTAAGGTCAAGTGACTGCATCTCTAGCGGGGCACTGTGCTCTAAAAAGATCAAACTGCATGCGTTTGAGGTCAGTTAAACATAGTGTGTGGCTTTAGTTTGATTATGTGAGATTAGAATGGTGATTTATCATCTTTTTTGTCATGTTTTATAGCTCCTGGAGCTTATAATGTTTTATTGTCGTCTGATTTTAAATACTAATCATTTGTTTGTTGTTTGTTAAGCCATTGATGGCTGAAATGAGTCACTGAGAGGTTTTTATTTTATCTTCATCTGTTTTCAGTGTTGAGGTTTTTGCTTATGGTACTATTTAAAGGTTGAGTGCAGGGGTCAGTATCCTCAGGCACATGTTCCATTGGTACGCATTTGCTTAATCAGTGCCACATTAGCAATGAGTAGGCAAGATAGTTTTTTTGAAAATGTTGAAGTGCCTTTTCATCTGCGTGCCAAATTACCTCAGTCATAGCCACTCACATTCTGTGAAGACCCGCCCTGTTCTGCCTCTGATTGGCAAGTACCCATCACCTTCTTCCTAGAATGCCGGTGGAAAAACAATAGCACTGCCAGAGCAGGCTCATTAGAAGATGGCAGGCCCGCTAGCCAAGAAAGCTAAAGTGAAAGTCTGGGGCTTCCAGCCCTTGTGGACAGAAGAGTGGGGTATTGTGTTTCAGAGGGTCTGAGTTGTGTATATTTTATGTTATGAAAATATTGTTTACCAAATGACAAGTGCTGAACATCAGTTTAAGACTGTACAATAGAAAAAGGCATGGTGGTGCAATGGTTAGGATTGTCACCTCACTGCAAGAGGGGTCCTGGTTTGAACCTCGGGTGGGGGAGCCCTTCTGCACGGAGTTTGCATGTTCTCCCCGTGTCAGCGTGGGTTTTCTCTGGGTACTCCGGCTTCCTCCCACAGTCCAAAAGACATGCCGGTTAATTGGTGACTCCAAATTGGCCGTAGGTGTGAATGTGAGTGTGAATGGTTGTCAGCTGTATGCGTTAGCCCCATGATAGTCTGGCCTGTCCAGGGTATACCCCGCCTTTTGCCCAATGTCAGCTGGGATAGGCTCCAGCCCGCAACCCTGAACAGGACAAGTGGTTATGGAAAATCAACAAATGAATGAATGAATGAGTAATAGAAAACACCCTCAAAGTTTTTGCCACTGCTAAAAATCATGCTACTGAAGCAAGTCTTCGCATTACTTATTGCATTTGCGAAATTTGGAAAGTCATTCACTATGGGATCGGTATTGGCCGCCGATATTAGCAAAAAACGTGCATCCGCATCGGATCGGACTGCATGGAAAAATGCCGATCCAGAACTCCGATCCAGTTTTTCTCGTAGTTTGATCCAGGTTTTCCAGCCAGCCCAGTGCTCCGCGATTCAAGCAGTCCATTCCAGTGATCCGCTCCAGCACTTACTATCAATCCACCAGGCCAGCACGCAGACACACAGGAAACAGCAGCACCAGGCTGGCACTGACACTACAAAAATAACTGAAAAGGAAAGGCTGCATTGTTTGTTAAATGTCAACAATGTCTTGTGGTGTTAATCTATTTTTTATTTATTAGGGGGCCAAAGCACAAGTGTGTGGAGTCTTGCTGCTATTTTAATTTCAATGTTAGACATTTTAAAGATTTATTTTGTTGATTTATTTTCTATTTATTAAGGGGCCAAAGCAGCAAAGAAAACCAGCTATATTTTTTATTTAATGTTAATGTTCAAGTTTAAAGTTTGTTTATTTAACCCTGTTAACAATAAACAGGTCAGTTTCTCATACCAACTGTTGTGGATCATTCTAACTAACCTGATTAAGTAGTTGTTCTTGTTAGAGTAATATTGCTTGATCAAACCTTTTCTAACATGACTGACAACAAAATAAGTGAATATGTATAATACACGCTTGGATCGGATCGGTATCGGCCAAAACTCAAGGCTGTAATATCGGTATCGGATCGGAAGTGAAAAAGCTGGATCGGGACATCCCTATATTCACTTATGGCAAACATAATAAGGAGGCTTTCCTCTGTAGTTTAGAGATTTTGTTTGATGATTCATCAAACAAAGAGACAGTAAAATCAAGAATAAAAGACATTTTCATCTCAGCTAGAGGTGTTGAATGACGCATCAAAGAAATGTCAGAAAACAGAGTGCAGCAGACAGCTAGTTAGAAGGAAACCATTGTTATTAGCTTATGAAATTGTACTTTATGAGAGCGTGGATGTGAATGGCATACACTTTGTTTGGCAGTCATGGCAAGATACTGTGATTTGACTCTAAAGGAGGAGCTCTGCTGCTTAAAACCAATGCCTCAGACAACGAAGGGTGAGGACACGCCAAAGCTTTTATCGAGCAAAGGGTTGACATTCTATCGATATGGCACACTGATTGACAAGTAAATTTAAAAGTGGCACTTAATATCAAAAAGATCGTCAATCCCTGGTCTACTGTGTAGGATTTAGTGGCATATGGGTGAGGTTGCAGATTGCAGCCAACTAAAACTTCGCCATGTGCCAAGCATGTAGGAGAATTATGGTGGCTAGCACGGAAACATGAATGGCACTTTGTAGAGCCAGTGTTTGGTTTGTCTGTTCTGGGTACTGTAGAACTACACGGTGGACTCTATATGTAGATATAAACGGCTCATTTTAAGGAAATGAAAACACAACAATTCTTAGTTTCACATGATTAAAAACTAATGAAAACATTGTTGTGATTACTATTGCATTTCTGCCAATATCTTCCCCAAAATCCTGCAAACTGTACTTTCAACTATTTTGTATTATTTTACATAGTCCACCTAAAATATTATGAATTTCTCATAGACGTTGGTTTTATTCTATCTG
The DNA here is from genome assembly GCF_006386435.1 of Epinephelus moara. Classification (NCBI taxonomy): domain Eukaryota; kingdom Metazoa; phylum Chordata; class Actinopteri; order Perciformes; family Serranidae; genus Epinephelus; species Epinephelus moara. Next base: position 20,585,290 of record NC_065525.1, on the reverse strand, counting down.
CCTGTGCTCCCCTCTCAGACTGTGAAAGTCTCAGGCAGGAAAAGGGAGTTAGGTTTTAGTGTTGGGGAAATGATATCAAACATCATGTTGCTCCAACAGCCACAGTAAGAGAAAAGCAGTTTGTGCTTTTAATGCGGGAACATCAGATTACTCTCATTCACTTATTTTAATTATGTGGCAAAGAGCGTGACATGCTCAGCAGCCCAATTCACACCGCGCTCAAATTGCATTAAGTAAATGAAGTGAATGAAGGGCATGACACGCGAGATGTTGAACACACATCCTGCCGAGTGACTAGCAACCAAACTCAGCCGCCACCAGACACCTAAAGTGGTGTCGGACTCTAAACTTGGGCCTGCCGTTGGCGTGTTTTTGGCACTCCAGACTCAGCAGCAGAGACCTGACGAAGGCCTTTCTCCTTGGCAGGTGCTACTGGTGAGCAGCAGTCGTCATCCAGACCAATGGATCGTGCCAGGAGGAGGAATGGAGCCTGAGGAGGAGCCGTGTGGGGCCGCCGTCAGGGAGGTGTATGAGGAGGTGAGCTCATCCACTAAAGGGAAGAAAACAGGCACGAATATCATGCAACTGTTCTTCTACATTTTGTGGTTTGCTCTACTTTAAAGTAGTCAGTGCAACCATCAAATGTAGAGGTGTTTGCATGTTTAACTACAGATCGCATACACATGACACAACTGCTGACCATTTTCCAAAGCATACTGTATGTATCACGATGATTCTCTATCTCCCAGGGAGCCACTGTTTTCAGTTTGTTCTACTGTGAAAATGGACTTTACTTTGAACTTGATTGCTAGTTTATCAGCTTTATTTATTTATTAGGGGGTCAAAGTAATAATAATGCTGCATGATAAGTCAGGTGACACTTCTTTGTTGATGAGCTCAACCCGTTGTGGGGATTTCCAGCATGTGAATAATGAGTCGGCTGATCAACAGCATTGCTTTCACAAGTAAGTTGTCATAAAATGAAAGTAAAAGATAAACAGTAAACAAACAAGGATATTGTGCAATGGATATTGTTAACTAGGTCATGCCATGTGTTTAAAGGTCCAGCGTGCAGGATTTAGGGGGATAAATTGGCAGAAATAAGTGTGTTTTCTTAAGCATATAATCACCTGAAAATAAAAATTGTTGTGTTTTTGTTACTATAGAATGAGCCGTTTATATCTGGGTCCTCTTCCACAGATATCGCCTTTGCACTGACATGTTTCTACAGCAGCTCAGAAGGGACAAACCAGACACTGGCTCTAGATAGGGACATTTGTGTTTTCATGTCAGCCACTGTAGTTAGCAGTCCCTCCACAATGAGCCATACAGTGTCAGAGAAACACTGATTTGTAACGTGAAACGGCTTTATCCAGTGTTTTTACCAGTTTAAATCACTTGGTGCATTTGTTTTGGAGATTAAGAGACCTCTGCGGATAATTCAGCTTCTGGTAAAAACCTCTTAACAATGACCTCTGAAGTAATTCTAAACCAGGGTCCAAACTTGACACACAGGAGAGGTTTCAGCTGGTTGCAGTCTGCAATCCTCACTGCTCAATTCCACTTAATCTTACACACTGTTCCAGTAAAGGGTCTCTCATGTGGAAGCTGACTTCCCAAGACTTAGATGCTGGAACTTCCCACAAGCATGTGAATGCATCATAAGAAAAGTTGTTAAAACTCAGATGCAGGCCTGCATTGCGTGATGATAACGTTGACAAAAAACATAAAGCAGGCTGAGAAGTCACTGTGGTTGGTAATGCAATTAGAGTCTGCAAAACCACTGTAATGTTACATTCACAATACTAGCAAAAAAGGCATTATTGACAGGTCAGTGTTGCATAGTTTAAAAACAGTTTATGCTTATATTCAATTAATTTTGATAGGCTAGATGCAGAGATACAAATTATTATCATAATTATAAAGTGAGTATAGCAACAACTCTGGAAGGTTCGTGTCAACACTGGTCACAGTATGAGATGCTCCCACTGTTTTATGAGCCAGATGCAGATGGGGGATGGAGATATTTGGAAATAAGACATAAATTGCCAGTTGATTGTTCTGTGGTTTAGTAAAGGGGGGTTGCTGGTAGTTGGCCAGAGTGTTTGAGTGGAGTATGCTGTGAGCCTCTGCCTTGGATAGTAGTGTGCTGACAGTTTTGAAGTATGGCAGTGACATTTGGGAAGGGTTTCCAGTTACCCACATCCTGTGCCGCCAAGATCAGACATGTACCTGAATATAGATGAGCTGCAAACCAACTGCTGGAGCAAGCTAACAATTCAAAACGTCATGGTTAATACCCCGCTGTCAAGTTCAGTGTCGATGTGATAGTTTTAATTTATGCAGATGTGAGATTTGTCCGTCCTGTCAGGCCATTTTCAGATTTGATTGCTGTATGATCACTGCAATGATCAAAATATTGTTTCGACAAAAGTGCTGGAAAATATGTAAATGTGAAGAATCTTTTGTGGTTTCTCACACCTTACCATAGACCATAGCTGTGTATCAATTCTAAACTACATACTAGTTTTAATTAAGCAGTTTTTGAGTGTCTTATATGTTTAAAAGTGACCAAATGACAGCCTGCTAAAGAGTTAACAGCATGCATACTGAAAACCGCTTTATTCTTGTAGCGTGATATTGATTTTACCACACAGTTATGTACAAAGGAAATTGGGGAGCTGCTTACAGCTGCACAAAATTAAAATAAATTGCAAATTGTGGTTTTAAATGCTTCAGAAAGATCTTTGAAAACATACCACAAACATAAAAAAAATCTGGAGAAAGACATATTTGTTGATTTTGAAGTATGTGGATGTTTTGTACATTTATAATGCAAAAATGATATACTATAAAGTCAAGTATAATATAGTGTACAGTCAGTAAGTAGTATGGAGTTGGGACACAGACAGCAATTGTCTCTGTCTGTTGTGGTGTTCGAGACGTCCTCAGTGGTCTTGGCTGTTCTAAAATGAGATGTAAAGTCTGAAACATGCCACACAGCAAGGGCTGAACAAAGCCATGAGCTCCTGGAGTGCCTTTGTGTGTCTCCCACCCTGCAACAGGGAGATTTATTTATTTATTTTTTTAACAAAAAGTCTATGTTACATGCTACCAGTATTTGCTGACTGGCAGCATGCTCCACAAGCTGCCTATCTTCAGTGACACACTCTAAAATGGTGGTTCCTAATCTTTTTATTGTTGTTGCTTGTAATAAAAAAGGTGGGGATCAAAGCAGTCTAGTGGCTTGTGACCTGTCATCTCAGGTAGTAGTCTATAGGTTTGTGACTAGTTAAACTAAAGAGTGATTTGGAATATTTTTTCAGCACCCTGAAGAGGTTAAAACCAGTATGTGATAAGTTCAGTGTCTAGTATGAAAATGAAACATAGTTTTGTAAAGCTGATTTTGCTTATTTTCATCTCGTGACCACACTGATTTTGAAACACTCCTCGTGGGTTTTCCGACCCCAGGTTGGCTAAATCCAGTGGCCGTGGTCTTTTGAAAGTAAATTATTACAAACTGTGTGTAAGCAGAAATGGATCTTGACTGATGTTACGGGGAAACATTGAACCTGGAAGCCATTTTCCTATGTTTTTGAGTCTACTAACAGAGACAACAATTTTTTAAATTGGTCCAGTTCTGAGAGAGACCGCTCCAGCTGCTGCAGCAAAAATAATGTAATGTAATGTAATCCCTACAGACAATATACATCCATTAAAAGTGTTTGTTTTTGCCACTGACAGGCTAATACTTGCTTGAGCAGAGGTCTCGTTCTGAAATATTGCAGACTTTTCCATGTTGTCCACATCAGCTTAATATTTATCCCTGACACTGAAAATCTAGATATCACTAAGCTGCGCTTTCTGGACTCCCAGCACAACAAACTCTTCCCGGCACTCCTCTCTTCAGCTCTCACTAATGTTCCACCTTTGTTTTTCTGCAACAAGTCAACTCTCATCTCTGAACAAGAGTCCTCACTGAGCGAGACTTGGTCACAAAAATAAACAGACCAGGCACAGAAAAACATTTAATTTCTCTGTCAGGTCCTTTCCTTAATGCTGTCACACACTTCTAATAACAATCTGAGCCTGTCAGTGGCAAAAACAAACACTCTGAATGGGCATAAAATGATCTAGGAATGATTACGCTGCAGTCTCTTTCACCAATATGGCTGGTGCAGTCTCTCTCAATACTAGACCAGTTTAAAAAAATGGTTAGTCTCATTAACACAAAACCAGGTTAAAAATTACTGAAGTTTCCCTTTAAGCCCCCTCGTCTCATCATCCTGTCCATTGGACTAAGTTATGGTCTGCCTGCTCACCTCTAAGATGCTGAATTAGCATTAGCATACATATCAGAACAGAACCAGCTCTTCCTAACACCAGGTCAAGTGTTCTCACTGTGTTGCAGCTGTATGAAAATATCACACCGTGTCAGCTTTGATCAGTTCCTGTGAACTTGAGTGAAAAAATCTACTTAATGATTATCATGTAATCTTTAGTACCAGTAATATAAAACAGTGTGTGGTCACTCAAATGTAAATGTGCTGAATGACACTTGATGTGTTTTCTTCATGTGTGTGCAGGCTGGTGTGAAGGGAAAGCTTGGCAGACTACTCGGGATCTTTGAGGTGAGCTTGTGAAACTCATGGGAAATTGTAGTAAATTCTCACATGGCAAAAAAATACATGACAACAACACATTTTTAAGTCCTGTATCAACTTAGCTGGTAGCCCTGCTATCATGCTAAGATGCCTACATAGTTTTTTTTTGCTCATGTAAAAAGGAACAATACTGTGTTGACATTGTGTCTTCTGTTGTAAATGAAAGCTTTGCTTGCGTTGCATTGACATGGTTTATTGCAGTGATATAAATCAATGTCTTCATCCAAATCTTTGCAGCAAAATAAAGACAGAAAGCACAGGACGTACGTCTACACCCTCATAGTGACGGAGACACTGGAAGACTGGGAGGACTCTGTCAACATTGGTATGCATTTATGTTCAAGTCTCACTTTCTCCTGTTTATTACTGGTTGTTTTAAATAAATCATGCAGCATACATAACACATGTAGGCATTACATTTACCCAGATCATAATATTTCTGTGCACAATCCTAAAGACACACAGAAGTGATATACCGTCCTTTTGGCGGCAGAGTTGGTGGACAGTTGAGACATACTGCTGGGGCCTCCAGTCATCACTGTAAACTGAGAAACTGGGACACATACTTATCTATGAAGTCAAACCACCCGATCTGCAGTGTTTACAGTCCTAAAATACTGACTGAAAGAAAATTTAGCAACAATTTGTCCTCTGAAATGAACTGCATGTGTGCTCCACAGCGTTATTGATACTCTGGGGGTCAAAGACTTCATTTGCTGCATTCTGGTGAATTTTTGTGCACTAATGTGTGCTGTTTCTACCTTAAGTTATGGTAGAAATTTCTTAAGTTTCAAAAAAAAAAAAGTCTTTTGGGAGACAAATGCACATGTCCTAAAAATGAGAGGCAAGTGTCCCTGCGTCCCCCCTGAAATCTACACCAATGAGGAGCTGTCATACTGGAGGTAAATAATTAGTGCTGAGGTGATTAATCACTTAACCGAACATTAATCTGCAACTATTTTAATAACCCACTAATTGTTTAAGTAGTTTCTCAAGATAAAACATTTTCTGGTTCTGCTTCTCAACATTGAGGATTTTGTGCTTTTCTTTGTTTTATTTGATGGTAAACTGAACTTGAAGATTTCAGACAGTAGGCTTGATAAAATTACATATCTGAAGATGCCACCCTGGGCTTCAGAATTTTGTAATGAGTATTTTACAGTATTTTTTGACATTTTATAGATTAAACATAATTGATAATGAGATTAATCATAAGGTGCAGCCCATATCTTCCATCACTGACTACGTTTATGTACAAAAAACATTTCTGTTTGTAGGTCTTGGTTATACTGTGCTAACTGTCTTTGAACCATTAAACAGTTAGTTAAATATAATATATGTGCACACATTTATAGTTTTGTGCAAGCTGAATAAATTAAAAATAAGGCAATGAAAATAGTAATGTTGGTAAAATAAACATGAATTATATTTTTTCTTCTTTGTGTCAGAATAGGATTTTTTCCGTTTTATCATCAACCGTGCAAACACAGCCTCCCTCTTTCATTCCTTCAACCACCTTATTAAAAAGGTCAGAGTTGTGATATTTCCACATATCCAAAAACCTGTTGATATCCAAGTCTTTTTTAATGTTTAAAAGTAGGTGAGTTTCTCCTTCTGACCTTCTTTCTTTTGGTCATGCATCTCTACATCAGCCATGCAAACTGTTGACTAGCTGGTTTGTGTACAACTCAAAGCTGAGCGTCAACAGGCAAGAGATTGTGTGTCACAGACGGCAGTAAATAAACCGACAGAGACACGTGTTTCAAATGAGCTGTATACATGTCCATAACATTGGCACATCCCACGTTTGAATCGGAAAATGCTATTTTTGGCTTTATTTGGAATATTCAAACAGATTATGCTCTTTACACGACCCATATCAATTTCAGAATGAATGATAGTGGGATATTAGTGTGCACGTGGTCACTGTAAAATTTCTAATGTTGCCTGTAATGTGGGTTATGTACAGTAATGTGATCACTGTCTTACCTGCATCGAGGAGGAATATGTTTTCGGTTCAGTTTGCCTCAAAGCTACTTGCCTGATTTTCATGAAACTTGGTGGATGGGCCAAGAAAGAACTCCGATCCAAATCAGGGGGCGGATACATGAATTATTTTTTACTTTCATTAACATTTCATGGAAAGAGTGAAGAGTACCCTTCAAGATTTGAATGCATTTCTTTTTTCAAATCTAATATTTCTCTTTGGACTCAGCAGCTCAAAATGTTAACTATTCCTAACTGGCCTGGAAAAAAGTGGTTGTGACAATTTACTCCCTTCACCCACAGAAATAGAGTTCAGCCTGTTCACAAGGGGGAGGAGTGTTTGCTGTGCCCAGTTGTTTTCCAGTTATCATCACTCACCACAGCCCCCCTCCTTACTTGTCCTCTCCTGCCCTGGGCGAGGGCTGAGCTGGTCTAATTTACTCTCCCTCTCGGCTGAAAGGCCAGTGGTGGCGTACTTCAGGGTGTCAACATAAAGTGGGCGAACCCCTCCCCTCTCACACCGCCCACTGATAATCACAGGCCACGTTGAATTCCTTCACCAAAATGCTGCGTGGAATAGAATAGGAGGAGATGATGGGTTTGAAGTAAAGCAGAAATAACTCCCAGCTGATGGTTTACTGGACACGTCGTTTGGTGGAATGTCCATCTTCACTCTGACTTTACTGCAGCAACATGTGCTGAACAGTTTATTCTCGAGTTTGTTGTATAATATTGTGGTTCAGCAATTTAAGGTTATTTTGCCTGTTGAGCAATCTCACTCACTGCTCAGTCAGACTCACACTTACACTGCTACAGAGCTTTAGAGCAGAATGTCAGTTGCAGTTTCGTCTCAGTTATCCGTCAGTTTCATTAAAAATAGTTTGGTTGAACCCCAAAATACACGAGGGCAAACAAGAAGAGCTCAGTACAGGAAAACACTGAAAACATGGAAGTGGAGCAGCTCCATGCTGAGGCATTATATAAGGGTTTAGCACTGTGGTTCTCAACCTTTATTTGGCCAGCACCCCCCTCCCCATTATCCAGGTCCCTTACTGCCCCCCATCAGTTTAAAAATGTAGGCTAATTGTCTTCCCAGAATATTAATGTTGGAAAATTACAGATTTAATTAAACTGGACAGTTGGAATATCATTAACATTAGTTTCCCAGTGAGCAAAAAAGCCATGTGAATAGAAATTATATTTACCGTAAAACTTCAATTAGAAGCCCAGTCCCTTTCACTAACCAGGTGTGGCTACACATTTTGACAAATAAAGGCCTGTCTCAATTAGACGCCTGGTTTGGTTGCGAAGCAGCTCATGTTTTTAATAGAAGTCCTTTGGATGTATAAAACCGTATTGTTGGCTAACCACTTAAGCTAACGTTAGGTAGCTGTTAAGCTTATACAGATATGAATGTTTAGACTCCTGTCAATGTCGAAATGCTATACATCTTTAGCTCAGTTAGATTCTCGACAATTCAATCGTTCGGTTAATTTTGCTGAAACCATGAGCACCAGAGGAGACTGTAATTCATTCAGATTTACTGGCAGGTCTCCACTCACATAATCTTTGAGTGTTGGAAAAAGGGTGTCATAATGCTCTCTCTCTCTGAGGCCTTGTCTGTCACAGCTAGATTAAATGAATGATTCATACCTGATTTATATAAGTAATATTCATACTGCTTCAAATAAACAATTTGATATTTTTCCATCTTTGCTGTGCATCAGTTTTGTGCAAAGGCCTGTCCCAAATATAAACCTGTTCACCTCAGTGATTTAAGCAAATAATAGCCTGTTTCATTCATACCTTAATAAGGTCTCATTATTGATCACACACAGCAACCAATCAGAAGGCAGTATGCACCAGTTTATGGTGGAAATGTCTGTAGTTATGTAAACGCAAAATTCAGGCACCATGGTAACACATTAACATATCATGAAATATAATCCAGTAAGGCTCTCAAGCATCTTCTCCTGTAGATTAACTTTTCTCATTTATTGTTATTCTTGCTGGATCCGCTCTAATGTAGGCATCCCTCTTCAGTCCTCACTTGTGTCTTTTGTTGGGGAAGTTACCTCTTTAAATTGTGCATGTGGCACCTACGTCAATGATAAATTCATTCATTTGAATTAATTTATAAACGCCCCAGACTTGAATAGCTCATGCATTTTAAACAAGATTTCTGCGAATATTCAAAATTTTCTCCACATTCAAAACTGTGCACTCTGAGAAGTCGAGAATTAAGCCATTAATTTTTTTGCTCTGCGCTCTGGTATCCCTTTCAGACAGAGCTCTGTATGGGACTATCTCTAGATGAAACGAGTGTAAGTAAAAGGCTTTGCACTGCTCCTCGTTGGAGGTGGAAAACTGTATCTAGATCTAAGATAGAGCAGGGAGAGCTGACTGTACAAACCACTGATCTATAGATGAGGTGTCTTGCTATGCAAAAAAAAAAAAAAAAAGTGACGCAAGTTGGACTCGAGGACAAACTGATTAGATTTTGGTGGTAAAAGGTCAAAGTCACTGTGACCTCACAAAACATGTTTTTAGCCATAACTCAGGAATTCAAACACTGATAATGACAAAATGTTCACACAAATGTCTACTAGGATAATGTGATGACATTTTATATCCAAAAGGTCAAAGGTCAACCTCACTATGACATCATAATGTTCTGCAAAACACGTTCCTGGACATCATTAAACAGCATAACTCAGGAACAGAAGGGGAGACATTTGGTCAGATACTGAACTTGAGTGTCTACATTGAAACTGATTGTGTGTGAAGCACCTTTTCTTAAATCCTTTTAAAGTCTTCATTACATATATTATACGAGTGTGGACAGACAAGGATGTAAACTGCAACTTGACAGGTTGGCAGAAGCATAAAACCACAAGGCGGTTACTCTAATTGTTGATCAATCGGGCCAAGTGTCACTGGGCACAACAACACAACTCTACCTGTTGATCAGTCCTCATCCTCTCTTGAATGTTTCCACAGGAAGGAAGAGGAAGTGGTTCAAAGTTAACGAAGCCATGAGGGTGCTGCAGAGCCACAAGCCTGTCCACGCAGAGTACCTACACAGGCTCACAAACACCTGTAACCCCACCTGCAGTCCTGTGTGTAGCCCGACTAACGGCAACACCCCGAGCTCCCAAATGACGGACAACAACACGCCTCACTATGTCGTTTGCCCCACACAGGGCTCGGATCGAGCCAACAGATAGGACCGTCACCAACAGCAAGCAGTTCTTCTGAGAGGACATCAGGATGGACATGTGGGAAAGACTTTATTACTAACGCAGCTTCTTAATATGTACAGTATGGACTTCTTGAAGTTGATTTGAAACCCATTTTGAGAGAGTGCCAAAATGTTTTCCAACTATATTTAAGATTTTATATGTTTATTTTTTAACAACTATCACCAGCTAATAGAGCAAATGTGTCCCTTTAAAGTGTTCAGCTTTAGATGGATTTTTCAGTGTGCTGCTTATGCAATGTAAACGTCTTGTTTAGTCTTTGAATATTGGACTTGCAGTGCACGCAAGTGTTTGGGTGGTCTCCTGGGAAGTGTTTGCTCTTAGAGGAAGTTATACCATCACAGAGACTTTGTGCCAAATAATGCTCTTCTGGAAGATGTTTTAAAGAGGAGTAGTGTTCGTGTGTATGAATCATTTATAACAGTTCAGTGTTTTATGAATTGTTACGACCCTCTTAGGTTGTAAAACTAAATGTCGCATCACTATTACTCAAGTCTTGTGAGGTATTTTGCCTTAAGAGAGCTGAGGGCAAAGTGTGCTATGATATAAGTGTGAACAACATTGCTCCTCCTGTAATTACCTCCTCACATGTACACACAGTATCATCTCTAATCACTAGTAACAGTGTAACACTGTAATAAAGATTAGGCGAATATCTGCAAACCAGCCACCATGCTGAAATGGAGACTTAATCTTCTTCAAACATTCTTTTGTTTTTACATATAGTTAATGTCATCAGACTGTTAGAGGTGCAGTGTGTAGGATTTAGGAGCATCTGTTGGCAGAAATGGTGTATTATATTCATAACTATGTTTTCATTCGTTCATAATCAACTGAAAATGAGAATTGTTGTGTTTTTGTTGCCTTAGAATGAGACGTTTATATCTACATATGGAGAGCGTCCTCTTCCACAGAGTCCGCCATGTTGTTTTACAGTAGCCCAGAATGGACAAACCAAACACTGGCTCTAGATGGGGCCTATCATGTTTTAGTGTCGGCCACTGTAGTTCTCCTACACACTTTACACCTAGGAGAAGTTTTAGTTCTGCAACCTCACCGCTAGATGTCCTTAAATTCTACACACAGGACCTTTAAAGGTATGCTATGCAGGATTGTCAGTTACTGTTGTAAATATGATCTCTAGATTCGATGCATTTTTTCCGTGCTGTGTCTCTTGGTGTTTACCTTTTTTATAAAACCGTGAGCGCTGTGGGGGTACACGTTCATAAACGTCCCAAACACATGAAGAAATAAGACAGTACAGGCAGATGGCAGAGTAACTGCAGAAAAATACACAGGAAAATCCTGCATAGTATGACTTTAACTTGAATAAATTACGCCGTATTGGTGCAGTCACATAAATATCAGCTTTTAAACTTGCCTTTAAACTTGAAAAAACTTGCCTGGGTCCTTTAAATTCACCCACTCTAACAAACAGAGTGTGATGAGTTGAAAATTCTGTCTGAATATCAGGCATAATCAGCAGATACTCAGTTGACAGAGACTGTTGATCACCTGAGACGTCAACTCATAGTCCACATGTGGTCAGTTAAATATACTTTACTGATTATTTCCAGTTAATAAATGGTGCTGTTATTATTTCAAGCAGAAGAATAAACAACTTCCCTTCAGCATTTTGTGTTTCTTTTAATTTGAACTCTCTTAGTTTCAGTTCAGAATTCACTGTGGTGACATTCTGGATACTGTGAACATTTATAACTACACTGTGAGGACTGTGAGGTTTTGAAAGCAACTCTTAGCTAGACACAACAGTTCAATAAATGTTAGACATGGAGTTCTTCAATTCAAGATTGCTCGTACACTCCACTTCACAAAAACCTGAGCTCCATGCTATGTATCATAACAAGAAAACAGGATACAGCTGTAGCTGTGGCTATGCCCCAGGCTCCACTCCTTCTGGTCTCGTATATTTGACTATATATCAAAGGCTTGCAGCAAAACAATTACACCAGACCCTTGTCTCGCTGTATTTGGGTTACCTTTGAGCTGTCATATATAATTACATTGCTCAGGCCAGCTCGCTCTGCGCTCTGGGAGCAAAACAGCTCATTCAACAACAGTGGAAACCTGAGTTTAGCCCACTGATCCACCAGTGGTGGAAGGAGCTTGAAAATGTGATTCATATGGAAGGCTCTGAATATAAACTTTTTAATAAGGAAAATGTAATTCTAAAAACCTGGAAACCGTTTTTGACAAATATAAATGTGGTATTGGAGTCTGGCCACGAAAAGAGCAGGAAGTTTCACTGTCAGTTCAGTTATAAGGTTCAGGTTTTCCAATAATACATTTGTTTGAGAAGCACTGAGCACATGACTGGATAAATGAGACTTGGATTATACTGCACTAGTTGTGTGAGAGCTTGTTAACGGGTGTTTTCATATAGTTTTACTGTTGTTAAACGTGGTCCCCAGTCAATTAGTAAATCAATATGTTTGCCATTTTTCCTTGGAAGCAAGAAAAACAGTATATTCCTCACAAATTCAAGGTAACACGGCATGACTAAGTGATATACAGATGGTCATTTTGTGGAGGAAGTATTCCTTTAAACAAACAATATGTAATATATACTGTCAGAAAATGACCATGATACATCATCACTGATGAAAGAAACGTGCTAAATTGAAACACTTGCTTCTTTGTCAACAAAGCTACAGCCAGTATGTTCTCCTTTGAGATTTCCATCCTGATGCACGACGTGTGTTTTTGTCTAGGCCTATGTGTGGACAGATATGAAACAAACAGGCACACAAAGGCAGTGTACTGCAGCAGGCATGGAAGCAAGCAAACTAGTTTAATCAACAGAGATAACGTCAGATACTACTCAACTTAAAAGGCCTCAGTGTTTTTCTAAAAAGCTCCATCACCAGAGACGTGGTGAAACACAGGTATTTGAGACAATGATCCTGATAAATACAGTTTTGAGGTGAACACAATGATCTGATTCAACTAGCAAGACCTTGAATGTTTCAGTGACTACATTTCAATTTAAAATAATGAAGAATGAAGTTACTATAATTACATGGCAGTGTGGTAAAAAGGCACACACATACGTTCAACTTGTTTCTGTTTGACTGAAAAGTAAAATGCAATTATGTAATTTAGCAAACAGCTGGTGATGCAACATTACATCTGAACATCTGAATATGGAGCCAAAGACTTTTGGACGGTCCCTAAATCTGTCCATTCCTAAGTAAGTCATGTCTGCCATCTAGTGTTGGGAGGAGGAAGTGACACATCATCAGGTGATTCTGCAGAAAAACATGTACAATCAATAAACTGTATATAACTCTGTCATCTACCCACTGTGGAACTACAACTCGTGAGAAATAATCAGGTTCTGGCAGTCGGTGTTTAGTCAGGGTACACTGGCCTCAGCAGGACTTACTTGACTGTACATGAGACTGACACAGGGGGATGATAAATCCATCATGATGCACCTGCAAAGAGCCATCCTCCACCTAGAGGCATACAATTTTTCCTTGTTTACAACAGAGTCACTATTCGTACATAACACAAATCCCTGAAATAGCCTAATAGATAAGAAAACGAACAGTCAACCACGAAAACTATTCAGGATTAATGAGCTGTGAGGCTGGTTTTCTGAAGAGCAATTGAAAATCTCTCTTTCGCTCTCACTCCTGGCCTCGTCCTTCTTATCTCAAATGGGATTTCATGCTGTGAAGTGTTAATTCACACGCATGAATTATGAATTGCACAATACTTAGAAAGTATCAGTAAGAGGCCACTTCATTGTGTCTTTAAAATATAGTTGAGCCTTCTACAAAACATGTTTTGACATCACTGGCTTGGTGTTAACACCACAGGCAGTAGGCATGACAATTATTTTGTAGTATTCAGGTGACACGAGGCACAAATGGAGACTCTGAAAGTGGAAATAAATGATCCACAGATTTAAAATGAGCTGTGAGGTGCTGGTTTTCTGAAACAAAACTGTAAATCTGTCTTTCTCTCTCCCTCCTCCCACTCTCTCTGGCCTCCTCCTCCTTCCTGTCTCTAACTGTAGACCATCACTGTTGGGTGACTCTGTGGTGACTCAACAGTAAGAGTTAGCATAAATGAATAAAAAGTTAGGCTGAATTAGTACAGTGTGCCATACAGTCTAAGACACAGCAATGTCTTATACACACTTGAGACTTCTAAAACAACCCCACAGAGAAGATGAATTACATGACATTAGTGTGTTTAACATATATTTAAGGACAACTGAAAATGCAGTATTAACAGGACTATTTGACTATATGTTTTTACACTTTGTCCATGTGAAGACATTTAAAGCAGACACCTTTAATGAGATTTTAGCTTTGAGTAGAATGTGTTTAACCGGATTTCTTATATTGAATCAGCTGTCTAATGTATGTTTGGTGTAAAGGCAATGTCAGACTGAAGATGGAGACGGAGTGTAGGTTAATGAGTTGACAACTCTGTCTGAATGTAAGGCAACCAAAGAAAGACAGAGTTCAATACTGCAGACTGCATCATACCACAAATATATCTGCCCAGGACACTATTATTACCAAGTGCATTTGACAAATGTGAAGTCAAGTCCTTTTAATGTCTGGAGAATTACAATGTGCTTAGTCTGATTCTTCTGATTGCCTTCACAAACCCAATAGTAGCCTAAATTTGTTTAGTTTCTAGACACTCTACATCCAACAGTACCAAATGGAAGCAGTGCAACAACTTACACACACTGTGGAAAACAAGGTCCTTATTTTTCTCAGCTGCAGTTACATTATTTTATGTTTTTAAGAATAGGATGTTGAAGGAAACTTAGAATTGACTGATTGAATCTATTTATGTTTTACAGGGAAATACCCCTTTCCATCATGAACGGGAAACTATGACAGGAAGTCATGGTCAGTGTGAGTGCCGAGTGTGCCAGACTTTTTTGTCAATACCGCAGAAAGAAAGCACAAATTATGTGATAAATTCAGTTTATTGACTCTCATTTATTGACAAATATTCATTCATATCATTGATAAAACATGTTTCTATTTGTGTTACCTGAATATGCTGTGTGCAGGGATGCTGTATATGAATATAATGATATATAATAATAAAAAATAATATTTATTTATCATCCCCATTGGCACATTGTTGCAGCACTTGTTATAATCTTGAATGTAGCCAGGCTGTGTGTCCTGTCTAACCATCCTCTCCCTGACCCGCCCATTCGCCGCTGCTGCCTGAGCTCGGTCAGGTGTTCTTTGTACAGCGACGTAAACTTTGCATTTGGAAAACTGATTGGATTTTGTGTGGGGACAAACACAGCGAGGCCATGCTCAGACGGATACTTCAAATGGTAAGCTGCTGCTCCAACAGAGTCAACCGTTTCGCTTCTGTTGGGTTAAACCGAGTCGTTTTCCTTGGGAGACACAGGCCTATCCTTGTCTGTTTTCATGGTGGGGATGCGCGTTTTAAAATACAGCGTGTAGTGGCTGGGCGGGGTCTTTAGCTTAATTCAACAGGAGTTCCTCGATGGGAAAAAGAAACAGCTACACCGTCGCATCAGAGTGGACATATCAAGCGCTCCTTTGTGTGGGGTTGACACAGCTAGCTACCAAATGCTAACTTGGTTCGATTGACAGGGATGTACGCTAGCAAGCTAGTACCTGTCTGTATAATGTATTAGCAAACTAATTACTTAACGTGTACATCTTGTCATGGTTAGTCGAGTAAGAAATAACTTAGCTAGCTAGCGAAATTGGTCACGGACTCATAATATTTCCATAGTTTCCGTTAGCTAGCTATGTTATAGCAGAATGTTAATTCATCGTCCACTCATCACATGCTAACGCTAACGTTAGCCACAGACTGACTTGTGTAGTCATATGTCAGCTGGCTGACCGCAACATGATTAAATAAACATGCGTTTTAATTAATTGAGCTTATACTTCTGATAATAGTGCCATAATTATTGGGACAAATTACCAGCTTGTCACTGCAGTCAAATATGGGGGGTAACAGAGGTTAGCTACTTAGCTAGCTTCTTCGTAGGACTACATTTACCACAGGGCATTGCTAACGTTAACTGCATCATTGTGTACCCTTTGAAGTCCTGGCCTTGTTACCCGGAAAATCCATCTTAAATTCATTATGCATTTAGGTCAGGGACTGCCAGACCGGGATCTGGGGATGCTGTTGCAAACGGTTCAAGCATATATCCTAAGAACTACTGTTATAGTCCGTTACCTCTTTACATAAACCTACAGCCGACCTCTGCGGTATTTTGTCAATATTGAAACACCATAGATGACAACACAGGTTTAAGGGCTTATAGGAAACAATCTCATAAAAAAACAACGTTATTTATATAGTGCCTTTCAAAACAAAGCTAGAAAGTGCTTTACATTATAAACAATAATAAGTCTAAAAAAACATGTATAAGACAGAAAACAGTATACAAAGGAACAATAAATACCAGCAGTTGAGAAAAGGCCAAACAGTAAAAGTTTCTCTGCCTGAGATCCTCAGCCAGGAGATTTCACAGCTGAGGGGCCCAGAAAGCAAAACCTCAGTTGAATTTTTGGAGCCATTAGTAAAGCCTTGTGGCAGCGGTCAGGCTCGTAGGGAATTAACAGATCACAGATTTATGCAGGAGCTTGACCATTCAAGTCTGTAAAAACAAACAGTAAAATTAGTTCTAAAACTCAGAGGTAACCAGTGAAGGGCAGCAAGGATTGGTGTGATCTGGTCACTTCTCTCATTTAGGGTTGCAAGGGTATGATATTTTCATGGTATGATAACCGTCAAAGAAAATATCCCAGTTTACAGTATCACGACTTTACAGAGTTATTAATATAAGTCAGAATGACTTTAAAAGGAATGATAATGGGAGGGCTATTTTGGTTGAACAAACATTTTGAGACTTGAAAATATTTTTTCCAGTGGAAGTATGTGTTAAAATTCTCCCTTTTGAAAACAACTTAAATAAAGGTAATATTCTCTGTTGAGCATTTAGACAAGGAAATGTATGACAGCCATCATTTTTCATATGTCAGTATACCTTGAAACAGGTATGCCACTGCAACACTACTCTAAGCATGAGTTAAAAGCCTGGCAGCAGTGTTTTATATGAGTTGGAGTCTTTGGATGTTTCGCCTGCTGATGCCAGAGTAAAGTGCATTGCAATAGTCAAGTCTGGAGGAGATAAAAGCATGGATCACCTTGTCTAAATCTGCAGAGGAAAGACATGACTTGATGTTCTTTAAAGGCCTCAGCTGGGCAAAGCAGTACTGCACAGCTTTAGTCACCTTGGCACTGAAAGACAGCGCTTATGGGCCTCCTTTGAATTTGATGGTCTGTTCTTTTGTACACATCTGTCCTCAATTTAAATAAGTTGGCAAACCACTGACATGGATTAGGCTGTCCGTAACATGGTCTGTCAGTTGATGGGCGTAAACACTCCTTAAGCACTACAATGAATTTTATAACTGTGTCATGTCGGAGCTACTCTGTCACCTTTGATCAGAATTTGTTCACTGATGATGGAGTTTTCAACAGGTTTTAAACTCTTCGCCTATTGGTGTTTTATGTAGACAAAAATCACGCTGTCTGTATATTTCAAGACAGTATAATTAATCCCTAAACAATCTAATTTATGCACAGAAACTGTGTTGAATTAATTATTATTTCTATTCCAGTAAAGTCAGTGTAGTGCTTTTTTATGAGTCGGGTCAAAGGTTGTTCCATGATGCAAATGCTTGGCCTGCCTGCAAAGTGTTATTTGTCTGCTGTCCAACAGGCGCTGAGATAACTCTGTTCAAAGTGCTTCTAGTGCCCCTCCTAACACACCAACCAAAGTATTCACCTGATTCATTCATGCAAACTATCACCAGCCTGAGCAAACCCTTTTTGTGAATGAAACATCTGTGGCCCTTCCACTACATGTTTGTCCGTCAGGCCAGTGGACTGAGTTTACTGGTAGTGACCCTATTACAGTCTACTTTCCCGAGCTGTGGAGAAGACCAGTCAATATTTAGAGGGTCGCAGTAATGCATGTGTACTATAAGCTAAAGGCAACATATTTAAAGTCACACAGTGTTTACTAATCACAAAGCTGAACTGGGAGAGATGACGTCTGTGTTTAGGTTTGTTGTTATCTAGAAGGATTAATAACTGGCTAGTTGATTTCCTTGTAAAAAAAAAAAAACCTCCCAAGTCAGCTGTCCTTAAATGCACTGTATTTATGAGAAAAAGTGAGGGAGACTGGAGGCCTGTTGACACACACATGGGAGGCACTGGGCATACTTTTGCCTGGTCGCAGCTTTGTGGCTGTAGGGGGGAAAAGCCCTCATATGATATCTGGGCAATGGTTTACCAGAAGTTGTGGGAGACTGAAATAAAAACAAAGAAGGTTCTCTGGTCTGATGAGATCTAAGTGGAGCATTTAGCTGTCCTACTAAATGTTTGGTGCCAAGCCAAGCACCGCACATTACCAGACCCACACCATACCCATTTGAGTTGTCAGAAATGTTGATTTATTGATTCTGAATATTCGAAACAGTTTCAATACTCATTTTACACAGTATCGATACACAAGTACCAGCTGCGCTTTCTCACTCTCTCCTAATGTTGAGTCATAAAATCGACATTGGCCTCAATGTCGATTTTTCCCCATGGTAAATGGTATTGAATATTCCTATTTTTAAAGGTATTGTATCGAAGTTAGAAATTCCAGTATCGTGATCTAGTAGGTCCAGTGAATGGGCCCTTCCCATTGTGCTTTAACCATATCAAACTCATGCACATATATCTTTTTTTTAAATCAGTAAATTTCCCACATCCTGTGCCAGGCTGCCTGCAGTTTTTTTGCAATGGTTGCATACCAAAAAAATGACTCATACCACTTTCAGAGAAAGGGGGGTTTCATTATGAATCAGGCTACATTTTACTAATGCAACATTGAATACAATGTTTATTTTTGGTTGCTTTAGTAACTTCTGGTGATTGTTTCGGTTCAAAATAAATTATCAATTCGCATATTTAGGATCAAAATGATCATTGCTTGCCTCCATGACCTCCCACCCCCCACCAATAGCTGGGCTCCGGAAAACTTTCTCCTATTTTCCCCCTTATGGGCAGCCCTGCCTATAATAAAGCATGTTGGTGGTGGCATCATGCTGTCAGGATGCTACACTGCCGGAGGCATAGGTGTGACAGTGGAGGGAAAAATAAACACAGCACATTACAGAGAGATCTAGCATTTTCCAAACAATAATGTTAGTGAAATGGGGGTGGCCAAATCAGAGTCCAGATCTCAATCCAATGGAGAAATTGTGGCTGGACTTGAAAATTGCAGCTCACTCATGATTAACATTTTGCAAGAAGAATTGGGAAAAGTTGACCCATGTCCAGGTGAAACCTGGAACAAGTCCAAAGGTAGTAAATACTCTTTATAGGCATTGTGCAGAAGCTGGAGGAGCTGTTGTCACATACTGCAGTGGTGTTAGTCATGTTATAGCTGTTTTAAATACACATGCTTTCAAGAGGAGAATACAACAACATTCCAGTGAAGAGCTAATCATTTACACAACATTTGTTTAAGGCTTATAGGTCGCACCCAGCATAGATGTTTTGAGTCATGTGAGCCGTGACTCCCGCCCTTTTCCCTGGGAAGCCTCAATGTTTTTCTCTCAAATGAATTATTATTATTAAGGACACAAATCTTCTTCTTACCTTTGCTTACTGCTTCTCTCAGGCAGTTTACATTTAACAAATATGTACAGAGTCTGTGCTTTTATACATTCACACTAATTCGGTCTATTTTCTCCTCTTCAGACTCCTGGGAAGGGAGGCTCCCAGAATGCAGAGTCAGAGCAGCCCAGCACAGACCTTAACCATGATCAGACATCTGAGGTAATGTGGACACTTTGTTTTTCTTAATCAACAACATTTTCTAGCTTTTTATCTACCCTGGAAGCAGAGCTGCAGAATTGAAGAAAGCATCGTCACGTAGTTAATTCTTCTGGTGTGTTTCTGTCTTCAGGGCTTCATCTGCCCTCAGTGCATGAAGTCTCACAACTCTGCAGAGGAGTTGTTCAAACACTATGAGCTGTTCCATGACACCGGAGACCTGCCCGCTCATATGGCCCCCACTCGGTGAGTTATAGAGATATTAACGTTACATTAATTGTAATAATTATTCAGTTTGTGTGTGTTTTGTGAACGTGCTCTTTCCTCTTTTTAGGGAAGACCTTACAATGCTGCGGCAAGAGGTTCAGGACCTGCATGCTTCACTCAAGGTATAGTGTCTGCACAGAACAGCGGTGTGTAAATGGTCGGTTCATTCAAATAATTAATTTGGTGTCTGTGTGTGGTTCACCTGATTAGGAGGAAAAGTGGTTCTCTGAAGAGCTCAAGAAGGAGTTAGACAAAGTCCAAGGACAACTGAAGCAAGTAATTCCTTCAGGATATTTATCATATATTGTGATGGCTTTCTGATCATAACACTGCTTTATAAAACATAATGGCAATGCTTACTCTTACTGTGCGTGTTTCTCTCTTTCCCTCCATTCCACAGAATGATGGACAGGTGACCTCAGAGGATTCAGGTAGGGGACTTTATATTTAAGATAACTGAAGAAGAAGAAGAAGCCACCGAACATCCATCACTAACACGTGGTGCTCTTTCCTCAGCCCTTGAAAGGAAGTTGAACGAGGCAGAGACAGAAAAGTTCAACATCAAGCAGATGAAAGACCTGTTTGAGCAGAAAGCTGCCCAGCTGGCCACAGAGATAGTAGGTTAGTGTGGCGCCAGGAAACTGGGAGGGCTGTGTCTGTGGATCTGCATCATTTAACACTGAAGTACTTCTTCATCATTTGGTTTTATGGACAAAAGGCATTGGTTCTTCATTTTGTACTGATAGAGTTGTCCTCAACTCGTGAACAAGTGAGGTATTTGTGTTGTTTTGATTTGGATATTATTAAATATTTTTGAATCGTTGAATCTGACAGACATAAAGTCCCGCTATGATGAGGAGAAGAGCCTAAGGGAGGCTGCGGACCAGAGGCTGAGCAAACTGACCGAACAGCTACAGAAGGAGAAGCAGGAGAACGAGAGGCTCCAAACAGAACTGGTACAGCACACATGAAATTTCCATTTGGGATTCATTCTCCTCTCACTTGGCTTGAGACATACTTTGTGCTTTGTGTAGACCTTTCATGAATGTTGTGCTTTGGCGTTTGAAAGAATAACGTTGAATGGACACCATGAAATCCATTTTTCTATACAGCCATGATTCAGAGTAGCTTAGAGAGGCTTCATACAACTATAAGTTTAGTTCTAGAGCTTTAAGGAGACATCCATCTACACTCTAACATTTCAGCTGTTACGTAAGGTTGTACAGTAGTTTTGATTGATCTTGAAAAAGCCTGTTGTCACCACTGTCTACTGCTCCGTTGTCACAGCTTTTACACAGTGCCTCTGCTCTTCCCCCTAGCTGCAGCGACCAGGAGTGGAGGATGTGGAGGTACTGCAGAAGGAGCTGGTGCAGGTCCAGACACTGATGGACAACATGACTCGAGAGAGGGAGGATGAATCTGAACGCCTCAAAACCCACTACGAGCAACTGCAGGCTAATTACACTACCTCAGAGGTGAGGGGACCAAAACTGGTGGGACTGGTTGCACCAAAAGGGCTAAAGCCTGGTCTTAAGCTAAGTTGGTCATAACTTGGCATTCCAAGTCTGACCTAACAGTTACACCGGTTGCTAAATCTAGGCTTAAGCCTTCTTGCTAAGACTTGGTGTCAATCTTACACCTAGTCAGGAGCAGGCATAAAGTCAAAATCTCTGCCATGTCTATAAATCAGCAGCCTGATGCACAACACGAGTCACAAACTACCTAATGTTAGCTTTCCTGCCAAAGCCTCCTTTTATCTAGCTAACTTACAAACATGAAAATGCGTCTTGTTCTTCACCTTGGTTTGCTGAATGAGCAACCAAACAAACGTTCACTGGTGAAAAGTGCATTGCTAATGTCAGTCATCAATCTAGAGAGTGAGCTAATTAGCTGGTCAGCAGCAGCACATGAAGCAGGACCTTATGAGCTTACCTGCAAATGTCACTTTGGTCTGTTCAGACGCTGGTGTCGTCTTAACTCTTTAATACCACTGCTAACAACATGCTAACAGCGTACTGTTCGTCCATGAGTTGTACACTTCAGCCAAGTTTGTTTACTTTTTCTCTCCTTTCCTGTTACCTGTGGACAGCACTTGCCAGCTGCTGTCAGTCAAACACAGACACATCTTTACAGCTCTATTAATCTTTGTATCTCGATAGCAGTGAAATTTCCTTTTCCTTGTCTCTGATTCCCCACATTAATGTTGCCACAGATGATAAATGATTAGCTACACATTAGCAAGGCCACTGAAGGATGTCAACACTGTACCCTAGCAACGCATGCACTACTAAGCAATAGCCACACAACGCTTTTCTCAGTTATAGTCATTCCCCAGCTGCAGTGACATTGCGAAAATGCTGAGATATGAGACCCAGAAACACTGACCAATCAGAGCAGACCAAGCTGTTTCAGAATGGGGCCTTAAAGGGACAGGCGCTAAAATTTTCAGAGCGTTTCAGACAGAGAGTGAATGACGTTGTTCTAGCACAGACTCTATAAGGAAAATAAAGTGTTAGTGACTATGAAGGCATGTAAACATGTTCTAGTAGGAACCCAAAATACAAGTACGAACCTGAAAATGTCTTGCAACACAATCTTCCACTCTTCCACCCTAAACTTGACTTGTTGCATGCAATAAAAACATGGACACTGATTCCCACACAGTTTGCATAATTATCTACAAGATTAGATAGTGTTGAGTAGTTTAGTTGCTCTAATTTGACACCCTTTCCATTTCAACTGTTTGCTCAGGCCCTTTGCATATGTAAGATTCATATTCATAATAGGGTTCTTAGTATTAGCCAGCTGTTGTGGTGGCCTGCAAAAGTTTATTGTGAAGTTTGCTGTGAAGTCCAAATGCCCTGTTACATTCCCTAGTTAGCAGCACACTCTACACTTTGTTAGCACCATGTTTCCAAATTTACTGCCAGAGTTTACACCAGGGCAAGTGCTGTTTACATATTCCAAGTCCTGTGTCGTAAATGGTTTCCAAGAAATGCCACACCTCCCTTCATTCTTGACTCTTGATCAATAATCGCTCTGGAATAACTTATGAAATAGTCCCAGTGTACAGTAGGTATGTCATACCAGATGGCTTTGTGCCTAATTCTCACTAATTAATGCCTGGTGAATAATTCAACCTTAACTCCTGCATTTTTTATCCCAGAAGGAAAGGAGCATTTACAGGGGGCTCCAGGCCCTAACCCTCTTTTTCTGCACATCTCTGCAAATTATCTCAAAAGATAGTTTTCATGTTTATGTAACCGAGGAACCACATTCTCAGTATATTTGAAAACTGTCTGGTTTTTGATCATATAATTGCTCTGAGGATAATAATCGACTAGTTTCTTTGTTTCAGTCTGCAAGTAGTGTGAAACAGTAGTTGTAATTCATTTAAGTTGCACAGTATGAAACGTGGGAGTTTTTGTGGTCAGCAGCCAGTCTCCAGGTTGGCCAGCGATTGCATCTAAAACATGAGTTAACATAGCATTCATTGGCTGTTTGCTGTTGTATCGTGACTTACCTTTGTCTGTGTCTCTCTTTCCCTCCCCTTCCTCCTCTGCCTCTCACATACTGTATCCCTCTACAACACTCACTCTTTCTTCAAGATTCGTAAACTGGAGGTAAAACATGTTTCAAGTTGGCCCCAAACTTGGTTTCATCTTTTTGAGTTTCTCTAAGTTTGAAAAGATTTACAAAAGTGCTTTTTCTATTCATTCATTTATTTATTTATTTTTGAACATTGCGTGTTACCTCTTCATGTTTTTGTTGGGTTTTTGTGCCGCAGAGTCCTCGTTGTTACTAATCCATGTTGGCTTTGTTTTCTTCTTTTATGTCAGTCCTTCACAGTGGTGCTTCAGATCTGTTAATGTGTACTCAGTGGTTTACATAAAGAGTGTTACATGTGTGTCTGTTGTGTTGCAGATGACCATATCCCAACTAAAAGCAGAGCTGGAGAAGGGTCCACAGGAAGCGGCTGTCTACACACAACAGATCCATGAGCTGCAGAGCAATCTGAATAATTTGCAGCAGCAAAGCCAGGTAACACACACACACACACACACACACACACACACACACACACACACACACACATCCACACCAAGAACTACAATTATTATAGTTATATAGCTGTTTTGTCGCTCTCAGCAGACTACTGCAGGCACAAACCTGTCTGCTTGTGACATCTGCCACACATTAAACAGCAGTAGCAGGATTTACTTTTATTTTAGTGATGTTAATAGGCCTTCACAGCTGCCCCTTAAGTACAGAGCACGCCATCTCAGTTCCTGTAAACCTTCCTCTGTTGCTCGGCATCAGGCTCCATCACAAAGCCCCGCTGTCACCGGCACTCTTTGGCAACCCAGACATGTTGATACAAAATCACACACAGCTCTATAATTAAACCAGCAGGGGGGGATCTCTGCCACGCCAGCTTTGTCACTTGGGATGAAATACAATCACAGGTAACTGGTGCGATGGGAACTGGGGAATGGAGGCCCAAGGTTCCTGCCAGAGATTATTTCCTCCCCACACCAGGCATGTCAATGCCCTCCCTGCCAAGTAGGTTTCCGGGTAAGAGGGGGATTACAGAACTGGATATCCAGTGTGTTGACCCCATCCCATGCTTCTGCTCGCAACAGGATACCCTTAGACCTGATCCAGATTTGTATCTCATGAGAATAGAGACAAAAGTGATGGAGCAGAAAGTGAGCCACAGAGGATCAGGACTAAGAACAGACAGGCGAACAACCAACAGGGGTTTTCATTGGTCTGCGATTCCAGCATTAGAGAGACCAAACAGGGAGCTGTGACAATGCCACAAGACGAGGATAGCAACAAGGCCACGAGAAGGGATGAACAAAAGAGGAGAGGAAAAAACAGAAAGTGTCTGGAGAGGGTTACTAATGTTGGCCAGCTGCTACGGTGGCCTGCAAACGTTTATTTGACTTCTGTGAAGTCCAAGTGCCCTGTCACACTCCCTACTTAGCAGCTTGCTCTACTATTAACAACATTTCGTTCTTTATCACCATGTTTCCAAGTTCACTGCCAGAGCTTACACCGGGGCAAGTGCTGATCACATATTCCAAATCCTGTGTCGTAAAGCTTCCCCTGGAAATGCCATACCGCACTGTACTCCTGCCTGTTGACAGCTGACTGTTCTTTTCCATTGTTTATATGGCATGAGTTGTGGGTGTTTGTGCCTTGTTGCAGCGCCTATTACGCCAGCTTCTTTAATTTAGAGTATCCAAATGGTTTATGGTACTGTGTGGCGTAATAATTGACTCAGACTATTCCTGTCAATCTTTATTCTTTTTTAGAAGACCCTGCTCCCTTGAAAAAAGTCAGGAAACAATGATTTTACCCCCTATTGTTTTGTTTTCTCTTTTATTTTTCTCTCACTCCCATAATTTCCAAACTTCTGGGCAATCTGCCTCATGTTGTCCTCTCGTGTTCTCACAGAGCCTGTCTGAAAAGCTTGCACGTAAGGAGAAAGAGTATCAGGAACTGGAGGAGCGTCTGGGAGCTGAGAAGTCTGCCAGGAAAGGAGCCCAAAGCAGCCTGAGAGAGAGGGAATCAGAGGTTCAAGAGCTCCAGGCTCGGGCCACAGGGGCTGAGGCCTCCCTGCAGAAGGCCCAGACGGAGCTTGGAGAGAAGACCGAGGAGGTGGCGAAGTTGAAGAATGAGATTACGGAGCTGGAGGTGAAGCACGCAGAGCTGAAGGTTGAGAGGAAACAGTTGGAACAGCAAAGGGAAGAAAAAGACAGCCAGGGTGCTCAGCAGCAGACGGAGATCAGTCAGGTGAGTAGGGTGGACACAGATCAGACAGAGTACAATATCAAAAGAATAAATCAACATTAAGCGTATTAATATTTGGTCACCATGAGCCTCTGGAACAGCTTCAGTGCGCCTTGTGATAGATTCTCCTGAACTCTTTTGACAGGTTGAGCAATTATTTTCCCAAAAGATAATCACTCACCCCTTTGGTGTGTTGATGATGATGGTGAGCACATTGTGCAACATCTCACCCCAAAGTCTCTCATAGGTATTCATTTAGGTTTGCATTTAAAAGACAATAAATAAATGAGAAAAATATAATATCGTTAAAGAAGATAAAAACAAGCAAAAGCAAGCAAATAAATATTTACACATAAAAGGTTATGCGTCTACTTTATTGGAAAGCCACAGTGAAAAATAATGTTTTAATCCCTAATTTAAAGAGTTAAGCATTTTAGCAGACCTCAGGTTTTCAGGGACTTTGTTCCACTGGTGAGGAGCATAGAAACTAAAAGATGCTTTGCCTTGCTTGGTTTCGATCCTGGAAACGCTGAGTAAACCTCTCTCAGATGACCTGAGGGGTCTGGATGCTTCATAGTATACTCCTAAATCAGAGATATATTTAGGCTCAAGGCTATTTAGTGCTTATAAACACCCAGAAGGATTTAAAATCTATCCTTTGCCACACAGGTAGCCAGTGAAGTGAGGTGAGTGAGTGAGGACTGCGGACTCTTGGAATAGTCAAAGCTGCTGAAAATGCAGCATGAACAAGTTTTCTGTATCTTGTTTAGACAGAAATCCTTTAATATATGTTTTTAAGGTGGTAGTAGGCTGATTTTAGCATCATATGATTCATGTATCAAGAGCTGATTTTCTAATGGTATCAAATATTTATTGAGGCCAAAACTGAATTGTGGAATTCTTAAACATGTAGTTATGATTTCCTCCATTTTGTAACTTATGGCCACCAGGTAGTCGATATGTTAGAGACCTATTATGGAATATGGACTGGTTTATGTAACTATGGCCGCTGCATGAATCATGCTATGTGGCACTGTGTAGAGGTCACCATGGAAAAATATATCAATAGAAAATAATGGCAGAGGCTTATACAAATCTCTTTTGGACAAAGTGGAAGCACATTCTACAACACTGGATATAAAGAAAGATAAAGATGTGTTGAAAAAAACAAAGTCAAAGAGGATTCTAGACATCCACTTTCCTCATCCAAGTATCTGCTGTATTTCTTGCTGTTTAAGTTGTCATCTTGTGTCTTCCATCTTAATCACCACCCCTCTTTCTGTGCTCTTCCTAGCTGCACGCCAAACTGCTGGAGGCGGAGAGGCAGCTCGGCGAGGTGCAAGGCCGCCTCAAAGAACAGAGGCAGCTGTCTGGGGAGAAACTGAAAGACCGCGAGCAGCAAGCAGCCGACCTGCAGCTCAAACTGTCACGTGCAGAAGAACAGGTAGGCATCAGATGAAACCCTGATTATCGCTACAGGAGAACTGGAGTAATGTGAAAGAGCAGACAGAAACAGATCCACAAAATGAAGTTAACAATGCATTTAGGGTTATGATTAAAATACAAGTAGAGGAAAAGAACAATTGTGCTTCTGTGTTTTGCTTCTGTAGTTAAAGGAGAGTGCCAGTAAGAATACAGACCTACAGCACCAGCTGGAGAAAGCCAAGCAGCAGCACCAGGAGCTGCAGGCACTGCAGCAAAACACCAACGGCAAACTCCGCGAAGCACAGGTACTGTTCACAAGACAAGCCCTCTGATATCAGTTCTGAAGGCTGGGGAGAGGCTGTGCTGTCTGATGAGTTTAAAAATCACCCAGAGTTTCTGCTCAGAATAATGCATGATGTAGTCCTGTACAAAGTCCTGACGAAAGAGCAGAGTTGCAACAGGGATGTCAGGTGATACTACTGTGATGATAGTTTCATCATTTGATTTTTGGCCTGAGCTCACTCACTCAAAAAGGTGTCCTCTAATATTAAAGATATACTCTGCAGGATTTTCTTAAAAAACAATGTGTAGACTTATACAGAAGTTTTCCCTCCCAATCATCACTGATGATCTCCTAGAAGTGTGCGGTGCTGTATTTTCCTGAAGAGACTCTACCCTCTGCCTGTATTTTCTAATTTTCTGTGCTCGAGATGTTTAGGGACGTGCCCCCACAGTGCTTAGGTGAGGTTGGGGCCTTGATAGCGACCAGAGACACGATGGCCAAAAAAACACAAATACAGTGAGGCAAAACACCAAATGAGAGTGAATCTTGAGTTGGCTTTTACTTGCACTGGGTCTGCTCCATTTCAGTGTGCCATTGTGCAGCTTAACATGTAACAGCAAGGGCCGGGGAAGCTGTTTAAATGGAGTGTAATCTGTCTGCCAGCGGTGGCAATCACATAATTATCAGCTGACAAAATAAACAACAATGTTGGTCTACACGGCAAAAGCCATGGTAACTTTCCTAGCTGACAAACGATTGCCTTTATATACAGTTGTGTTCACAATATGATTTTATTTAAGTCTGAAAAACACTCATCAGTTCTCCGTCTTATTAATCTCCCTTGACTTGTTTGTGTTTGTATGGACCATGTGGTCGTGGTGATGTATATGCCGCTTTCGCAGCTGAAATTTAGTGGCGGATCCAGTGTATCTGCTGGCTATAACTGTCAGATGGTGTGCAGACTCCACCTACTCAGTGCACTGCGGGCGAATACCCATTTTTGCCAAAAAAAAAAACCCCAGTGTAATCTTTCTGTTATGCTGTCATCATGCTGCAGAATGACCTGGAGCAGGTGCTGCGTCAGATTGGAGATAAGGACCAGAAGATCCAGAATCTAGAGGCTCTGCTGCAGAAAAGTAAGGACATTGTGAGCCAGCTGGAAACCGAAAGGGAGGACTTGTGCGCCAAAATCCAGGCCGGGGAGGGAGAGACGGCTTTGCTTAACCAGCTAAAGGAGAAAAACCATGCACTACAAGAACAGGTGATTGCCTACACACACATACTCACACACTCAGTAGCCACTTCTCTGTAGCAGAAAAGTATTATTACTGAAGACACATGCCACCCCTCACACAGCTAATAAATGTATTGTCATAACTTAAACCTGCATCTGAAACCAGCATCATATAGAAAAGCCTGTTTTATTCAACAGTAACAGGCAACTATTTGTCATTTTTGAGCTTATACAACTTGTTTGGTGTATGTGTATATATCTTAAAGGTCACACAGTTGACAGACAAGCTGAAGAACCAATCAGAGAGCAACAAGCAAGCCCAGGATAACCTACACGAGCAGGTCCAGGAGCAGAAGACCCTGGTACGTTCAGCCCAGGACCGAGCCCAAACCCTGGAGACCTCCGTCACTGAACTCACCGCCCAGCTCGCAGACAGCAAGGAGAAAGTAGCTCAGCTGGATGCTCAGGTATGGTCTTCACAAGCATGTCTGTGTAAAATGAAATTAATAACCATGATATTGTTGTTCACTTGAACTACACATGACAAAAGGACATGATTTCAACCCTAAAAGTCAGTTTTATTTCTTAATATCTTACGTATTTATTCATTATAAAACACAATTCATTAATGGTCATGTGGGGCTAGTGCTGCACGATTTGGTAAAAATGTGCGATTGCGATTATGGTGGACAATATCGAGATTTGCGATTGCGATTACAATATAATTACAATAAAATGTAATAAATAAATGGTATCATGAGTCTTTTTGCTTGATTCAGTGTTTCCCCTACATTATATCAGGGGGCACTGACCTGACATAGTTACTGTTAAGGACAGACAGTGTGTCAATGACCATCAACAGACTGAGCACAGTCAAACACGCTGCTCACACAGCAGCGCAGCACGGAACTGGACACACAGCGGAGTGAGCATATGTTGCGTTCAGACGTTGTCACGTAAATGACAAATTCCAGCGCCATAGCACAACACAGCAGCATGTCAAGTGGGCCGAAACCAAGCAAAATTTCTCAATTTTTCATTTGTTATGGAGTCCATGATTTCCCTGTGACACTTACAAATGTTTGCTTAACTGTGCTTGGATGTTGTTTTATGGGGCTCTGGCGGCTTTCAGTTGTCTCACTGTCTTTAACGTTACACGGCTTGGCTTTCTCTCACATGCACTCTTCCTACTTTTCCCTGTGCTGTCTCAAGTGTTGATATAAATTGGTGGTGTTGCCGCGGGACGTGGCGACTTTAACTTTGAAACTTTTACACAGCACGTCTTTCAGGTACAGCGACGTTGGACAGAAAGACGTGCTGTGTAAAAGTTTAAAAGTTAAAGTCGCCACGTCCCGTCTCAAGTGCTGATATCGATTGGTTGTGTTGCCGCGGGACGTGGTGACTTTAACTTTTAAACTTTTACACAGCACGTCTTTCTGTTCAACGTCGCCGTACCTGAATCCAAAGTATCGCCATGTAACAGACGGTTTTTTTTGCCACCAACTCAGCCTGCTCTTGGTCGAGCTCATGCTCTTCTTCAGCATCTGTGTTGGTCACTGCTGCATGCCGGCTGCATGCACCAGGATAGCTTGTGGGCGTGATGTCAACAAACTCCACACACTACAGGAGAGGCAGTCACGTTCACAGGCACACACGTTAACATTTATTTAGCCTACATTAAATCGCAAATCGCAGCCTTTTATGCGGTTATGTAATCGCACAGCCTCACATCGCGATTGCGATTAGATTAATCGTGCAGCACTAGGTGGGGCATAGGTCCCCAATACAAAGGTAGGAGAAACACTGATGAGAAAGAGTTTCTGTGGGTCTGTTTCTCTTCAGCTGAAGGCAAAGACAGAGATGCTGCTGTCTGCAGAGGCAGCCAAGGCTGCACAGAAGGCGAACCTGGAAAACAACCTTGAGACTGCTCAGCATGCACTGCAGGACAAGCAGCAGGTTAGCGTCTTCTTTGTGCCACTGATGTTGTGTCATCACTTTTAAAATATTTTGTCACACCCTGACTTATATGTGTTGTTTTCTTCCTTCTCCTTCTTCACTCTGCTCACTTGCCCCTCTTGTATCCCGCACCCTCTCCCACCATCTTGTAAAGGAGCTGAATAAAGTTCAGAAGAAGGTGGAGGAGCAGGCCCAAAGGCTCAAGGAGAGACAGGAACAGTGCACACAGCTGGACGCAAGTCTAAAGGAATGCAAAGACAAGCTAATGGCCTCAGAGCAGCGTACAGAGCAGCTGGAGGGGCTCAATAAGGTTTGTGTTGACTCTTTACTGTCAGTACCTGATGTTGGACATTAAGAGAGGTCACTTATGCCTCAAACTTTCCTGTCTCTTGTCTCCTCACTATACATGCATCTTCTATTGTATGTGGTGTTTTAATGTAACAGAAACTGGAGTCACAGGTTGGGGAGTTGCAGACCACACGTGACCAGGTGCAGAAAGAAGTGCAAAAGCTGCAGAAGGAGGGGTCACAGGTCAAACAGAAAGCCAAGGAGCTGCAGCGCTCACTGGAAACGGAGAAAGCAGGGTGAGATAAACTATACTGGTACATCATCTTTAAAATGTGACAGTATTTTAGTCATGGAACAACCATATGCTATATAGTTTTTTGTTTCTTTGTATCCTAATACAATATAAACGGCTTTCCACTGTTAAGGGCTACAACACTACAGGAGGAACTGAAGAAAAAAGCAGCTGATTTGAGTGACATTCAGCAGCAGCTGGAGCGCAGTGAGCAGGACAAAGCTGCTCTGAAGGTGAACCTGGACAACGTGACCCAGGAGGGAAAGACTAAACATGCAGAGCTGGACAAAAAGGCTCAGAGCCTGACAGCAGACTTACAGAAGGCCCAACAAGAGAAAGAGGCTCAAAAGAAGGAGCTTGCCTCTTTGCAGGAGAATCTAGGAAAGGCTAATAAGGCACTGAAAGAGAGTCGGAGTCAACTGGACACAGAGAGGAAGAACCATAAGTCAGCAATGGAAGAGAAGGTAGGTTATGTTTTTCATTTTTCAACTTGAGAAAATTTCTCTCACAACAAAGAGTCACAAATTGCCACCTAATTACATCACCAGGACATTCACATCATTAATCTGTGTTAATCCTCAGGAAAAGTCCAATGAGAAGGCCAGACAGGAGCTTCTTAAGAATAACGAGGCCATGACCAAGGCAATGAAAGAATCTAAAGAGCAGTTGGGGCGGCTAGGAGAGGTACGCTTCTGATAAAATGGAAGAGAAAGCATTATGGTTTTGGATGTTTCTTTGAACCTAAAGACCTGCTGTGTGTCCACAAATTTTAGGCAGAGAACAAGTTGAAAGCGCAGCTGACCACGCTGGAGCAGCAGCACTCAAAGACTCAGGGGGCACTGAAGGAAAAAGAGAAGGAGCTGGAGAAGCTGCGGGCGCAACTCAAGACGGCCCAGGGGTCGTTTGAGGAGGAGACGAAGAAACTGAAGGGGCAAGTGGCAGAGTTACAAGAAGTTAATGTCAAGAAGGCAAGTAGCGTTTTTAAATACACTTAAATGCATACTGTAAACTGTCAAATGATTCTGGTGATTATGTAATTCTTGTCTTGTTGGACCTAACAGCTGCCTTTGACACTGTGGACCACAATATTTTAGTATCCCGGTTGCAGCACCATGTGGGCATCTGTGGTAGTGCTCTGGAGTGGTTTAGATCCTATCTGGCAGACAGAACTATGTGTGTAAGCCTTGCTGGTTCTGAGTCCCACTCTGCTCCTCTGTCATATGGGGTTCCACAGGGCT
>NC_065525.1:20535268-20552157 GCF_006386435.1 Epinephelus moara | reverse complement strand
CCACATTAGACTGGCCCCCTCACTGTCCGTTTTTAAAACCAGTCTTAAAACCCATTTTTACTCCTTGGCTTTTAACCCAGCATGAGACTCTGCTCTTGTTTTACTGTTTTATTGTTTTTATTGTTTGTCTTATGTTTTTATTTTTGTACAGCACTTTGTTTCAGCTGTGGTTGTTTTTAAAGTGCTCTATAAATAAAGTTGAGTTGAGTTGAGTTGAGAGTCATCATAATTAACCAAATAACTGTATTTCGATATTAACTTTATTTTCCACAGGGTTGCGTTAAAGTCATTTATGTGTTCCTTATAGTTTGTATGCAAATGTTTATGAATGTGTGTATTTGACTTTCACCTCCAGACGGAAGAGGAGAGTAAGCTGAAGGCACAGGTGTCGGGGCTCGGCCAGGAGCTGGCCTCTCAGAAGAGTGGGATGACAGAGCTGCAGAAGACCTTGGAGCAAAGCCAGGAAAGCTTCACTAAGCTTCAGTCTGACTTCTACGGCAAAGAGTCCGAGGTCTCTGCCCTGCGTCAAGACCTGAAGGTAGTTTTCTGCAGGAAGGGGTGGAGGAGTAGAGAGTGATAATGGTTCAGTTCAAGGAGGTTATATTAAATGTTAATTTAGAAGCTGTGATGCTGCATCACTTTTAACTAATTCACAGATTTGATTCGAAGCTGGTGATTCAGGACTAAATTTCAGACTGAAATTTCTGTCTGTAGGTGTCAGAGGAGAAGCTGACCTTAGCTCAGGAAGAGCTGGCTGCTAACTGCACCCATCAGACAGGTTTAGAGGGTCAGATCAAGGATCTGCAGAAGGGTCGTGGCTCGTTGGAGCAGGAGCTGGCAAAACGGGACCAGAAGCTCCAACAGCAAGACAAAATCCTGAAGGAACTACAGAAGCAACAGGTCAGACAAACAGATCAACCCACATAGACATGAACATTTAAATGACATGATGTGATTAAGTTTATATGTTGTAAATTGTGTTTACTCACCCAGGGTCACGTAAAAGAGGAGCTGGAGAAGGAGAAGAGTAAAGTGGAGGAACTGAACAAAGCTAAGAGTGTCCTGGAAAAGAATAACACCCGACTAAATTCTGAATTAAAAGCACTGACGGAAAAGGGCGAGAAGGTCAGTCACTACTCATTAAAAGTGACAACTAACGTTCACATCCATGCTAATATTTCCACTATTATTCGAAATATGTTTGGATATTCTGAATTAGGCCTTTGTCTGAACGTAGCATTCAATTAGGCAGAACCAGGATACTTTGTGCATGTAGACGTAGTCACTGTCTTTATTTTGATGGGAATATTGGCTGGCTGACTGGCTCTCATGACCTCCTTCCCATGCTTGTGTCTTATATAAACAGCTTAACTCAGGAATACTTCACTTCATTAGAGACACATTCTTCAAAGTTAAAACTGTGTGCGCTTAAGGCGACAATTTGAAGTGAACATTGGATGTTTCAGCTCTTCAAAGCCGTCTTAAGATTGATCCAAAGCTGATGTCAGAGCAATAACTTCCTAAGCTCAATCCTGCTCAAGCCTGTTAAAGTTTAGGGTGAAATGAGTCACTGCTTGTTTTATTAGAGACACTGTAAGTGCCTTTGACAACCAAATATTGTGCACTGAGCTACATATGTGTTGGTGTTCAGGAACTGGGTGAGTTGCGGGAAGCCAAACAGCTGTTGATCCAGCAGAAACTGGAGCTGCAGGGTCAGGTGGAGGCTGCACAGAAGACCCTGGAGCAGGAGCAGAAGGAGCACGAGGCCACCAAGGACAGCAGGACCCAGAGAGAGGAGCAGCTCCTTGCACATACCAGGGATATCCAGGATCAGTTGGTACGCTCACTCGCCAAATCCCACCAAATGATTGAGCGCATTAAATATCTTTCACTCGCCCTTTCGATCCTTTTTCGTGACATGATCAATGCTTCTTCCCAAAGGTGGCAGAGAAGAAAGCAAGAGAAGAGCAGGTGAAGCGCGGGGAGGAGGCAGAAGCTAAGATGGGTGTGCAGGTGACGGCTCTGAATGAAAACGTGGCCACGCTGAAGAGAGAGTGGCAGGGCAGCCAACGAAGAGTCGGCGAACTGGAGAAGCAGACGGATGAGCTGAGAGGAGAGATCGCTGTGCTGGAGGCCACCGTGCAGAACAACCAGGACGAGAGACGGGCTCTTCTGGAGAGGTGAGCTGATATTGTGTCCCAACCTGCAAGTAATGTTTCTTTGTTTTATACAAATACATAAAAACATTAAAAGCGTTTTTCATGTTCTTGATTGGCCTTTAAGTTGATTGAATTATGTAAAGTTAAAGTAGCGAGAGTGTGAAGTGGCTTTAAATAGCTCTTGTGGCTGTATTCAGAGGTGGTGACTTGAGTTAGCTGCTTAAAGGTGAAGTGAAAAAGATGAGTTGGTAATTTATAGTCAGACTTGATGCACAGACGCCTTTTCTGGTGGCACATTAACCGCAGGATTCACAGGAAGTCACCAGGGTTTTCTACGTTGAGCTTTTTTAAGAATGAGGCTCTCTAATCTACCTAACACATCGCTTCAAAACAAGCACTTTCCTTCAGTCTTAAGTTAGGCTATGTGAAATTAATTATGGTTTGCACATTGATTGAAATCTTCTTCATTATAAGACCGACTAAATTATAACCTGTCATGTCTTAATCAGTCACCCTGCACTACTGAACATTTCTTCTGGGAAGATTTGCCCACATCTCTCCTACAACTTTGACTTCGCTCATTTTTTAATAACTTCATTTCCTTGTGCATGGCAAATGAAGATTAAAATGATCTTGTGAAATTCATTATATATCAGGCTTATTATAGGCTGCTGCATGTGCCACAGTGACACACTCACACAGGGAAAAAAGGGAAATTAGAATGACCAAGCAGGAAGGCATCCTTTGGGATAAAAATAGCACAATTACTTATCATTTCTACAACACATTTATAGATGCTGTCATCTGCCCAGAGAGAAGTTATGCCCAGTTATGCAGCCAGTCAAGTCATGGTGGGGGAAAATTCTCCTGAGCCACTAATTATAATGTACACACAAATAATCAGTGCTCTGTGTGGTTGTGTTTCAGGTGTGTGAAGGGCGAAGGCGAGATAGAGAAACTGCAGGCCAAGGTGGTGGAGCTGAGGAGGAAGCTGGACGACACGACGGCAGCCATGCAGGAGCTCGGCAGAGAGAACCAGTCGCTCCAGGTCGGTCATAAATACCGGATGTCTTGTCGGAATTAAAGACAATAATTATCAACAATTTATCTTAGATGTTCTGGTTGTGACTCCTGTCATCGGTGCTTTTAGATCAAGCAGTCCCAGAGTCTGACCAGGAAGTGGGCCGAGGATCATGAGGTGCAGAACTGCATGGCCTGTGGGAAAGGCTTTAGTGTCACTGTCAGGAAGGTAAGAATTAAGTTATCTTCTGTCAAGGAAACTCTTTCTTTTTATGTAGGCACCCATGATAACAAGTTTGAGCAGCCACACTGCCTGCGTGAGCAGTGCGGCGCAGCTGCAACTCGTGGAGTTTAGGAGTGTAGCATATTTTTTTAGTGGGATGCACATGGTTCACAGCAAAGACAGACAGTGAAAATATTGATTATTATTATGTAGTTATATATGTCTGTTATCTGTAGAAAATCTCAGACATAACAAAAATGTATACAGATATTTGTTTTTAACTCAACTCTTCTTGTTTCAGTTTCACATTGAAAGCCCTGCTCATTCCTGTAGACAGAATCCTGTCATTAGTTAAAACAAGGCTTTTATTGTTAAATTTTGATGGCCATTTTCAAAAGTCAGTGTAGAGACAGGGCTGGCAGGCAGCACAGCCACAGCAGCAACGCCGTCTGTGTGAACACCACACACGTGCAAGCTGTTGCAGTTGAGTGAGGTAGCTTTCACGCACAAATGGAGGTGGGCAGCGTGGCCCAGGCGTTACGGATTGATGCTTACAGGAAACAGGACACACATTAAATTGGCTTCTTCATAACATCTCTCTCTCTCCTTCTCTGTGAATATCCAGCACCATTGCAGACATTGCGGCAACATCTTCTGTGCAGAGTGTTCATCGAGGAACGCCCTCACACCGTCCTCTAAAAAGCCAGTACGGGTGTGTGAGACGTGCTTTGAGGAGCTCCAAGGCTGATTTTCCCCCTCATCCCTTCACCTCCCCTAAACCCCCTCACCCCGCTTCCCCCCTTCCCCTCCACTTCCTCCTTCAGCAGGCAGAAGAAGGCGTGTCTTTGTCATATTTAATGTGCACTATTAAGGACAGACCCAGTGCAAAGACTCCCACCTGCATGTGACTCCTGGCTCTGGCGTGGAGGGAAACAGCTGAAGTGTTTTAATGAGGAGACGCCAGAGCAGCGCGATGGGATCGGGGGTGGGACTGGTTGGGATTGTCTGTATCTGTTTTTGTGCCTTTGCTACTCCTGTGGACTGCCAGAGAGCGGAGACAGCGAGAACTAAACACCATCCATCTCTTTACGTTTATGTTCACATCTCCATCGTTGTTTAGCATCACTAGCACGTGCAAGGTGGTTTGCTGTGTGTGTCGTAAGATGTTTGGCATCAGCTGTGTGGAGGTGTGAGGTCAGTGTGAGTGGGGGATGTTAATGTTGTAATGGTGATGTTGAAAATCACTGCTGCCCTACAAAGGTTAATGCAGGTAACTATTTTGTGAAGAAAAGAAAACTTGTAAATACCCAGTGTGACATATTTTCTGTGTATAACTGAATCAATCTGATCACTTACTAAGAAAAGAACAGATTTTTATAGGAAGGACTCAAGTCATCAAGAATATTTTTGGATATTGGTTTAGTTTTACTGTGTCTGATGTGTGTAATGACGTGAATAGAAAAGTGTGTTGAGGTCGTTTTTTGTTTTCCAGAGACACATTTCAAATTTGTTTTCAGGAAATTATTATTTGTGCTTTGACAGATTCATTTGGCCCCAAAACAATGCAACTAACACTTAGCTGAAGTTTTGATGTGATGTTTTGTGGACAGGATTTCATAAAAGTGTAAGGTAGAGATTTTAAATTCAAGTACATGCATTATTTTTTTCTAAATTTACATAAGTTAAGAGCATCAGATCCTTGTGTTAGCGTTGTGTTGTGTGGTACAGCACAGCAAATCTTCAAATGTAAGAAGAAAGACTGCCCTAAAGAAACCAATCCATCAGTTGATTTATGCACCAGCGATTCTCTGTACAGGCCGTGACGCCCAATCAGTTACCGCATGTTTCCTTTGTGCGGCAGCACGTTTGTGTATTTGTTGAATTTGATGTATTCAGCCTAATCCATGACCAAAGAATGTCTGCAGCAGGAATACAGCCGAGATGAAAACCCTGAGCTTGTTTCATATTTCAGTATTTTTCTAAGCGTCTCTTTGGAAGCGTTTGAGTTTTAAATCACAGGGTCCTACATTTTTATCTTGAACACAGCATGTATGACGACCTTAGAGGCTTTTATGTACAGTCAGTCTTGCTGTGCCACATTTCTCTTTGCGTGTTCATATTATTTTTGCAAATTGTGGTGCTTTCCGCAGACTGTTAATGCAGTCATCGAAGGTGCCTGCATGTTTATTTTTTAAGTTTTATTTTCCTGCTGCTTGTCTGCGCTCAGCAGCACTGACTACTGCTGGAGATGTGTGTGCGTGCGCGTGTGTGCTCTGCTTTGAAGCAATAACTGTGGCTGTGTGTGATGTTGCTGTAACAGAGTGTGTGTTTTAGTGTTTAGGCCTGCTGTGTGTGTGTCTGCCAAGTTGCACTGTATGAACGTTGGCTGCTCAGAACCTCAGTATCTCTCCGGCGAGGTGTGTGTCGGTGCTGCTTTCAGGTGCCACGGTTGCTGTCGGTTCTCTACCCAACCTGTGTGCAGCTGAGGACACTGTAAAAGTTCATTCCTGCTTTGTATAACTTATCATATATTGACAGATATCGGTAAGATCTTCTGTGCAATTGTCTAAAGACTGGAGCAGGCGGAAACACTGTACGCCAGGCGACAATGCAGGCAGTTCTGGCACTTTGCAACAAGCAGCTTGTTTCAGACTTTGGCTTACCAAATTAGCTCTTAATGCTCGTGCGCTCAAAAAACAACGTCCATCTCAGTCGCAAGCTCTCAAGAACACCTGTCTCTTTTTGTGTTGCATTGGTTTTGTTATGTCTACCTCAGATTGGCACAGGAAAAGCACTATTTCTAAACCTTAGAGATCACAAATATTTTGTCATTGCCTGCATTTGATCGAGGATTTGTGATTTATCTATCAAGCTGTACAGTCCCTTAAAAAACCAGAGAGATGATTTGCACCTTATTGTATTCTGGGCTCGTCCGTGTAAGAACCCAGCCACAAATGTAGGACCACCAACTTTATACAAGCTTCAGCATTTCTAGCCCCGATGTGCTTAACTGCTCATTAATACTAAGGCTGTCATAATTATCTTTGTAAATGTTTGTAATGAAAGAGACAAAGGAAATATATAACACTTGTGGATGTAGAAACAAGACAACAGTGAAAATGTGTGTGGACTCATCAGTGTCTTACTCTTGTTTTTTTTTTGTTTGTTTGTTTTGTTTCGTTTTTTTAAAGACAAAAAAAGGCACCACAGGTCTGTACACACTGAATTGTGGCTTGCTTCGTGTTGCTGTCAGTTATCATGCATGATGACTTTACTGGCCTGTGGTTCACACGTTTTTCTCCATGTTTAGAGTCATCATATTTGATGGTTGTGAAGGT
The DNA here is from genome assembly GCF_006386435.1 of Epinephelus moara. NCBI lineage: Eukaryota > Metazoa > Chordata > Actinopteri > Perciformes > Serranidae > Epinephelus > Epinephelus moara. Next base: position 20,545,417 of record NC_065525.1, on the reverse strand, counting down.
GTGCCTTAGGCCAACGTCTTGTACGTCACTGCTCACAGCAGTCAGCAGGGACACGCACCATGTATTACCAGTCTGGGTGAACTCAGTTCACCCGAAGGGACGAGAGAAACAATGTAATTTATGTTCACATGCACCCGTTGATTTTCTAATGCATCATCATGACAAACCTAAATAAAACCTACAGTATGTTTCTATTTTCTTGTGTGTAATGTTTTTGTTCACAGACAAGATTAATTACTCGTACAGCCGTTTCCGAGAGCCGAGCAACTACCACAGTTCCCACAGTTCCTTTGGTTGTTTCATCGTCAGCCATTAATGTGTTGTATACTATTATTAACATTCATTAGATCTTATTAATGTTAATAAACACCTTATTAATTTCATCTGATAGGGTCTTATAGTGTTAATATTTGGTATAGGTTTATAAACTGTTACCAAAGTTTATATTAAGTGCTTATAATGCTCCTATATGCAAAATAACTGTCAGTTATGCTGTAATAAACACTTGTATAGTCTTATTAATGTTAATAAGCATCTTAAACCATCTTATAAGTGCCCATTAACTGTTAATTTGTGCTTATTAAGTATTAATTAACAATTATTCCAGTACCTTAATATAAAGTGTTTCCGCCATTTCTGCTACTGGGGACAGAAACTGCAAAGACCTTACACTGATACTCTTGGTAATTGAGAATAGCTACCTGTGCCTCACCAGAAAACAAAAGCACTACCCTCCTCCTGTTTGGGTTTCACAATGGTTGGTGCACTTCCTGCAAGCTGTAAATTGAGCCTTCATTTTCCCAGAGGGTTGCACCCAGTAGCAGACAGAATTGCATAGTGAAAGTAAGGCTTATGAGGAACCAATCAAAGCACAGATGGTGTCATTAACCTATAGCCATTGTATTTACTTCTTAATGATACAACCCTGGTTCCCAAAAAGTTGGGATGCCGTGTAAAATATATATAAAAGCATGCAATGATTCAACATACAGTGGGGGAAAATAAGTCCTCAACACGTCAGAAGTTTTTTCATTGACACATATTTCCATGCAGATGCTTTCAATTCCATAAAACATCACTGATAAAGAAATCGTAACATTTCAATCCACAAAACTTGTGTGCAATCAAGTGGAATGACACAAGTAAAAAGTATTGGAACACGCTAACTGAATCATATTGAATGCTAAGAGAAGCCTTTGTTTGCAATGGCAGATTCAGGATGTTTCCTATATGAAGGAACTTATGTGTAACACTGTTCAGATGGGATTGTGGCCCATTCTTCTACACAGTCTTTAAATCTAAAAGATTTTTGGGGCGCCCACTTTGAATCTTGAGAAAAAAATGTTTCCTTTGAAATCTTAAATAATTAGTGTCCTTAGTTCCCAAACACTTACTGAATGCTGTTATAAAAGAAAAGGTGGTAACACAGCAGTAGACATGTCCCCGTCCTAACCTTTTTCAGTTAATTTCAGTTAAGTTTCAGTTAATTGTATTTTGTATTGGTTTTATTAACATTTTACACAGCATCCCAACTTCTTTGGAACCAGGGGAGTAAGTTACAGCAAAAAAAAAAAAAAGTGTCTGTTTCCACTTTAAGAACTGCCTAATGCTTCTAAAAATAAATTTGTATTTTATAATTTAATCTGTATCTCTTTGGAGTAAAAAAAAAAGAAAAAAGTTTTAATTATGTTTGTTCATCAAGCACAATCTTTAATTTGAAGTTCATTCTTGACCTTGGACACTTGTCTTGGAATCCGCCCACTCCAATGAGTTCCAGTTGACTGGAAGTGTGACGAGGCCCGACCCTGATTAGCTTCTGAGATCCGGTGACATTGGGTGTATTCAGGGTGGTATGGCTGTAAGTGGTTGAAGGGCACACACACACACACACACAAGCTATTTATAGATGGTAAAACACCACCAGTGGTGGACGGCTAATAGTAATAATCACTTTCTTTCAGTCAACAAATGACAAGACCAAAAAGCAGCAAGGACCTGATCCATCTGTCAACTGTGTTGTGTGTATCCACAGGGTGATAAAGTGCATCCCATGTGCTGTAAGTTAGGCCTCCATTTTTGTCCAAAAACTATTTAAACACATCAGTAAGCCAGGGCACACTTCTGTCTAAATATCGGGCAACTTAGAAAAGGTCTCATCTCAAGGTCTATTTAGTAGCCCACCTTGAGCAGTATTACATGAGCAGATGGAGTTTACCCAGTTGTCACTGAATTGTACTTTACAGTGCTGCTGGTTCATGTTTTTTACAGTTCAGATATTAAAGGACAACCTCTCAAGAACATCTTTTACTATAATCCGATATTTATTGTACACTACTGCAGCAGCTGCCTTTAAAGGCAAACATGAAGTTTACAAAATGATCCTAGTTCTAGCGCAGTCATTTACAGGACGTCAGGAGACAGTGAAGTGCACGTTGACAGCAGAGACATTTCCGATGGCTTCTAGTGCTGTTTGACGGGTCATATCTGTGAGGACTCCAGCCACAGTGAGGAGCTCTTGACTCGCGGCTGCTGAGAGTCCAGCTTCAGCAGCGCCGTCACAGCGCCCTCTATCTTTGACATCCACACCCTCTGCAGGAAGTCAAACATGGAAGTGTTCAGAAAGAGAACTATCAGGTTTAATATCCAGCAGTTAGTAAGATATGAGTAATCGCTAATTCTTGAGAGCTTAAAAACAGAAGCATACATGTATCTACGAGCATATGAGATAAATCTAAATGACTGTGCAAGTGATGAGTGGGTTTATTTGAATCCTGGCACAAAACTGCCTTTAAAAAAAAATATGTTTGTGCTTCTCTGTGAGTGTTAACACTTAGATCATTTGTTGATGCTACATAAAAAACAAAGAGGTTCAGAAATAATTGAATCCATATGTTGTTGCACAATATTTTCATGAACAGAATGTAATCGGCGCTCTGCCAGCTCTTAAAACTCTGCACGCCTTTTGAAATCCACAGTTGAGGTGATGTACCTTGGCTGACTCTGACGCAGCTTGCAGGATGAACGCACCGATACACTGCTGATAGCGGTTCTGGTGCATGATTATGAAAGAGTGAGGCAGCCCCGATGCTGCAAACGAAGCACAGAATTCATTTTTTTATCAAGACCCAGCATGACTCTTTGACTCTGCTGTGTGCTCTCAACAATGTTGTTAGTGCTCAGAACATGATGAAATCAACAAGAAAGAATACTGTCATTACTTGAGGCATTGAGCTGATCGATGTTCTTGAGCTGGAGTCGGTCCAGAGAGACGGGCTGGTCCAGAACTGTGAAGGTGCATCCCTCTTTCAGGAGCTGATCCAGCTCCAGGTTCTGTGGCATCCTGAGGGGATTCTGCTCGGGACCGATGGAGCGCTACACAGGACGACACAGTGTGAACAAGTTACGAAGCTTCTGTACAGCCTAACACTGAATGAGTGAAAACAGGCAGACACAGCGACGTACCTTCTTGTTTCTCTTTATCTTTGTGATCAGCAGGAATTCGTCAAACAGGAACAGATAAACATCGATGAGTTTTGTGTTCTCTGGTGATCAACCAAACACAGATGGTGTAGTGAGATTTTTGTCAAATCAAAGCGCAGAGCGTGTAAAATGTGTTGGATCTGTGCCAGCTGTGCGTGCACACCTGTGAGCACCATTTTCCCTTCGTGCAGCAGGCTTCTGTGAGTAATTAGATTCTCCAGAGTGACAGCCTTCAACAAATGCTTCAAACTCTGAAAAAGAAGCAGTCAGTCAGGTAAGAAGGAAACATTTTCACCTCTTGACACGTTAACTGATATCCAAAGAGCTGAGCTGCTGACGCTGAAGTAAGAGCAAATGACACGGTGCATTGTACAATGTGAATAGTTTGCTCTTCATGATATCTGATATCACATTCAGATAAATGATTGGATCATCGTATCTGCACACAAAAGCCATTTGAGGATGAAGTGTTGGTGCATATCTGTGACTTCTATGCCTTGCTCTGTCAACAGGCACAAATATTAATACACACACACAAACACACAGCATCACAGACCTCAGGGACGAAGGCGCGCTTGTCTCGCTCCCACACAGGCAGCCACACCAGGGCATCTCTTAACTGTTTCACCTTCTGGTAGTTATCCAGCCATTTGACTTTCCCCTCTAAATCACCTGAAGGCAGAGAGACATCCGTTAAATCAAGAGGGAAAGAGACAGACAAAAACATTTGACTAGAATCTACTGCTATAAACTACCAATACTAAATCGTTTTAGGACCAAATTGTTACAACTTTTAAGAATAATGTACTTAAATCACATTAATAACTGCAGCTGCAATGATTAATCGATTATTTGTCAACTTTTATATTGATTGCAAATTAGAATTTTCTTTTAACATATTTTTATTCCTTTTCTAACAACATATAAACTGCTATGCAGGATTACAAAAGAAAAAATTACACTAATGCACAAGTACACACATGTACAGATACCTACATACACACAGATCCTTTAAAGGAGCAGGCAGTTGCAGAAGATAAAGGCCTAATCTGGACCTATCCTACTGTGATCGGCTACAAGACGTAGGAAAATAAAATATAAAAACGTGAATGTGACTTACTTCACATGGATTTATTAATACAGCGGGGGTTTAGAGTCAAGCTTCTATATACTCCAAAAATGGATTCCAGATTCTCATAAATTTATCAGAAGAGTCATTTAATGTGAATCTTAGTTTCTCAAGTCTGAGATATTGCATCACTTCCCTTTTGTTACTTTGAGTTTAGATCCTGAAAGATTCTTATTTTCCTCTCCTACTATGCCAAAGATGACTGTGGCTCAGAGGTAAAGCACACTGTCCACTAATTGGAAGATCAGCGGTTTGATCCCCAGCTCCTCCAGTCTGAACGCCAAAGTATCAGTGCTGAACCCCAATTTGCTCCCGATGGCTGTTCCATCAGTGTGTGAGTGTGTTAAAAACTGAGTAATAAGTGGCACCTTGTATGGTAGCTTGGGCCCCCAGTGGGTGAATGTGACTTGTAGTGTAAAAAGCGCTTTGAGTGGTCGGATGACTAGAAATGTGATATACAAGTGCAGGTCCATTTACCATTTGTCTGAGTGAATTTTTGTTTTTAAAAGATCTGATACTGTTGTGAAGATCAAACCCAATAAGTGGACAAATAAGGACACAGCCAGAACAAGTGTGCTAAGGATGCAGGAGAAAGTCTGCACCTGTCACAGGTGGAATCAACATCTGGGAACATTTTAGAGAGTTTGACTTTAGAGAAACGAAGGTGATGCAGCACCTTAAATTGAATGAGGCCATGCCGGGCACAGACTGAGGCTGTGTGGACCCCCTCAAGGGCTCTTCCCCACTGCTCCACCATAACAACCAGCCCCAACTCGATCTCCCATATAGACCTCAGATATTTGAATTATGGGTCTTGCAAATTTGAAAAATACGTATAAATTAAAGATACTGCACCTGTTTTGGAGGGATGAAAAGAAAACAGAGATTAAATTGGTGCTCCTTTTTTCAGGCCAGTTGGGAAAAGAAGGTGTATTACCTTTAATACAACTACGAACTTGGAGGAATCTGAAGAAATGAGATTGCAATAAATTATATTTATTTTGCTGTTATTCAAAGTAGGAAATACTTCATCTATAAAAAGGGCCTTCACATTTCCAACACCATTCCTCATCCAAACATCAAAAGAATTGTCCATAATGGATGGGGAGAAGAGGTGGCTGTGAGAGACTGGGGCAAGGAAAGAGCTAGAAAAATCGTCAAAATTGTGCAATTCAGTCTTTTTAAATTTGAATATTTTCTGGTTTCTTTACTCGTCTGTGACAGCAAACTGAATATCTTTGGGTTGTGGGAAAAACAAGACATCTGAGTACGTCATCTTGGGCTTTGGGAAACACTCATATTTTTAACATTTTAGTCAAAACAACTGATCAATTAATCACAAAAATAACCGATAGATTAATCTTCAATTAAAATAATCATTACTTGCAGCCCTACCAATAACACATTTTATTTTTAATGACAGGTAAGTTGTTCTTCAGCCCTTTTTCATTATCTTGCTGTGTTTCCTGTATAGTGATGGTTGCCAGCCAAACACAGGCGTGACCGTGCCGTGAGATATTACAGCACACGCAGCTTTTACAGTAAATACCCCCCCCACACCCAGAGGACATTGCCCTGCTCATCTTAGCCGTGGTTACAATAACTCCACGTCACTTGTGCAGCTGTGGCACACCTTTATAATGGTTACATAAAAGTCTGTAATTAAAGAATGTCGAGATGACGCCATTTGTTTTTGTACGGTTATTTGTTCAATGTGACGAAATTCCATTGAGGTGCAGAGCTGCGGCACATTTCCCACAGCCTGTCCATCTAGTTACAGAGTAAACCGCCACAACAGGTCTGCAGGCAGAGGCACGCTGTGAAGAAGCTCCTGGCTGCCGTCCAAAACATGTCGACCGTTTGCTCGAAAAAAAACACAAGCTGCTGTTTGTTTGACACAGATAACTCACTTGACATCTGCTCGACATGTTTCTTGTGTCTGTCGATGTTTGACTGAGAAAACACTTAAGTCATGATCAGCTGAATGACATAGCTGAGACACCTGAGGCTCAGAGGAATGTTCAGCTTGTCAGCAGCAGCTGAAAAGTCATAAAACTAACCCACCATCCTACAGTGTGCTTACACAGTCAGTGTGTGTCTGCTGATAAGGCAGTGCTGGTGAAGAACATCACTGTTTTATTTAAAGGTCCAGTGTGTAGGATTTAGGGGATATATTGGCAGAAATGGAATATGGCATCATGTTTTCTTTAGTGTTTAATCACCTGAAAATACGAATCCTGTTTTCCTTATTTTAGAATGAGCCGTTTATATTTACATAGGGGGCGAGTCCTCATCTATGGAGATAGCCATGTTGCAACGCCATGTTTCTACAGTAGCACAGAACAGACAAACCGAACACTGGCTCTAGATAGGGCCATTCGAATTTTCATGTCGGCCACAGTAGTTTGCAGCACCTCCTGGCAAAAACCTCCACAATGTCTCAATCTTAAGTTAGCAGAGAAAAAAGCTGAGCACACATTAGCAGGTGCCGGGCTAGTGGCCTGTCTGCAACATGCCAAACAGCATCAGAGAAACACTGCTTTGTAACGTGAAACTGCTTTTTGCAGTGTTTTTACCGGTTTTAATCACCTGTTCCATTTGTTTTGGAGAGGAAGAGACCTCTGCCGATAATTCGTCTCCTGGTAAAAACCTCTCAATTTAACAGACAATAAAGGAGAGCACACATTAACAGGTGCTGGGCTAGTGGCATACCAAACAGCAGCAGAGAAACACCGATTTGTAACGTAAAACTGCTTTATTCAGTGTTTTCACCAGTTTTAATCACTGTGTCTGTTTGTTTTGGAGAGGAAGAGACCTCTGTGGATTATTTGGCTCCCGCTAAAACCTCCTGAGCAATGGATACTGAAGGAATTCTAACCGGCAGAAGTTTCAGCTAGTTGCAGTGTGCAGTCCTCACCACTGGATGCCACTAAATTCCCCTAAATCTTACACACTGTTCCTTTAATAAGATTATATTTTGTAGTGATGCACTTTTCAATATAAGGGAGGAAGTAGTTCTGGGTGCTCACATATAGATGTGTCCACTTGCTCCGCTATAATCTGCAGGCCTCTGGTCTCCTCCTCCGCTGGGCATCTCTTCGCAATATTCCGCAACAACAGCGGGTATCGAGTTAGCCTCTGCAGCGGCGCCACCAACAGGTCGCGCAGATGCAGCCTCCGGCACTGTTCGTTCCTCTCGCACCACTGGGGGGCAAAAAAAGAGGAGAAGGAGAGAGGACAGGGTGAGAGGAGGGCTGCTGGTGGGAAAAAGAAGAAGGTCAGAGAGGTGAAAGAGTGGTCACGGTGTTTGTTAGAACAGAGGGGTAATGGCGGGGGGGATGGGCGGTGACAAGCGTGTGATATCTAAGACCAAAACAAAAGCCCTAACAAATACATAAGCATGACAGGGAAGGTTACACAAGGGACACATGGTCACATTCCTCTCTTTGGCAGGCCTTGGTGACACTGAACTGGTTGTTTGCTGTTTTGGCTGCAGTGTTGCTGTGTGTCCTCTCTTACACTTGGCACTGCAACAGTACACGGCAGCCTTGCCACCGCTCTGACTAGCACTCACAATTTAGCTGCCCTCACTGAGTCCCACTCCTGTACCTTCACGTAAGATCCAAAGTCCTCTCTGGGCTTCAGGCTGTCCAGATAAAGCAGAGCCGCTGAGTAGTTGAGGCAGTACTTCTGCAGGCAGTGACATATGCTCTCCTGAAAAGCCTGCCAACAGATAGGAGTGTTACACAAACAGCAGGATACAGACTGCTTTGTCACATCAGCCATTATGCTGCAGATAAACAGACCATAAAAAGACAAGAGGAAGATACCAGTCTGGGTACAAGCACAAGTTTTACCCTGTATGTGAAATCTATTCTTCAGCTACTGTGAGGCTGCTTCCTGTGATGCATAATTTAACAGTATGATGAAGAGGTTTCTATTATTTGCCTTCATCTTGGAGCCAAATTATTCATCATCAAAGAACAAAATATTAAACTAGGGCTGTTGTAGATTTGTTTTTTTCTCAGTTTGTCAAAGTAGTTTGCCCTCTTTAAGGCAACCTGAGCTAGGCAACCCACTAATGTGATTTCTTTTTATCGTTTTATTTTGAAATATGTATATATGTTCTGCATTCGTGTCCATCCGTTGTCTCCAAGTTGAAATGTTTCCTTTGTCTCCAGTGTCTTATCAGTGGAGTTTTACAACTGAGCAATTAATTGAGCGTGTTTGGTCTGAGTCAGCGTGTTTGTGCTAATGTGTGTCTCCACCTGTGAGTCACACTCGCCTTGCTCAGCAGCTCCAGCAGGGTGGGCACGCCACCCTCCGTAATTTCCAACGTGTCCTTGATGACGCGGAGGAGGTTGTTTAGGAAACCAAAGCTCACCTGCAGCAGAAAACACACAGTGTCAAGTGTCACAGCACGGCCCTGCAACACTCACTTTGTCAAAGGAAAAAAAAATCCACATTTTTAAATGTATTTTCCTGTTTTGCTTCTATTTTTTTCCTAAATTAAACAATGCAACTGTATCACAAAGTAACACTGCTAATAATACCAAAAATAACCAATATAAATAAATATAAATAAAAAGGCAGTGACAAAACTGAGTTGAATCCCCACTAAAACTTCTTCATTAGGTGTTTGAGCTATACTGTAACAGACATGGTCAGGGGTCTGCAATCTTTACAATTAAAAGAGCCAAAAAAAAAATTATTATTGGCCAAAAAAAGCAAGAAAATTGTCTGGAGCCTCAAAACATATTTGTATGAAGGTAACAGCCTGTTAAGTCTATATTAGCCCATCAACATTATGAATAGATCTTAATGAGCGTTCATTAATATGACTCACTACAAGGTGGCTACTCTGCAGTGGGCTATTTATAACTATTAAGTACTTTAGCTTTGCAGCGTTGGTGGTGAAAGCAAATTCTGTCCACACACTATTAAATCCTTTATTTTACTTAAAGAAATTTCTTTTTTTGGATTTGTACTCCATAGCTAGCCTTGCTAGAGAGACTCCAGGCTAACGCTACTGAAGATCAGCAAAATTTAGAGGAAAAAGCACCACCTTATAGACGTATGATGCAAATTTAAGTTTATTAACCATTAAAACTTTTTTTTAATTCGATGTATGGCTACACATTTTTACAGTTGTATAATGCAATGATCACTTTATGCCTACAACAACAAATGAAAATTTGACTGTTAAAAAATAACTGTTATTCATTTCCATATAATTTTATGTCAAAGCCACAGGGACCCAGTGGAGAGGGTTTAAAGTGCTGCATGTGGCTTTGGAGCTGCAGGTTGCTAAACCCTCAACATGGTGAATGAGTGATGAATGAATTCACAAACTACACTGAACAAAAATATAAACGCAACACTTTTGTTTTTGCTCCCATTTTTCATGAGCTGAACCCAAAGATCTAAAACATTTTCTATATACACAAAAGACCATTTCCCTCAAATATTGTTCACAAATCTGTCTAAATCTGTGTTAGTGAGCACTTCTCCTTTGCCGAGATAATCCATCCCACCTCACA